>NC_139344.1:457436030-457713530 GCF_055883805.1 Amblyomma maculatum | reverse complement strand
ACGGATCGTGGCATACTCGTATGCTTACCGTAGTGTAGCAGTATAAGGACTGCTGCAGCACCAAATATGATTGCTAACCTCTTCGAAAGCGGGTTGCGCTGAAGGGGTACCACTGCGAACAAACAGGATGAAGCAAATGCTATATATAATGCGTGCTGGAGCTGCTTACTATAGCACACCTAACTATACGTTACTTACCGCGAAACCACAACCCGGACTGCATTTTCCGTTTAGTCAAAGCTTTGGAATCCAGAAAAATAAATTCCCGTCATCAACAATGTGCAATTACGACTCAACAACAAACTGCATGCACAAGAGAAAATGTTGACCTCAAGGTGGTTACTATAACCTCTACGTTCTTCTGTCGACGTTATCCAATGCCTCTAGGGCCAAGTGCGGTCAATACTGCACACAAGTGAAGTGCTGCAGCATACAGCGCCGACACAGTACAGCCATGAGTACTATGCGGACGAGCTGGGGTATTCAGCTGCGTTCTACTTAAAAAAAAAAAAAAAAAACCTTCAAGCTTCTTCTTCGTGCCTGATGAAGTTGTGCAACAGCCATTTGTAAACAGGCAAAGCCGAGACGGCGAGGTTAAGCGAGATACGGTTTGTCAATCATAAACTTAGACGTTTATCGAAACTGCACTGCTTGCATTTGGGCGTAGAATGCAGCCAACACTGCATCGGGATACTACCCATGTTTGTCCACTCGACTTGCAGATGTAGAACCGCTCGCCCAAGAAGGTGGTGAGCTAATGTAGTAAAGTGTTGTCGAGACGGCCTTCCTAGCAACTATTTCTTCGGGTAATAGAGAAGGTACCAAGGTGGTAGCGCCCTTTGCGCTAGGAAATGTCTCTAGTACATCCCTGTAATAAAACAAGCTTCCAGAGCTTACCTGCAAAGCGGTGCATGGACATTTTGTTTTTTTCTTCTTCTTCTCGAATGCGCTCTCGTTAGCAAACCGTCGTGCAGTAAAATGAGCGCCGACAGCGCAAAAAAGACGGGGACGTAGAAAGGACACAAACCAGCGCGATTTCAACTGAACCCACCTTTATTGCTTGTCCCGTGAAAATATATACACCAAGCACAACTAACCGAAGAAAACGTGAAAATAATCACGTGTATACATACATGCTATCTACTGTTGAGGGTCACACCAGCGACGTCATTGCCTTGAGTCCAAAAACCCTATTTCCTTCGCTGTTATAATGCCACCGAAGCATTACTAACATAAGGGCATTTAACCTCGCGATTTCAGCGGCTTCTATAACTTCTCGAATACCCAGGGGCCCTATTCTCGACACACATGGCCGCCGTTCGGCGCCATTTTTTTTCTCTGATTCTCTGATTGGTTCTCAGAACAGTCACGTGTTTCAAATTTTTAGTGCGAAATTTCGATGTGTCGAAACGGCTTTTTGCGGTGACGTCAAAATGACGTGAGCGTGAAAAACAATTTTTAGCAGCGGCATTCATGCATGGAGGGTATATATAAGTAACTGTGGAGGGAAAACAGAGGTATATATGATATTGACACGTACCAAAAAGGTTAGCTCGAGAACGCAATGGCTGATAAATTAAGTGAATGTTCGAGTAGGCGCCAACCTTCTCGTAGTAGCTACCGTTGCTCCAGCTTCGTCTTCCTTTCGCATCAATACTGTTGATCGTCCTCTTCTTCAACATCTAATGACGCAGGGCATATATGTAACCTTCCCCCCCCCCCCCCTCCTGAAAAGCACAGTCTCGGTGCGCATTATGTCGAACCTGCAGGTGTAGTACGGCTTCATTCGGGCTACATGAACGATCTCGGTACGTGGCATAGCGGACTGTTGCGGCGGATCACAGGGGTGATCTCGTATGGCACAGGAGTGACTGGCCGTAAGACACGGTAGGGCCCCGCGTAGCGTGGCAAGAGCTTCTCACACAGCCCGACTCTACGAGCGGGAGTCCAGAGCAAGACGAGAGAGCCCGGAGAGTAGTGGACGTCGCGGTAACGAGAATCATGGCGGCGTTTCTGGGAATTTCGGGCGGAAGCTAGTCGGCGGCGAGCAATAACGCGGGCGGCGTCAGCTCGAGATATGGCGTCACGAACATAGGAGCTGGCATTAACGTTGGGAGGCAGTACGCTGTCAAACGAAAGGGGAGGGTCGCGGCCGTATAGAAGATAGAAGGGTGAGTAGCCCATCGTGTCGTGACGGGAGGAATTATATGCGAACGTTACAAACGGCAAAGTAACATCCTAGTCACGGTGATCATTCGATACATACATTGACAACATGTCCGTGAGCGTGCGGTTGAGGCGTTCGGTGAGGCCGTTCGTTTGTGGATGGTCAGCGGTGGTGAAATAGTGCTTAATGGAGCAGAACCGGATAATTTCGTCGACTACTCGAGCAAGAAAGCAACGGCCACGGTCAGTGAGCAGCTGGCGTAGAGCACCATGGAGCAGGATGACGTCGTGGAGAAGAAACGCAGCCACGTCACTTGCACAGCTGGTGAGTATCGCTCGGGTGACAGCGTAGCGCGTAGTATAATACGTGGCCACCGCAATCTATTTATTCCCCGACGAAGAGAGTGGGAAAGGACAGAGGAGATCAAGGTCAACTCGGGAAAACGGGTCTGCTGGAATGTCGATCGGCTGCAGGTATCCAGCAGGCACCACCGATGGCTTCTTCCATCGCTGACACCGGTCACAAGAAGCCACGTAACGGCGAACAGAGCGATAGAGGCCCGGCCAAAGAAACGGCGGCGGACGCTGTCGTACGTGCGAGATAGACCAAGATGACCCGCAATGGGCGCGTCATGCAGTTGCTGTAGAACGGTGGTGGGCAGATGTACAGGGACTAGGAGCGGAAGCTCGGCGCCATCTGGTCGCATATTCCGCTGGTATAAGGTACCGTTGTGGAGCACGAACAAAGCAAGGGTAGCATCAAGGTTATTATTGCTGAGCCGATTGATAATGCTGCAAAGCTTGGGATCTAAGCGCTGTTCATGGCGAACGTTTAAAAGGTCAGAGATAGCCAACACACATGTGTCATCGTCACACTCGCTTGTGGGTGGTGGATCTACCTGGTTGCGAGAGAGGCAGTCGGCGTCAGCGTGCAACCGGACGGACTTGTGGACGACAGAAAAAGTGTATTCCTGAAGGCGGAGGGTCCAACGCCCCAGGCGACTAGTAGGGTCCTTCAGCGTAGAAAGCCAACATAAGGTGTGGTGGTTGGTAATGACGGAGAAGGGTGGCCATACAAGGGCGAAACTTTGTAATGGCCCACACGAGGGCTAGGCACTCATGTTCTGTGATCGAGTAATTCCTCTCGGCCGCAGAAAGGAGGCGACTGGCATAAGCGATAACGCAAGTGCGACCCATCTGCTGTTGGACAAGAATGGCACTAATAACGCGACCACTGGCGTCGGTGCGTACCTCCGTTGGTGCTGAGGGATTGAAGTGTGCGAGGATGAGTGGGTTGGTGAGGGCCGCAATGAGCGCAGAAAATGCTTGAGATTGTTCTTGGTCCCAGCAAAATGGACTTTTGTTCTTCAGAAGATTGGTGAGTCGACGAGCCATATCCGCAAAGTTGGGGACAAACCACCGAAAATAGGAGCAAAGGCCTAGAAAACTACGCACGTCACTGGTACAGCAGGGTGTAGGAAATGCACTTACAGCACGTATTTTGTCTGGGTCGGGTTGAACGCCACGTGCGTCGACCACGTGACCGAGCACCTTTTGTTCACGACGGCCGAAGCTACACTTCTTCGAGTTAAGGTGAAGGCCAGCTCTTCGGAAGACTCCAAGAATGGCCTCAAGGCGATTGAGATGGCTCTCGAAGGTCGAGGAAAAGACAATAACGTCATCGAGATAACGTAAATACGTCGTCCGTTTGAAACAGCGCAAAAGAGAGTCCATCATGCGCTCGAATGTTGCGGGTGCATTACGCAGACCGAAATGCATCACCTTGAATTGGTACAGGCCATCGGGCGTGACGAAAGCGGTCTTCGCTCGGTCCCGTTTGTCAACAGCGATCTGCCAATAACCAGAACAAAGATCAATCGAAGAAAAATAGCTGCCACCGTGCAAGCAGTCAAGGGCATCATCTATCCTGGGGAGCGGGTAAACATATCCTTCATTGTAATTTTGTTGAGATGTCGGTAATCAACGCAGAACCTCCAGGTACTGTCCTTCTTTTTAACAAGCCCGACAGGTGATGCCCAGGGACTGCTGGAAGGCTCTATAATGATCCTTGCCAACATCTTGTCGACTTCATCTTGTATGAGGCGACGTTAAGAAATGGCGACTCGGTAAGGTCGTCTGTGAATTGGGCTGGCGTCTCCGGTATCGATGCAATGTGTAACGAGGGACGTTTGACCCAAGGGTCGGTCACCAAAATCAAAAATATCACTGTACGATGTCAGTAGGGTCGTAAGTGCTTTAGCACGATCAGGGCGCAAGTCAGGAGCAACCATGCCGGATATACGGACCTCCTGAGGTGGAAACGGTGCAGGTCGTGTCGGCACTGCGGCAATAGCCACAATAAACTCCGACAATGGGGTCAGTTCAGCGAGAGAAATGCCCTCAGGAAGAACATGTACAAAAGAGCTGAAGTTCAGGACTGGAATGCAAGTGCTGTTATTCGCTGCATGCACTATATTGTGAGGTAGAGCGATGCTACGCTCAAGTGTCACGTCAGTTATGGGGCAAACAACGTAGTCGCCATCCGGAAAGGAGGGAAAAGGCGGCATCAGCACATACACTGCGGCTTCTCGTGGTAGGCGACTAAATGTAGCGGAGTGGAGACGGAACGTTGAAGTTTCAGGAGCTTTGTTGTCAGGGCAAAGCGGCAGGTCTAGATGAATCAGTCCAGAATAACAGTCAATGAGAGCGGAGTGTTCTGTTAAAAAGTCGAGTCGTAATATAACTTCTTGAGGGCAACTGGTAAGGACTGTAAATAGCACAGGGATGTGGCGGTCGGCAATGGTAACTCTCGCAGTACAAATACCAATGACAGTAGCTGTGTTGCCATCAGCAACACGAATGGTAGACGAGGAAGCAGGTGTGAGGACTTTGTTGAGGCGTCGACGGAGCGAGGAACTGAGAACAGAAATGTGGGCTCCAGTGTCAATAAGGGCAGAAACGGAGACTCCGTCCACAAGAATATCAATGAGGTTACGTCTAGGTGCGGGGGTCAGTTCCGAGTTGACAGTCCGGGTCGGGAATGCAGCGTCACTCCTGGGCGCTGCACTCGCTAGTTTCCCGAGTAGGTGCCGGCGTATGATGGGGAGGAGTTGCGGCGAGATACCGGTGAACGGGATCGACAAGCCAGTGGGGATGGAGATCGGCTGGTGCGACGGGCAGGGGGTACGGTTTCGTTTCGAGTCTCATCTTGTTGAGAAAGATAATGTCCTGGTCCATCGTAGGCGGGGCGGAGCTCCTCTGGGGGGGGGGAGGGGGGGGGAGGTTACAAATATGCCCTGCGTCACTGGATGTTGAAGAAGAGGACGATCAACAGTAGTGACGCGAAAGGAAGACGAAGCTGGAGCAACGGTAGCTGTGACTACGAGAAGGTTGGCGCGTACCCGAACATTCACTTAAGTTATCAGCCGTTGCGTTCTCGAGCTAACCTTCTTGCTACGAAAGGGCTGGAATGAACCACCCACTGTCAAGAGCCGACTCCTGAAATCTGATTGGCTGACGTTGTGTGGCGGAAAATTCGTCATACATAAACATTTAATGATGACGTCAAAATGACGTTTCATTACGCAAAGGATGTTCTGCCATTACTGTAAATGATTAAAGTTGGGCGTCGCATTTTGAACCACTTGAGGCGGCCGCGAAACAAGCATGGCGAATTCGACGTGCAGTGCAGGCGGCTGTTAGCTCACCGCAGTTTGGTAGAGAGTTTGGAGGGTGGTGAAGTAAGCTGACACATCTTGTTGTAATTGCAGAAAGCACTGAAACGACGTCTTAAGGGGAGTTTTCAGCTGCATCATCTTTTAGAGGTTTAAAAACGAAGATGCAGATTTACAGCCGCATGAGGGTTTTAGCTACCCTCCGGTTGCAAATGATTTGCTCTCATAGAGAAACCATCGATCCGCATCGTCGTTGTCAAGTGCAGCAATGCGGCCCGCTAACTCAAGCGGCTGATCTGCGCGAGACGAGGCTTTCAGAGAGCAACAGAAAGGGATGTTGGGCGAGTTGTAGGTTGTTCATGATGGTTTTGTGGACGCTCTTCAAAACAGAGACAAAGAAGAGAAATAAAGAAGCCAGTCCTGTGTTTTCTTCTCTTTGTCTCTGTGTTAAACAGCGCCCACCAAACCCTCACGAATTTCAGAGAGCACCGCGATGCTGTTTAATTATATGTCTGATCGGTTCGTGAGTACAACCAGTACAACTTGAAGGGTAACATGATTCGATGGCTGCGCAGAAACTTCGCGCGACAGGCAGCGAGGGATCACCAAAGACTTTCCTAAACGTCGGTCCTCAACACTGCCTTTTTTGCCTTGCACTATGCACACACTGCAATTTTAATGAATTGAACAGCCTTTCCACGATGGGCAAAGCAAGCAAAAATACTCACAGCTTCTATTTTAATAAAGGAGTGTATGTTCCATGTACATGGCACATATTGGCTTGCCACATGTGATGTGTTTCATATATAATGTTTTCATTTAATATGCATGCGGGCTCTCCATTTCCTTATTTTTTAGAAAAAATAAGTACTCCGGAGCACGTTATGACGGTACGCTTTAATCATATGATGTAGTTGAGTGCCATTTTGTGTTGATCGCTTTTTATAATAGAACCTGATAATAATCTCCCTTTATTATTTGCATTTTACTCTTTCAGCAGTAAGGAATACGCGCGCGCGGCGCCGCCCTAGATTCATACCATGATTTCCTCTGTCATCTTTCGCTTTCTTTCCTTATTGTCCGTTTATCCCCCTCTGCACGTGTACGGTAGCCTGAGAATCGCCTAATCAACCTTCCTGCTATTCTGTTCTTCTGTTTCGTACTCTTTCTCGGACATCGTTTGCGTTTCGCAAGAGCTTTTCGCTCCCCAGCGCATGAAAATTTAACCTACTAGGTGTAAGGCCCAGTGTATGCCTTCCACTTCGTGTGTGTGTGTGTGTGTGTGTGTGTGTGTGTGTGTGTGTGTGTGTGTGTGTGTGTGTGTGTGTGTGTGTGTGTGTGTGTGTGTGTGTGTGTGTGTGTGTGTGTGTGTGTGTGTGTGTGTGTGTGTGTGTGTGTGTGTGTGTGTGTGTGTGTGTGTGTGTGTGTGTGTGTGTGTGTGTGTGTGTGTGTGTGTGTGTGTGTGTGTGTGTGTGTGTGTGTGTGTGTGTGTGTGTGTGTGTGTGTGTGTGTGTGTGTGTGTGTGTGTGTGTGTGTGTGTGTGTGTGTGTGTGTGTGTGTGCGCGCGGAAGACTCTCTCTCTCTCTCTCCAACTCTCTCTGCGCTGCTTTCCGCGCTCTACACAACTCAAGCCGACGCAATATATTAGAAACTTAAGCAGACTTGGTGACCTGACGGTAGCTGGTGATAACGCGGCTTTTCGAAAAAGTTGGATAGCACAGCCAGTACCTAAAAGTAATTGATACTTTGAGACTGCGAGCATTGACCTCAGAGGTGGACAATACCGGCTGCGCCGGCACCTCTTCGTCGGTGCTAGAGCTACTTTGGAAATCTTTCGATTCCTTCTCTTTACGACCAAGTCCTTAAACATTTTTATTCCTGCATTTAAAAGCTTCTGATAAGTGAACGTGAGAGTTTATCGGCGCTTATGAACAGCAATGCTACTTTCCGCTCCCATTTTGCACCAACCCACTGCGAATATTCCATTGCCGTTCTTGCTCTTCGTTTGAAACTTGCGCAGACTTTCCGTGCGTAGCTGATGCCGAATGTTTGACCGCAAGTATGTCATGACACACTAATACATCAACGCCACAACATAATTCACTCGCCTCACGGCAACCCGAGGCTTCCGAATCACGGAATCACGTTTCCTGCAGGAGCACCGTCGTTTTTCATACTTGGCGCCAATATATAGTAGCAGACGACAACGCGCTTTTTCTGTCACTTCATTTCTCCTTTTCTTCAGAATGCGTAACCCGATTGTGTGCTTACGTAACCTGACACCGTTCGACTGCACACGTCACGCGCACGTCACAGTTTGAACAAAATGGCGAATTGTCGAGAATAGAGCCCCAGATGCCCTTTCACTGTTTCGTAAACATTGTTGTGATGCTCTTCTTTGAGGTGCTCATTGAGGCATCGTCCCGTTTGTCCGACATATAGCTTCCCACAATAAAGCGGAATTCAGTACACTGCGCCTTCTTAACAGGGTCACAATTGATTTAGGTGTCTAACTGAGCAGCGTTGTGCAACGAAAGGAGAGTTGTTTACCTTCTTGCATATCTTCCCCAGCTTTTTAGATGCCGAAAACTTAACTTTGATAATAAAACGACTTCCCATTTTTTTTTTTTTCAATTTGTGTGAGAGGCCTTGAATGTAAGGAACCACTGTTACCTTTTCTTTTTTTTTCTTAACGGTTTCAGATGGCACCTCGTCATCGTTCATTTTGCTCGACTTTAAATCGGAAAGAAATGATTCCGCTGTTGCGACGAGCAGCTGCTTGGGATACCCGGCATTCACTCTAGGCGTTGCGTTTGATAACCATAACTATCTTTCTTGGAATGGAAGCATGATTGTTAAGTGCATATTATAACAAGACATGACTACGGCTGTTTTAACTGGTTTAGAAAGAGATGATGCAAACGGCAGAAACGGTTTACTGTTTCGTGGTTCGTACGTCGAGCATGTATACGAGTAGGCGAAAACGGCAGCTTGAGGTCGAGGAACCAAATCTCGTTATCTTTAGGAAATTCACAGGTTAACATATGCAGATAAAGGCACTCTTCAAAAATACCTTGAATGTTGGGCATAATTCGTTCGATATCATTAAGGATGCGGTCGATCAGGACTACAAAATCATACGAAGCGGAAGCACTGCACTACCTTCGATCCTTTCAAATGATTTCTGAGCTTCCTGCCTTTTGTGCTAAAAGATCAGAATAGCACATGTACAATACATGTACCGGCAGAGGAACTAGAGACCAGATTGCCAACCTCTGCTGGATCATGAAAAAAGCAAGAGTTCCAGAAACCCACCTACTTCTACTTTATTGATCATGCGAAAGCATTTGACAGCGTAGATCACAGCAGATTGTGGCAAGCTCTCCAAGAGTTGGGAGTTCCAACTCACCTCATCTGTCTCCTCAGGAACCTGCATGAAGGGCAAGAGGCGACAGTCAGAACTGGGCATGGTCTTACTGGTTGGTTTCCGATTGAGAAAGGAATGAGGCAATTAAGGCTGCATACTGTCGCCCTGCCTATTTAACCTGTATGCTGAGTGCATCATGAGGAAGGGTCTGGACGAGTCTTCAGCTGGAGTGAAGATTGCTGGAAAACGTATCAACAACCTTAGATGTGCGGATGATACCACTTTAATGGCAGAAAGTGAAATGGAACTCAAGAGACTTCTGATGCGCGTACAAGGAGAGAGTGAGAAGTTTGGGCTTAAACTGAACATTAAAAAGACAAAGATCATGGCGTCTTGCCCTATCAAGTCCTGGAACATCAAGAGACAAGAAGTGGAAGCTCTGACAGATTTTCTCTTCTTGGGTACAAGATTACCCCGGAAGGAGACTGCAGCCATGAAATTAGGAGATGCCTGCCTGCTCCTGGGAAAGAGAGCCATGGCTAGCCTTGACCGCCTAGTAAAGAGCAGAGACATTAGTCTGCCAACCAAGATCCGTATAACTCGTGCTATGGTCTTTCCAGTTGTGATGTATGGATGCGAGAGTTGGACTGTGAAGAAGGCTGACCGCCGAAGAATTGACGCGTTTGAATTGTGGTGCTGGCGGAGACTCTTGAGAGTTCCTTGGACTGCCAGAACGTCAAATTAGTCGATATTGTCAACCATAAACCCTGACTGCTCATTGGAGGGTCAAATTCTAAAGTTAAAGCTCAGCTATTTTGGTCATCTGATGAGAAGAGAGGAGTCGCTGGAGAAAGATTTGATGTTGGGAAAGGTTGAGGGTCACCAGAGAAAGGGTAGGCAGCGAACGCGATGGTTAGATGGCATCCTCGAGGCGCTGCAGGTGAAGTTATGTGATGTTAGGAAGATAGTGAGAGAACGTAAAGTGTGGCGTAGTTTGGTCCATAGGGTCGCGAAGAGTCGGACCTGACTGAACGACTGAACTCAACTGAACACATGAACCTTTACATACCCCTTGATTTTGCAGGCAGATTTCATAATTCCAAGTTGTGCTTGTTTGTGTTTTTCCTTAATGCGTCTCCATTTTTTAAAGACAGCGACACCTACACGAGCGCCCCTTCGAGAGGCCCAAGGGTTAGCGGTAGCAGACCACGCGCCGCTCTCTTTCGTGCATACCGCCAGAGTCCCTCAATAACACCGCGTATTCATGAAGCCGCGCTCGGTGCACACATAAACCGGTTGATTCAACAAATTTGTGTCCCATGCTGCTCAGGAAACTTCAAAAGACAGGGACAGTAACTTTGACAAGTCTGCGCCACATAAACGTCGAAATAAAGCGCGTGCGTTAAACGAGCTAACTCTTACTTCTCAACCATTCGCCTCAGTACAGCGGCTAAGAAATTGTTAATTGTACTTTGCCATTAATAGCAAACAAATAGCAACAATATTTCAGTAAACTTATTGGGCTGGTTTTCTAACTAAAATATAGTAGATTCTGAGTGTTCTGCAAAATTGAAGCATCGTTGCGCACAGAGCTCTAATGCAATGGGCGTCATTGCGTTTGTAATCGCTCGGCAGTACTCCGTTTTACACTTTTTTGAGTTTATTTTGTTTACAAAGAACTCCTATACTTTGGAGAAAAGGTCGGTTTCCCTGCAGTTTTGGATTACGAACCTGTGCACACCTTCCAAGAACTACAAAAAGCATTCCGGTATGGCGCGATAACCAAGCCAATGAATTGTTGTAACAGAGTTGAACGATGAGCTAGTTGGTCACACATCCCTTGGAAGAAGGCAGCAGAGCAGGTGACACCAACACAAAGCGCAAGAGGCACACACACGCACACAAGGACAACGCTGCACTGACAACTATATTAACTGGAAACTGCACATCTTCTTCCTTCCCTTCTTCCTTCCCTTCTTCCTTCACTTCACGTCTGCAGCCAACTTCTTTCTTGTCGTTAACATCCTGCCGGTTTTGCGCAAAAATTCTACTTCCTTCTTCTACAAACCCACCGATGGCATGCTGACACATTGGTCTCCTAAGTCACAGATTGTATATGCTTCATAAATCTCTCTGGCTAACTTGTCCTTCATCCTTTTCATAACCTTAACATTGTGAAGGCCAGCCGGACATTTTTGGTCTCTACAATCAACGCAGTCTTTGCAGTGCACAGCCAGATTTGTGCCAGACTTGCCTGATATTGCCTTAGCGTGCTCTCTAATCCTTTCATTGAGGAATCTTCCCGTCTGTCCAATATATTTATTTCCACAATGCAAGGGAATCTCATAACCCCCTGAATGCACTTAGAGAGAGAAGGATGAAGGACAAGTTAGCCAGAGAGATTTATGAAGCATATACAATCTGTGACTTGGGAGACCAATGTGTCAGCATGCCATCAATGGTTTTGTTGAAGAAGGGAGTAGATTTTTTGCGCAAACCGGCAGGATGTTAACGACAAGAAAGAGGTTGGCTACAGACGTGAAGTGAAGGAAGAAGATGTGCGGTTTCTAGTTAATATAGTTGTCACAAGGTTGTAGCGAAGGCTCCATAGACGCCCATTGGTCCAAAAAATGGCGGCTCATGGGCACCGCCATATTGGGGGGGGGGGGGCAACTACGTATGAGTGACGTGGAATGACGTCACGCATACGTATGTTTTTAGCGCGAATTTTAAAGTGGTCTTTTTATAGAACCCGCATGTTCAAGCCGGTATCTCATGAAGGTTGCCTTTCAGTGCGCACCAACTTTTGCTAGTCAAATGTACTCGAGTTCCTGCTAGTTATGGCCTAGTTAATGCGCAATTCGGAACCCAATGAAAGTGACTGGCAAAGAAGGCAGCATAGAAAGGCAGCAACACTTTCAGACGCTGGCTTACCTTGGCTGGCTAAGCATGCAATCATGCATGATTCGTAGTGGAAACCTTGGTGGACATACTGGTGCTAGTGCTTTTGAGTATAAGGTATGATGCACAAAGCACAGGCTCAAGTGCACAGTTTGCAATACAGTGTACGGCAAGTATGGTTTTCATATTCATGGTTTATTACAGCAACCAAACAAATACAGTGATAAAGCACACCAACAAAAAATATGCGTCACAGGCAGCTCAAGCAGTAGTTTCTTTAAGCTAGCTATTCATCTCAATGGTCACAGTGCGGATAGAAAAAAGCCCTGCAGTTCCACGAACGTTGCCAGGTAGGAAATTGAAAAGCATAGAAGACAGTGCTAAGACAGCTTCAATTGAGGCAAACATGACATGACATAAGTAGGCGCATCAACACGTAGACCATGCAGCACACTGGGATTACTCTTCACATTTCATTTCTTCAGCTGAAAGATATTAACAGCTGCGCTTACATCGAAAAGATATGTTAAAGCTAGCTTTAGCATCAACAAACCTGCTCAACGCAGGAGCACACCACACATTGAGCCTACGTACAACCTCCAGAACTACTTCTAGTCGTCAGCCGGATCAATTTAAAGTAATTCTAATCCAACAAAATCATACAGGAAGTAGAGCTTACACCGAGGTTCAAGGACATTAACGTGGCAGTACGGCATGTAATCATTGTACTCTACGCTACAACATAGCCAAATAAGGGTCCAGGGCTGTTCTGCTGTTCGTTGTGCTGCAAATGATCCTACTAAAAGCACTCAAGATGCAACAAGCCTGCTTAAAGGTGGCTTGGTAACCAGTGGTGCTGAGTGGCAGTTACGATGACAATGGTTCATTTCATTATACCTGCGAGCACGAAACTGGAAGAGTTAGGCAGGTGGAAAAATTGACCCGAATGCCATGGAAACTAGGCGAATCCATTGCCTAGAAGGTCTACATTGGGAGCCATTCACTTTATCTTTGTGGAGGTTTATCTGACAATATTCTGCAAGTACATAGGGGACACTTGAACAGGCTGCAAATGGCACAAAAGCACCCTAAAAGAGTGACATAGTGGAATGAAGGATGAAAGATGCAGGCTATTTTGCAGCTTGTGCAATATAGCAATTTCAAAAAACACTGCCACTAACTCCAGAATTACAGTTTTCATTTGCTCAACCTCACTGCCTGCTTCGTAGCTTTCCGTTTAGTTGTTTGACTGTGCAGTTGAAGATTTTTGCTGCGTGCAAGCCAATGCAACCTCACTCTGACGAACAGGGCAAACAAACTATCATAAATATCATCCCCACACACAGTCAGCGATTTTTCTACTTTGGCTTGAAGCAACACGCACAGATCATGCCCTACATGTTCCTTTCCCATAACATTGGAGGTAGATGCAACAAAAAGCTGCTCGCAAGCATTGATAAAAGCTACAGAGGAGGGTGCCGGACCCGATAGGCTTCCAAAGTCACCTTCTCCCAGATTTGTGACACTTAGGTACAAGAGAACTTGGTTCTGATCGGCAAACGTGGCGTTTTCTAGTCTCAGTTCACACGTAAGTGACCCTGTAACACACCTGTGGTCATTCATAAATTTGCCGGCAAGCCACCCAGCAAAGTAGACAATGTTGTTTTCTGCCATTGGAGATGGATAATCAGAAGGCAAAACTTCTACTGCAACTGACAAAGATGTGGTAGCTGTGCAAAGAGAAAGAACAGATTCAGTAAAACAAACTGGAAGAGTGGCTAGAAGGCTAGACATGTCTTCAGCACAGTTGCTGCTTTCCGACAGTTTGAAGAGGTTGCTGACTAAAAGATGTCTGCATGCTGCTTGAAACTGCCGGCAGGACGAGTTGCTGTTTGACCCGGATTTTGACCTACAATTGAGAAAGTGTTTTCGAGTGCATCCTGGTTCAGGTGTCTGGTAATGAGGTAAGTGAAACCATAGCGAGAGGCCAGGTGGTTTCATAACAGCAGCACAGCCCTCGTAATCTGGCAGAAGCCCCGGATGCAAAGAGGCTGCCGTGCGCAGCCTAGAACTTCGATGTGCTCAAAAACTGCAATGCACTCTTCCAAAAAATCTTCGTGCACAGATCCTGCACACATCGCAGAGGCGTACGGAGACTTTCCCCGCTTTTGCGAAATATTTAAACTGTCGAAGAATCTATCGATTCTCTCAACAAATCTGGCTGTGTGGATAGCCTCTGCTGGCAATTGCTGGAATGTTACTAATGTGCACATTGCAGCAGCGCAATGATTGCTGAATACCTGTGCTACGAGTTTTACAGGCATCTTCGAAGCAAAAGTTAAATTGAAGTGCCGGGCACGCAACTTCGGGATGGACCGAATTTGCATTTCTCTATCGCTCTCATAAGCCTGTCGTATGTAGGAGCTCTTAAGAGTGTCACTGCCTACCCTGAAGTTGTACTTGAAGAACATATTGCGCAAGCACTCCAGCAAATGTGGTGGATCCAAAATAAAGAAAAGTGGTTCACCATTCACACTTACGTAGGGCTTCTCAGGGGTGACAAAGTTCGAGAACAAAGAAACATTCTGGTTCCCCTGATCGCAAACCACTGCCACAGGCTGCAATCCAACTCCAATCAACATTTCGTGACATTTAAAGAGAAGGTTATGCAGAACAGTCGCAGGCGCCGCCTTATCTGCAAAGAAATAGCCAAGAGGCTGCTTCCACGGCGTACATACTCCTTTGGCCATGAACACAAGCGCCTTGTTTGCAAGATTTGGACCTTGTTCTGCACTGTACTCTTCGAGTCCTTCAAGCCTGTCAGACACTGGATTGTACGACAGCTCCTTTGAAATATGCATCTCGTCAAATATTATGGTGCAAGCCCTGTCTTGTCGCGGAAAAGACGCTGCCCGTCTCTTGATCAAAGCAAAAACTCCAGGATAAAATCCAACCCTGACTGGTCCGCGTGCAAGCCACAGCTGCAGAGACCTAACAGATGGAAGTTTTAGGAGTTTCCTGCAGTATCTGTAACCTTTCGGGCTGTGGAAGTGTAAACCTAAAGCAAAGGCTCTATTTTGGCTGCACCATCGACGGCCAAACCTGCTGACATTTTGCATCTTCAACTGAGCTTCAATAAAAGCAGCAGCAGCAGCTGCTTTTAAACACTCACGCAGACTTTCTACCAATTCAGCAGTGGTCTTGATCCATCTACGCTGAAGGAGCCGTTCTTGCAGCCTCTTGTTGCGGTTACGCAGCTGCCTGAGCTTAGCACGAAGTTTCTGAAGTGGCCGCCTGTCACTGATGGGGCAGGTGGATGATCCTGCAAGGAACGGAATCAACGGAAGAGCAATAAGTTGCTACGTCTGGTTTAGTCATACCTGCATGTAATCTGGCAGCACCAAGAAGTGCGCAATATTGTGAAAGAGTTCTAAAACTGCTAACCTTCATGAGAAAGTGGCGAACTGCTGAACGAAGCTCCTGGTGACAGATCAGCACGCGCTGACAGTGCTGTGGCCAACCCCGCCGTGCCAGGTTCCAAAGATGAAGCGCTTGCTTCAGTGCTTGTTCTTGCATATGTGTGGTCAGCTGCGACCACAGAATATAAAGAACAAAATATAGTGACAGCACAATTCTGGAAGTGAAGCCAGAAACCCAACAATGCACAAATAATAACCAAGCACCACAGGCAGAATTAACACTTACACGGAACCATTATCAATCCATTGGCGTGGGAACAAGCTTGGGGCAGCATAGAACAAGAAGATCTAGCACCATCTGCATCTGCGCAGCGCACAGATGAAAAATTGTAGCATATTTCTGAGCCATACCTCCTCAGGCTGTTCCAGCAGATACGAAAGAACAGTCACCTTCTTGAAAGAGTTGCAGTGACTGGGACGACTGACTCTTGGTGTACCCCTCGGCAACAGGTCCACCGGAGACAGTGGCTATCACAGGAAGCAGTTGAATTGGCTCTAAATTGTCACCGTTTTCAAAAGACTTATCCCAGTTATGCATGCAACCCTGCTCACCTGGTTCTCCAGCACGATGCACTGATGCCGCAGTTTCACTCAGAGATGATGAAAAAATCCATGTGCTGCATTCGCTTGAGCTGTCTGAAATGGCAACATTATTGCGGAAAGGACAGAGAACTCAATACTTTTACGATAAATAATCTCCGAAGAACTATACCTTCCATAGCATGCGGTTCACATACGACATCACTATAGGAAAAAATTGCCCATCTTAAAAAATAAAATTTTGTTTACCACCCTTATTCATTAGGCACATTATTTTCATGTCATCAGCAGAAGGGATGACGAGAATGTAATCTGGTCGCGTGAGAGATCACTCATACCAGGATTGGTTTCACAGTGAATAGGAAAGTCTCAATTCCTACTTGCCGCACAAAATGCAACGTTGCTTAGTTTTCTTTCCTGAAGTGGCTAGCGGCATCAAACAGCGTGAACTGGAAGGCTGAAAGGCTCACGTTAAGGTCCTTTGGAGCCCTTTGCCATAACAGACCACCGAATATCCCACTTCTGTTATCATTTTTTACCGGAAATATCAGGCAACAGGGATCACATGGTAAGTGTACTTTTTTCGCACCCACAGCCTAGAAACTCACTTCAGCAGCCGTTGCCTACTAAGCTTGTGGCATCAGCTTACTACAAGCACAAACCTAATTGCATACTAAGCGTGCTAGGCCATCGCCTCCTAACATCTCGACGTGTCTCGTAACATCTTGGTGGAGCTGCTGGGTAAGACACCAATACCACAAGCTGGATCTCCGTAGTGGCCACCAACTTGGTGCTAGCACTATGCAGTCCGACGCAGCTACCTCTACAGCGGCACAACCAGCGCCCACTGTCGTCGTTGCGCAGCCTCGTGATCCGGGAACATTTTGCGGCACCGATGACATCGACGTCGAAGACTGGCTCGCTATGTACGAGCGAGTCAGTAAGCACAACCGATGGGACGCAACGTTGATGCTTGCAAATGTCATTTTCTACCTGGCTGGTACGGCATGCGTCTGGTTCGAGACGCACGAAGATCTAACATCCTGGGACATGTGCAAAGAGAAGCTTCGGGATCTCTTTGGCAAGCCGATCGGACGCAAGCTCGGCGCTAAAAAGGACCTGGCATCGCGAGCACAGTCGTCGACCGAATATCTGTCGTATATACAAGACGTACTAGCTCTATGCCGCAAAGTGAACAGCGCCATGCCCGAGTGTGACAAGGTGGGCCACATCTTAAAGGGCATTGCTGACGACGCTTTTAACCTTCTATTTTGCAAATATCGTACGACGGTCGACTCCGTCCTCGAGGTATGCCGGCGGTTTGAGCAAGCTAAACATCGTCGTATTGCTCCCCGCTTCGACCGCTTGCCAAACACAGTTGCTACGTCTTCGTGCGAAGATCTGCCACCACTGCAGCAGCCGTCCCACTAGCCAAACTTGACCAGGATCGTTCGCAGAGAGCTGGAGGCAATGGCCCCCGTCGCATTCACACCGCAGCCGCAGATGCTACTATAGCACTGATCCAAGCTGTCGTTCGCCAAGAATTCGCGAACGTGGGCCTTAATGCGAGCGTAAGCCTCAGCTCTTGTCAGCCGTCTGCACAGCCATCTGTCCAGCCTACCGTTCCGGTGGTAGCTGCTGTGGCTCCGACTGCGCCCTTCCCGACGCGATACCCCGAATCTACCCGACGCTACCGCAACCCAGAAGAATGGCGGACCTTGGACAACCGACCCATCTGCTTCAACTGCTCACGTGCCGGCCACATTTCTCGCCATTGCCGCAGCCGTTGTGTTCCGCCACCTCTACCTCGCTACTATCATGATCGCAGCACCGCCTACGGACCACACCCAACCTCTCTTCGTGATACGCCCTCTCGTGACTTTAACTCGTCATCCCCGCGCATGTCCAGCCGATCGCCGTCTCCCCAGACCCGCCATTCCTGCTCGCCCCTACCTCACCGTTCCTCGTCCCCTCACTTCTCTGGCCCGCTCCCGGAAAACTGATCAATGCAGCTCCCGGAGGTGAAGCTGCATTGACGACCCGGACCGAAAATCCTCTGCTGACCCTTGCTCATCGCCGCAATCTTCTAGATATCTGTGTAGATGGTGTGCCTGTTACCGCCCTCATTGACACTGGTGCCCGAATTTCCGTCCTCAGCTCTTCGTTTCGCCGCCAACTCAAAAAAGTTGTCACACCCGCCTCTTCATCAGCCGTTCGTGTCGCCGATGGAGGCGTCGCTGCCGTCGTGGCACTTTGCAATGCGCGCGTGAGCATTTGTGGTCGAACTACCCCTGTGCTCTTCACTGTAATCGACCGCTACCCTCACGATATGATCCTCGGCATCGACTTTTTTACGGCGCACTCTGCCCTGATTGATTGTTAAAGTGGCCTCCTTCGCTTAGACCTGCCTTTCTGCTCCGACCGCACAGATATCAAGCCACGCCTCTGCTCCGTCGAGTTTGTTCGCCTACCGCCCGAAGCTGCCATGTATGTTCCTTTGGCCCCGTTTCCTGCTACTCCTGATGGTACATACGTCACTTGTCCAATCACCGATGTTGTTCTCACCGTAACGTCATACTCCCTCACACTGTCCTGACCGTCCCGGATAACAGAACCTATCTTCCCGTCCTTAACATTAGCCGCTCTGTCCAAGTTTTGCCCCATGGCATTGCACTCGCTGACTTGCTTCCGTTGGCTGACAGCGAAGTTTCGGCCCTCAAGCCTGTGCCTCTGTCTGAGCCCCCCGTATCAGCTTCTCGTTCGACCATTTTTACTCTAATGATAGCACCGGATTTGACACCTCAGCAAGCCAGTGGTCTCTCCGACCTTTTGTTTTCCTACAGCGACATTTTTGATTTTCGCGACCGACCTTTGGCCCAGACATCTGTCGTTACCCATCGCATAAATACTGGTGATGCCAGCCGTATTCACAAAAGGCCTTATCGAGTCTCTCTTGCTGAGCGCCACTTGATACAGAAGGAGGTCGACAAGATGTTGACAAATAATATCATTGAGCCTTCCTGCAGTCCCTGGGCGTCTCCTGTCGTTTTAGTCAAAAAGAAAGATCAAACTTGGAGATTCTGTCTAGATTACCGCCACCTCAAGCAGATCACTAAAAAAGACGTTTATCCGCTCCCGAGAATTGACGACGCCCTAGACTGCTTGCATGGTGCCAGCTATTTTTCCTCGATCGACATGCGTTCCGGCTACTGGCAAATAGCTGTCGACGAACGGGATCGAGAGAAAACCGCATTTGTCACCCCTGACGGACTATATCAATTCAAGGTCATGCCATTTGGCCTCTGTAACGCTCCTGCGACCTTCGAGCGCATGATGGACTCGCTTCTCCGTGGCTTCAAGTGGACAACGTGCTTATGCTACTTAGATGACGTTGTCGTTTTCTCTCCCACGTTCACAAGTCACCTTGAACGGCTTTCTACGATACTGGCAGTCTTTCACCGCGCCGGTCTTCAACTCAACGCAAAAAATGCAGCTTCGGCCGCCGCCAGATCAAAATCCTGGGACATTTGGTTGACGAAAATGGTGTGCAGCCCGATCCTGATAAAGTTCGTGCAATCCGCGAGTTCCCTATACCACGTAATACAAGTGATGTGCGAAGTTTTCTCGGGCTCTGCTCCTACTTCCGTCGCTTCATTCGGAACTTCGCTGACCTAGCACGTCCCCTTACCTCCCTTTTGCAGAAAAACGTGAATTTCTCGTGGAGCCGTGAACACGCTCAGGCCTTCACAACGCTCATTTCCGCCCTCACCGCTCCTCCTGTACTGGCGCACTTCGGCCCGTCTGCGCCTACAGAACTGCGCACCGACGCTAGCGGACATGGTATTGGCGCTATCTTTGCTCAGTACCAGCACGGCCACTCTCGTGTGATTGCCTATGCCAGGCGCCTTCTATCTCAGTCCGAGCGCAATTATTCCATTACGGAGCGCGTTTGGGCGTTGACCAAATTCCGCCCTTATTTGTTTGGGCGGCCCTTCAGCGCAGTGACGGACCATCATGCCTTGTGTTGGTTTCATCACTTAAGGGCCCTACTGGCCGCTTAGGTCGCTGGGCCTTGCGATTAAAAGAATACACGTTTACTGTTGTGTACAAGTCAGGCCGCCTACATCAAGACGCCGACTGCTTGTCTCGCCACCCCGTTGACCCTCCTGAACTTCCTGACAATACTGCTGACGACTGCGTTTTGTCCATTTCGAACTTTCTCCACATCGGCCTTGAACAGAGTCGTGATCCTTCCCTGCGCCCCATTATTGATCACCTGCGCAACGACAGCACCGATCCGCCCATCAGTATGTTTGTGCTGCTTAATAACACATTATACCGACGCAATATGCGCCCAGGTGGTGTAGACCTTTTGCTTGTTGTCCCGACACATCTACGTTCTGCTGTTCTTGCGCACCTTCATGATGCTCCTACAGCACGGCACCTTGGAGTGTCCCGCACATACGACGATGTTCGACGGCGATTCTACTGACCTGGCCTCTACCGCTCTATTCGTCGCTACGTCGCCGCCTGTGAGCTGTGCCAGCGCAGGAAGACCCCGTCTCTTCACCCTAGTGGGCCCCTGCAACCCCTCGCAGTTCCAACTGAGCCCTTTTCTCGAGTTGGTCTCGACCTGCTTGGGCCATTTCCCACATCCACTTCAGGGAACAAATGGATTGCCATAGCGACCGATTACGCCACCCGGTATGCCATAACCAGAGCTATCCCCGCCAGCTGTGCCTCCGACGTTGCAGACTTTCTTTTGCATGACGTCATCTTGCTCCATGGTGCTCCTCGTCAGCTGCTCACCGATCGCGGTCGCTGCTTCCTTTCTAAAGTTGTTAATGACCTTTGCGCTCATGCGCTACGCGCCACAACTTCACAACGGGCTACCATCCACAAACGAACGGTCTTACTGAGCGCCTTAATCGTACCCCGACCGATATGATGTCAATGTATGTTTCTGACCATCACCGTGACTGGGACATCTCTTTACCTTTCATACCATTCGCTTATAACTCCTCACGGCATGATACCGCCGGATACCCTCTCTTTTATCTATCTTCGGCCGCGACCCTCTACTTCCCTTCGACACCTTACTGCCTCTTGACGATTCCTCCTGCAGTTACGCTTCTGATGCCATCGCCCGCGCTGATGCCGCCCGTCATATTGCTCGAGACCGGCTTCGTGCGTCCCAGCGTTCTCAAAAGCACCGTGACGTCTACTACCCTCCCGGCTCCCTCGTACTCATCTGGCTCCCTGCTCGACGTGTAGGCATGTGCGAGAAACTTCTGCCCCGCTACATGGGCCCTTACCAGGTCTTGCGGCAACTTACCGTCGTGACGTACGAGATTATCCCTGTGAACCGCCACTCTCCTGCCAACCATCATCCAGAAGTCGTGCATGTCGCCCGTCTCAAACCTTATATCTCGCGCTCACCTTTGTAGTCTACGCACCGGGATTGTGCTTCTTCCGCTGGGGGGGGGGGGGGGGGGGGGGAGGGGGGTATTGTTACGGTACGTAGTGAAAGAGACGATGGCGAAGTGCTGGGCTAGTGGAGAAAGACGACGCTGCAGCTACGTCTGGTTCTCCTGTGAATGTGTCCCGGACGGTGAACTGTTGCGGCTACGACGTACCATCGCCTCCTAACATCTCGACGTGCCTCGTAACAACATACCTGCTCAAGTGAAAGCGATGCTTTCATTTCAGCTTCGCTTAGCAGGGTGCAGGCTAAAATTTACTGAAACCTTTAAAGCCACAAGAAAGATAATTCGTTTTTCAAAAGAAGCTGGACTTTTTACGTCTACGAGAAAAAGTAAAAATTCCAGTTCAAGAGCGGCGTATACCGTAAAAGTTTCATAAAAAAATTACCGTCAATGCTTCCTCGAGTAGGCAAAGCAACGGGACGCAGCTTTTTTGACGACAGATACGCAGACGGTTCGAAGTGCTTGGAACAAACCCGCAAGTCTCGCAGCTGCCATGGTGTCTTCTTCTCCAGGCTGACGTTGTGGCAGAACTGCACCCACGCTCGGCACCTGGACGTGATGCAACGTGCACGTTATTCACAATTGCGCCGTAAGGAATCATGCATACTCCAAACGCCAATGCGTCATTATTCCTGTTAATGCTAACTGCAGTACAATATACTTCCATTATATCTGAACAATGGTAGTAAATGCTCGCCCCAAGCTCTCAGCGCCCAAGAGTGCGGTTACGTACGCTCGTCCCCATGCCATGCGGGTAGCCATACTTTTCTATGGTTAAGATTGACGAGAAATAAGTGCGTTTAAAGTTACCCTAACGGTCATGCATATGCAGAATAGCAGTAACAAGACAGGCAGTAACTCCTGCTGAGTGAATTCAGGTAAAGCACCCTCAAGGCCGCGCATATACACATGGCTGAATTTCGATACTACCAGTTTCGAGGGTCAAATTGGCTTCGCGGTGTTGGAAAACTAAAGTGTTGTGCTCAGACTTGTCAAGCAGCACAATTGGTTTTAAATTGGCCTTCCAGTCAGTGGCATGCGCGTGGTTGCTCTTGAGAGCCCGTATCAAGTTAACGCTGGGGGTGATAGCCGGCTGCATAAAACTCACCATAAATCAGACAAATGGTGGGCCTCTTTCGCACAGCTCAGCGCTTAAAGTGTGTGCCCTGTAGTGTAGTTCATAAATACCCCCGAAAAAAAAGAAGCCACGTGCGCACGAACTGGTTACAGAAACAGAAGCGAACAGCCCAACGAAAGCATTCGGAGCATACCTAGAGCAGACGCCTTGTAGCAGACGACACTGACAAGAGCTCACCTGTGAAAGTCCAGCGGGAAGCGGTGTAGCTTGACACCGACGGTACTGTCCATGCTGTCGCAATGTGCTACGGCGCATCGTTTCTTCACATGCCGCAAGCTCATCTTGAAATAAAGCGCTAAGCGCTTCAACAGAACAGCGCGAAGCGTGCAAAGACGGAAAAAGACTTCGCACTGGCCGCACTTCGAAGGAAACGACAAAACCAAGAAAACTGCCGCAGCGGTGCAAAACGGTGAAATTTCACAAAACGGTGACAGAGAAGCGACGCGCAAGGACGACGAAAACTTCGCAGAAGGGGCATTTCGAGACCGGCGAGCTAAATTTATAAGCTTTACCAGGCGCGCTATTGCAGACAGCTGGCGATCAGAAACCGCTTCGTGAGCTCCCGCGGCCACTGTGGCCGGGTGCCGAAACAAGGCCTGCAAAGTCAAGCTGCAAATGCACCGCACACTCATCAACAGGGGGGGTAAAAAGAACGTTGCAAAAAATAAAAAATGCAACGTAATGTTTTGCTGAAATAGTTTACCTATTTTATAAAACGTGGCATTAAAATATTTATTTCTTTACGTAGTTTTATAGCGTTTTTATTTGTGCTTTTGAATTTCATTATGTAAGTGTTTCGGCCCCCCCAAAGTGGCTGTGCTGCTGTCGCGCTAGACTGTTTTTGGGCCCAGCTATAGTGCCTACCAGTATATTCTAGGCACTATAGACCAGCCTTCGCCACCATTTTACATCCGTTGTCAGTGCAGCGTTGTCCTTGTGTGCGTGTGTGTGCCTCTTGCGCTTTGTGTTGGTGGTGTTACCTGCTCTGCAGCCATCTTCCAATGAATTATGTTTCCTCAATTTGCCATTCTTTATTTGCTTCATATATTGCTTTTCTTATAGCCTGCTGTGCGATATTCGGTGCTTCTTGCTCGGATGGCGCTCTTGAATCTTGACGTTCAGCGGAACGCGTTGTTTGCTTTCGATGCCACGCCGGGAGACTCTTCCGTTAAATGGATGATGCAAAAGGCAATAGCATTTCACACACAGGGACGTTTTTTTTTTTATTTATGATCTAAGTTTTTTATTTTCCAGATACCTATACTTAGCATAAGCAAACATTGGCTTTCCATTCTGAGCATTCTGGCACATTTTCATTCTTTATCCAATGTTTCCTTTTTCAATTTTATCACTTAACTGATGTATTGCACACACCTAATTTCCATAATAAGCAACATCAAGCATTGGCTTTTCACTCTGAGAATTTTACCTTTTAGTGCACCTTTTTAATTTTATTTGATCAATACCACTCAAACGTTTCTTGATTAGCATCAGCCAGCATTGGATTTTCATTCTGAGCATTCTTACACAGTTGAATCCCACGTTTATTTCGAAAGCAATAAAACGCCAGGTTTCGAGCCTTCAGCGTAGTGTGGTCTGGTAGTTACACTTTACACCACGTGACTACTGACGTCATACCAGCGCGAAAGCTGGACTACCAAGTCTGTTCTTCAGCGTAGCATGGCTAGTAGCCACGCCGGGTGTTTCGCGCTTCTCCCACTAGGTGCGCTGTGGTCTAACAGCTTGGACGATTCGCACTAGGTGCCCACTGCAAAACCACAAATGAGGCGGTACAGGGAGATATGGGCTGGACATCTTTCGAAGTACGGGAAGCTCAGAGTAAATTATTATATGAGGAACGCCTGAGGAAATTGGACAGTAATTGATGGGAAGCTAAAGTATTTAGATATCTATACTTAAAAAGCGTTGACTCCCAATGGGGGGAAAAGAACTAGGAAACTAACTAGTAAGTATGCTAGTCACAAAGACGGAGAAATAAAGAGCGTTAAGCAACAGGTGAAAAACACACAAGGTAAAAATTGAATAAATTCGATGGAAACGAAACAAAGTGTAGAATTATACTGAAACTGGAAAAGGCAGATCAGGAAGGAAGCTTTCTTTGATAACTCAAGAGGCAGTGCCCTACTTTTTGAAGCTAGATCAGGGTGCCTTAGAACACGCAGCTACAAAAAGAAATTTAACAATGGAGATGACGCATGAGCTGTATGTGGTAACTCCAATGAAACAATTGACCATATTATACTCGAATGTAATGGTATCCATCCGGAAGTTGATGCAGGCGCAGTCACTGTTCCTGAAGCTCTGGGGTTTAGAGATGCCAGTGGCCGGGTGAATAAACCGGCGGTGGAAGCTAGCAAAAAACGCCTGGAATATTGGTGACTTAAAAGCAGAGAAGTGACATAATGTTAGTAATGTAGAAACAAGAATTTAATAAATAGAATGTTGTATAGTTCACAAATCTAAAACAATAATTAAGATATAGGGAGAAAAATGAGCATGATAGCTACTGCTACCACCCTGTTTCAAAGGAGACGCTCCTATTATAGTGCCTAGAAATATGCCAGTATATTTCTAGGCACTATACTCCTATATTCTATCCATCCATCCAACCATGTGGTAGGGTGCCTCGATGCGCGCGCCCCCCTCGCCGCTCCGGAGGGTGGGGACATTCTTTGAAAGGGTTAGTGGCGCCTGTTACGTTTCTCCACCGACAAGTGGGATAGCGGACGCGGCCACCGCATAGCAACAGGCAGAACCGCGAGCGGATCGGCCATTTCGACGCCGTTCATCGGCCGCGCAACGCTTTTTTTTTTTTTTGTACGCAAACTTGCCATAAAGCATATTATATAAACTCATGTAAATGGTTTTCCGTGAGGAACCGGAGCAGCCTCCCGCTCTTAGCGTTGTCGGTGAGCCATTTAGAAAAGTCATCTTCCCTTGTTGTGGTTAGACCCACTTCGCGCAGAATCTTTGTCCTTGATTCCCTTGTCCCTGCACAAGTCCATAGCAGGTGGCGAACATCCACTTCTGCAGCTGGTGTGGAACATTTTGGGCATGTGGTTGGTCCGATTTCAGCTTGCGATTCCCATCGGCATTTTACCGACGGGGTAAGGGCCGCCCCAGCTCTTATCCTTCTAAGGGAAACCTCCTCCAATCTCGTTAAGTTACGAGGGAGTGGGAATGTACACGGGGGAATGAGGGCATGTGTACTTTTCCTTAAAGAGGATGCTAAAATGGAAACAGCGGAGCGGGCATCGAAAGGGAGCCTGGTGGGGGGCGCATTAGTATGTGGAACTTCGTGTGTGAGGTGGTCAACTTTTCTCTGCTCAGCGTTCTCAGCATTGTCTTGTGTCCAATGTATCTGGATGCTTATCTTTGTTTTTTTATTGAGTGCGTGGATTTCCTGGGTAACAAATAGCGTCTTCGTCACTTTCTTTAGTTGTTTTATGGCGGCTAAGGAGTCTGTATAGATGTGGGCTTCTGTTATTGAATCTATTTTATTTATGGCCTCCATAGCATCGCGGATTGCATAGAGTTCCATCACAAGCGGGTCCGGGTATTCTAAAAGATATTCTTTATGTACCTTTAGTTCGCTGTGTGTTGGACTAGTAGCTGCTGTTCTACCGCCATTTTCTATAATTGATGCGTCCGTATATGCAATTAAGGTACCTGGAAGTGCATCAACCAGAGGTCGAGATGCCAGCTTTTCTTTGCGACAAAGCCGAGTGGTCTTGTTTGTCGTGATAGTAGTGAATTCCCAAGGAGGGGGGTCAGCCATTGGTGGTGTTCGAACTGCCACTTCGTTGTACAAGGATGCTATGGGCGTAACGTACTTTCGCTTCATATCCCTTGTTGCCTCTCGTTGTTCAATTAATTCTGTCAACGTATTTATCTGTGCAAACTCTTGGAGAATAGGGATAGGGGTAAGTTTTGGTAAGGCCGTGATGGTGCGCATTGCGTTTCTATTTATTGTTTCCAATTTTGCCCATTGCCGCCTCGTGAGTCTTTGGAATTGGGCCTGGTATAGTATCCTCGGCTGTAACACTGATTGTACAAGACGTCTTGCCATGTCCGCTCGAGCTCCTCCTCCCCTAGACGAAATGCGTTTTATCAAGTTTAAGGAAGTCGCAGCTACTTTTTTCACCTTATGAAGCCATTGTGTTCCTTTGCCGGATTTGTGAATTTCTAGGCCAAGAACTCTCAACTCGTCCACCTCTTCCAGTGCCTGATTTCCAATCTTTAGGGAGACTCTTTGCGTTGCCAATTGTTTTCTTCCATTCTTGTTGGCAACATGAATGTAACTGGACTTTTGAGGTGATAATTCCAGGCCTGCACTTTGCACGTACTCATCTATGGTATTTAAAGCCTCTTGCAGATGCCGATTCTGTCTGTCAATTTGTTTATGAACAGACCAAATCGTGACATCATCTGCGTATATCATGAACCCCACCTCTGGTATTTTAGCTAATTTCCACGCTAATGGGATCAGTGCGATATTAAATAATAAAGGTGCTAACACTGACCCTTGTGGCACGCCTCTGTTCGAGGTGTAATTGCCAATTTGTTTTCCGTTTATCCGGATAGAAAACGTCCTGTCCTTAAGCAGACTATGTACTGCTTTTATGACCTGCAAGGGAATGCCCATACATTCCATGTTGCTAAGAATCTTGGCATGTAAAACGTTGTCGTATGCCTTCGCCATGTCGGTAGCCACTACAGTGCGCACTAGGTGGCTATAAGGCGACACGTGTATGACCTCTTCAGCGAGCACAGCCAGTCCATTTTCTGTCCCAAGGTTTGTTCGGAACCCAATTTGTCGAGCATGGTATTTTTTATTACTTTCCAACCACCATGACAGGCGGGTGGCTATCATCTTTTCATAGATTTTGCAAATTGTGGGTGTTAGCGAGATAGGCCGCAAAGATTCTAGACTTGTGGGAGGTTTCCCAGCCTTTGGTATTGTTACCACCACCGAGTGTTTCCAGCCGAGTGGAATGTCTCCTCCTTGCCATACCTCATTTACCACATCCAACAAGCCGTCAACTGCGGCTCCTTCTAAATTCTTGAATACTTCATAAGGAATATCGTCATGTCCAGGCGCAGTTTTACCATTCGCTTCTTCTATAGCAGCCAATAACTCCAATTTGGTAAATGGTAATGTTATTCCTGTTTTATCAACCGCATCCACTGTCGGTGAAGGCGCCGGATAATGTGCGCGGTTCGGGAAGAAAAGCGCAGCAGCCTGATCTGCAAACTCTTCTGGTGTAAGCTGTAATGCGAGTCTAATACTTTCTGCATGATCTTTAACCTGCCGCCTCTTTTCCATGCCATGGAAAGTCCTCCAGAGGGCCTTGTTAGTCGTTCCTGAGCCCAAACGACTGCACCACTCATTCCATCTCCTATGAGCCAGCTGTTTTTCATATCGGCGTGCCTGTGCCGTCACTCTGTTTACCTCAATTCTTCTTTGCACGTCTTCAGGATGGCGACCAGCCTGTATCTCGGCCCGCTTTCGGCGTGCCCAAAGTTTTAGTAGGTGCAGGTCGGGAGTTGGCTGATCTTCGTTCACTGTAGTTGTAATGGTGTGATCCTTGAGTACCGTTTGAAGGGTGGTAACGAGAGTATTCGGGCTAACTGAATGCGTTCGAGTATCCTGCCGTACACCATCCCAATGTGTAACAGACGCTTTCTTTCGAATTTTCTTCATATGTCCCAAATTAAGACCAATACCAATGGGGACATGATCACTACCCCACGCATCTAATTCCGCCTGCCATTGTGGTGCACCAGGGCCCTTCCACCACGTCAAGTCTGGTGAGCGTGTTTGTGTTGCAGGTAGTGTTGCGACTCCTGGATGATTTAGCAGTGTAAATTCCATTTCTGTGAAGGCAGTATGAACTTGATCACCCCTTTTAGAGTCATAATCATATCCCCATACGGTGTGCGGAGCGTTAAAATCTCCACCGATTAGTATCGCAATTCCAGGGTATGAATGGCGAATATGCTTAACCCATCCAAGATTAAGCACTGCGTTTCTTGGCCGAGCGTACATGGACACTAATATAAGGGGCGTTTTGTTCGGACGCGTGAGTACAGCAACTACTTCCTGCTGAGTGTTGCACCACTTGCTCAAGTCAAGTGGCGTTTGGGCAATGTTGGCCCTAATGTAAACGGCAGCTTTTCCTGGTGTTTCGGCCTCTGCTCTTGCTCGTTTATCAGGGATAGAAGGACAATGGTACCCTATATATCCTGCTATTGAATATAACCTATTGTGCTCCTGTATCAAGAACGCCCATGAATGTAGCTTGCCGTACAATAATTTTGTATTTATTTCCCCAACTTTATTACAGAGCCCTCTGCAGTTCCATTGTGTAATCTGTTGCCACTTGTTTCGGCTACTTCTATCCATGACGTAAGCTGCTCTGAATGAGGTGTGTCAGTTGCGTAAGCGTGTCCAGTACCGCCTTCCAAATAGGTATGTTATCGGCAGGTTTACAATTCGGAGCATCCACTAACCTTGCTGTCGTACTGCCTGCAAGCGTTTCTTTCTGTTTTTCTGAGCTCTCCTTTCGTCGTTGGGCTATATGTGCTTTCTTTTGTCGCAGCTGTGCAATTTGTGCTGAAAGCATCGCAATTTCTTTTTCTATTGCATCCTGCTAGCTTGTGCAGTCTTTAAGGTCCGGAAAATCATCAGTAGTGAATGCCACTGTGCTCCGTTTTGTGCGTCGTCCATGTTTTAGCGTAGAAGCAAAAGATGCACTGTTCTGTGCAACCACCTCAACAGGCTCTTCTTCTTCTAGTGGGTCATCAAACAGCTCTTCGGCCAGAGTTGCAAATCTGTTTTTAACCATTAACGGTGCATATTGTTTATGTCGTCCAGCCCTTGCTAACTCGAGCTTTCGCTTTTTTTGTCGGACACTGAGATGAAGTGATATCGTGATCATCAGATTTGCATAGGCCGCATTTGAATTTCGCTTCTCCAGATTCAGTTATGTATTCGGGGTTAACTCCATATGGACAAAATTTCTGCATATGACCTTCTCTGTAGCACCTGTAACAGTGAACCGGTCTAGGTTTGTACGTTTTGGGTCGCACTATGCGGCCATTGTAGTAAAATCTGTCCGGAAGAGTATCTGGTCCCTGTAATGTGATGAGAAAAGTGCCTCTGTTCCCCATACGACGTGCGGCTAACACAGTATGTGTTCCTGATATTAGGTCTCTGGCCACCGTCTCCGGGGAATCTTGTAGGTCTAGGTCATAGAGGACACATCGCTGAGTATTCGGACCTGACGCAAAATACGTCTGGACAGGAAGATACTCCTCTGTCGTGATTGGAATCTGTGTTACTGTGGTCATTTTTCGTGCATCCTCAATGGTGGCTAAATGTACTGTGACAGTATTAGATGCCCTGTGGCTTACAAACCCCTGGTAACCTGTGGTACCAAGCGCTGCGTCTATTATTCTATTATTATGCCGACGCGGCCATGCTGCTAGGCCTACTGGGACTCCGCGGAGCCGCAGCTCTGATAATATGGCAAGAATGGGGACGCCAATGGACCCTCCGGTAGTCGCTGTGACTTCTGCAAGCACAACGGCAGGCTGCGGTAACGAGCCTTTACCTGGAGCTAGCACTTGGCCACAGAGCAACGTAGACATTACTTCGAATACGAGGACAACGCTCGGGCCGCTACCCGAGCTAAACGATACATATCAGGCTATGGATCTGCAACAGGAAGTCGTCACTAACGCTTCTCAACGGACACCCCGGCTGGTCAAACTACCTGGGCCACCAGTCAACACACCACCGGCAAAGAAGGTAAGGGCCGCCCCTGATAAGCTAGCATCCGCTTATCCAACACCAGCCTTGCAGAAATCCTTCAGAGTGCATATCAGACCTACAGTGCAGTTTGATATCACTAAGATACCCGCGCAACGCTTCCTCCCGCCAAGTCTCAGCGTGTTCCTACCACGCGCCAAATGTGTGTGCGTGCGTGTGTGTGCAAAAGCTGGCCAAGCCTGGAGCTCGAGGGAGAGTGCGTCGCCCTCTCCTGTCTGCAGGAGGTGCAGGAGATGTGGTCGCGCCACCTGCGATTGAGTCATCGCCTTGTCTGAACTTGAAGGGCTCTCTCCCTTTCCCTGTGAACTGGCATGCCTATATAAAGCAGCGGCAGACTCCGCTGCGATAGACTACTTTGACGCGCCGTTGGCACGACGCTAGACACCAGCTGTGTGAGAGTGTCTGTAATCTCTCCGGGTCAGCTTCACTGCCCGTTTCTTTATGATGTTGCAGTAAAGGTTGCTTCGTTAGAAGACGCCTTGTCTTTGCTGGGACCGTTCATGCCGTCCGCCGTCCACGGAGCCGCCAGGCCAATGCTACCGAGGGGCGCGCAAGTGTGAGCCGCACGTAATAACTGCTGGCAGCGGTACGCTACTCAGGCGCACGCGACCCAAACCTAACACGCCTCTACACCTCCATATTTGAGCCCACGCAAGTGTGTCCCGCTTTTGCGGCGGCTGTCGCGCGGCGTTCCTTGGAGCGCATTCAAGTTTGGGATTGCAGATGGCAGGAACGCCAGACAAGATGACACTTCTGGAGGAAAGGCGCAGTATATCACACTTTCTCCCAGAATTTTGCGTTTGGATGGTACGCCATCGCTCCCGTCGCATGGCGCTCCTCGGCGCGCGTTCGATTGTGATTGCAGATAACAGGAACGCTCCTGAATCTCTATGAGAAGGGTGGCTCAAAATATTGCAGAGTTGTCTCCACCAATCGAGGGTGCGAGGACCAAGGATAACCTCCTTGGCGAGGAAGCACGCATCGAGGCACCCTAACAGGTGGGGTCGTCTTCCATTGGAGATACGCCTCTCTTGCTTTTGTAATCTCCTAGGCTTAACAACAGATAAGCCACTGTGATTTTTTTTATTGTTACGGGGATGTACTTAATGTAACCCCCTTCATGGATCACTGCCTTGTCGTGGCGGAGGGGCTTGCGAAACTCGATGAAGTCGTGAGCTCTGCTGTGTAGGGCCACCCAAGATAGACAGGTCACGGCAGAGAGTTCTGACAAAATGTGATTCACTGGAGAAGGTAATGGCAACCCACTCCTGTATTTCCTGCCAAGAAAACCCTATGGCCAGTCACAATACCATTATTGATATGGCGCCGGAAGATGAGCCCCCCAGGTTGCAAGGCGTCCCACATGTTACTGGGGATGAACAAAGGGCGATTCCTAGTAGCTCCAGGACGAATGAAGCGGCTGGGCTAAAGCCAAAAGAAAGCTCAGTTGTGGATGTGTCAAGAAGCGACCGGAAAGTCCTTTTTTTGCTAGGAGATATATCACATAGCAAAATAGAATGTAAGATCTATGACGCAAAGTAAACTGGATATCGTCAAGCGAGAAATGGACATATTGAACATTGATATCTTGGGTATCAGCGAGCTCAAGTGGACCGGAATGGCAGAATTTAACTCCGGCGACCATTATGTCTTTTATTGTGGGCACGACTCCAAGAGAAGGAATGGGGTCGCTCTCATAGTAAATAGAAGAATGGGCAAAGCAGTGCTAGGGTACAACTCCAAAAACGGCCGAATGATGTCACTTCGGATCCAAGGTCACCCTTTGAACATAACAGTTATCCAAGTCTATGCACCGACCACTACTGCTGAAGAAGCTGATGTTGAGAGATTTTATGCGGACCTACAATGCCTTTTAGACCGCACCCCATCATCAGACGTCGTTTTTCTCATACGAGACTGGAATGCTAACGTCGGGAGTGAAGAAATATCCGGAATTACAGGCAAGTTCGGTCTTGGTGAGCCAAATGAAGCTGGGCAGAGGCTAGTAGACTTTTGTCAAGAAAACAACCTCACCATAGCGAATACTCATTTTCAACAGCACAAGAGGCGCCTTTACACGTGGATTTCACCGGACGGTCTGTACAGAAATCAGATCGATTATATTATTTGCCGGCAGAGATGTAGAAGCGCTATACAAGCAGTAAAAACAAGGCCTGGGGCCGATTGTGGCACCGATCATCAGCTTCTTGTTGCCAAAATTAAGCTTCGATTGAGGAAAACGCAGAAAACTAGAAGGCCTTTCAGGTATGATCTGGATCAAATTCCATTAGAATATGCTGTGGAAGTGAGGAATCGATTTCAAGAATTAGATCTAGAAGACAAAGAGCCTGAAGAGATGTGGACTGATGTTCGTGATATAATACAAGAAGTTGCTACTAAGGTAGTTCCAAAGCAAAAGAAATGCAAAAAAGCAAACTGGTTATCTGAAGAGGCTTTGCAAATAGCTGAGGAAAGGAGGATGGCAAAAGTTATGGGGGAAAGAGAAAGATACAAGGTTCTCAATGCGGATTTTCAGAAAATAACAAGGAGCGATAAGAATGCCTTCCTGAACATACAGTGCCAAGCAGTTGAGGACCACAGCCAATTAAGGAACACAAGAGCTCTGTATAAAACAATCAAAGTTATCAAAGGAAGCTTCTGTGCCAAGCTGGGCGTGATAAAGAACAAACGAGGCAAGGACCTCACTGAAGCCTCAGAGATAAAGAAGAGGTGGCAGGAATGCACAGAAGAACTGTACAAGAAGGACCCGGATGTCCAAACCCAACATAAGACGGTTGTGATTACTGATCTCGAGCCGGGCATCCTGAAGAGTGAAGTTGAATGGACCTTAGCCAGCCTTGCTAAGAACAAAGCTAGCGGAATTGATGGTATTCCAGCTGAGTTGCTTCAAAACCTCAACCACGACGCTGTTAACACTGCATACATTATGTCAGAAGATTTGGACAACCCTGCAGTGGCCACAGGATTGGAGGAGGTCAGTTTACATCCCCATTCCAAAGAAAGGCAGTGCCAAAGATTGTTCCAACTACCGCACGATCGCGCTTATTTCGCACGCTAGCAAGGTGATGTTGAAAATCCTACAAGGTAGGCTGCAGCAGTATGTGGATCGGGAGCTTCCGGACGTGCAAGCTGGGTTTCGCAAGGGCAGAGGAACTAGAGATCAAATTGCCAACCTTCGCTGGATCATGGAAAAAGCAAGAGAGTTCCAGAAACCCATTTACTTCTGCTTTATTGATTATGCGAAAGCGTTTGACTGCGTAGATCACAGCAGATTGTGGCAAGCTCTCCAAGAGATGGGAGTTCCAATTCACCTCATCTGTCTACTCAGGAACCTGTATGAAGGGCAAGAGCCACAGTCAGAACAAGGCATGGTCTTACTGATTGGTTTCCGATTGAGAAAGGGGTGAGGCAAGGCTGCATACTGTCGCCCTGCCTATTTAACCTATATGCAGAGTGCATCATGAGGAAGGCCGGTCTGGACGAGTCTTCAGCTGGAGTGAAGATTGCTTGAAAACGTATCAACAACCTTAGATATGCGGATGATACCACTTTAATGGCAGAAAGGGAAGTGGAACTCAAGAGACTTCTGATGCGCGTACAAGAAGAGAGTGAGAAGTTTGGGCTTAAACTGAACATTAAAAAGACAAAGATCATGGCATCTTGCCCTATCAAGTCCTGGAGCAGCAATGGACAAGGAGTGGAAGCTGTGACAGATTTTCTGTTCTTGGGCTCCAAGATTACCTCGGAAGGAGACTGCAGCCATGAAATTAGGAGACGCCTGCTTCTGGGAAAGAGAGCAATGGTTAGCCTTGACCGCCTAGTAAAGAGCAGAAACATTAGCCTGCCAACCAAGATCCGTATAACTCGTGCTATGGTCTTTCCAGTTGTGATGTATGGATGCGAGAGTTGGACTGTGAAAAAGGCTGACCGCCGAAGAATTGACGCGTTTGAATTGTGGTGCTGGCGAAGACTCTTGAGAGTTCCTTGGACTGCCAGAAGATCAAATCAGTCGATATTGTCGACCATAAACCCTGACTGCTCATTGGAGGGTCAAATTCTAAAGTTAAAGCTCAGCTACTTTGGTCATCTGATGGGAAGAGAGGAGTCGCTGGAGAAAGATTTGATGTTGGGAAAGGTTGAGGGTCGCCGGAGAAGGGGTAGGCAGCGAACGCGATGGTTAGATGGCATCCTCGAGGCACTGCAGATGCAGTTATGTGATGTTAAGAAGATAGTGAGAGACCGGAAAGCGTGGCGTGACATGGTCCATAGGGTCACGAAGAGTCGGACACGACTGAACGCCTGAACTGAACTAAACTGAACTTAATGTAACAGCACTGCGATGGCTTGAACTCGACGCTAAGACTTCAGTAGCCGTGCAGTGTCCACTCTGTCAGCGTCGTCCTCTTTCTGAACGCTTTGTCGTGCCCGTGTTCCTCGGTCGTCGTCTTTGTCAGCTCATCACTTTTGTCCCACGTTTCCCGGTAACACTACCCCCCTCGGCAAAAGTCAACGTCCCAGTGCGTATTAGGCGTGCGATGTGGAGGGGGAGTAATACGGCTTTAAGCGGGCGACATGTACGATTTCGGAAGTGGGTGTAGCAGTCGGTGACTTTGGGTGGAGCGGTGCAAGCTCATAGGTAACGTCGGTCACTGGGCGTAGTACACGGTAAGGACCTGTGTAGTGGGGCAGAAGTTTTTGATCAACCCACACGACGGCACGGAAGCCAGAGCAACACCAGAGATCCGAAAGGATAGTGCACATCGTGGTGTTGAGCTTCGTAGCGGCGTTTTTGAGCTTCTTGAGGTGGTGGTGGTGGTGGTGAAAACGTTTATTTCATATTGGGAGGTTTGACACGGAGTCTTAAGGGATCCGGCCTTATAATACTGGGTGGAGACCCTAGTCAAGGACCCATTGGCGGTTGCCGCCGCCCGCGCACGCCGCGTTAAGGCCCTTTGGGCCTGTAGTACTCGCCCTAGACTTAAAAGGCGCTTTTGATAACGTCACACACGAAGTCATACTGACCCATCTAAGTGAAACACACTGTGGCAGCAATACGTTCAATTATATAAGACAATTCCTTACAGACCGACATTCATACATCAAATTACAAGACAAGGAGCACGGACCATTTATGCTCGGCACGCGGGGCACACCTCAGGGCGCAGTTCTCTCCCCGCTGCTTTTTAACATTGCCATAATGCGTTTGCCGGCCCAGGTGGCTGAGGTCGAAGGCGTGCAGCACGCGCTCTAAACCTCCCCTCCCGCTGTCACCGGCGTAGACGCCGAGAGTCGCAAACAAATCGAGCTTCTCAGGGCACAGAACGAGCAATTGCTCGCTAAAATTCAAAATTTGGAAGCCAAACTCACAGCCGCGTCGAGTCCCCAGAGCTCAGACGCCATGAAGAGTGAGCCGGAGCTGCCGGCCGCGTTCGCGTCAGCTATGGCCGCTTTGGAGACGCGTCTCGCCTCCCAACTGCAAAACATGGTGGAGGCCGCCATGGACCACGTCGCAGCCAAATGCTCGTCAGTGGTTCCTGAAACTGTCTCCAAATATATGCAGGATCATCCCAGAACGTGTCGTCGGGCTGGGAACCTTAAAAACACGTCCCGTCTTACAAAAACAGGCCGTCGAGCAGGGCCTGTTTATACATATGTCCCGTCTCTCAAAATACTCCCGAATTATTGCGGATTCGGATAACGAGGACTCCAGCCCCGCACCTACCTAAGGTGCCGGCTCCGGAGTGGCGTCTGTACCAGTCTCACTAAATATCACTCATGGCGGGACAGCCTAACAGCCACCCCTCCCCCCCCAAATCATGTCAATGATTATTGGTAATGCAATGGAACTGTAGGGGCTTCAGGAACCGCCAAAAACGCGCGAGTCTATGCCTCTACTTAGAAACACTCGAAACTTTGCCCGGCGTAGTCGCCCTCCAGGAGCCAGGAGCGGCGGCCAAATTAACAAACTACACGACTTTCCAGCGAGACACCTCTTCCTGTCTGTTCGTACACAAATCATACACGGCCACAGAAATGAATCTAGACCTAACGCTTCCCTATTCATATATCATGGTAACGATCTTACCCCTCCGCCGCTCAGATCCTGCCATGCACATACAGAACATATACTGCTCCCCCAAACGAGTGACGTTCGCAGACATCTTTAGCCGTGCGCTGAAGACAGCGGGTCGAGACCCCCTCCTGATATTGGGTGACTTTAATGCCCCCCGTCAGCTGTGGGGGTACCGTAAAGAGGAGGTGCGAGGATGCAAACTGGCGGAGCTTGTGTCCACACTAGACCCCACCCTCCACACCGAACCTGTTTACCCAACGCGCGTAGGTAACTCCGTGAGGCGGGACACGTGTCCGGATCTTGCCTTCACTCGCAACATACGACACGCAGACTGGGTTAACACCGAGGAAACCCTCGGCAGCGACCACTGCCTTCTTAATACCATGATCTACACACGCCCCCTCAAGCATCCTACCACACAAGCCCACATCCCTAATTGGACTACCTTCCGACAAAATTTTCCCACCACTACCAACATTGCCATAGCAGAGCAAGGGTACACCAACTGGTCCCGGCCACTGATGTCACACATTCGCACACATGAAACGCAGATCCAGCTCACAGAGGCAATAACGGACGTGGATAATCACCTCATTCACCTCTGGAAAGCTCGCCGCAGCCTCACATGCCGCTGTCGTCGCCAAAAACACAACCGCAAACTTAAAGAACGTATTGCCGATATCACCCACCGAGCCGCCGAGTACGCGGCCCAGCTCGCTGACTTGAACTGGGTGGATCGTTGCAATACAGCGGCCCGACAAATGTCTAGCCGTAATACATGGAGGCTCTTTCGAGCTCTCATAAATCCTAAGCAGACCCGCACCGAAACCCAAAAACATTTACACCGAGCAATCCACTCCTTTAAAGGCACACTATGCAGCTGGCACAATCGCTCCGGGACCGCTACTTGTGCGCAGCTCAAGACCCCCGATGATCGGTCTACTCCTACGCAGGCAAGGAGAACTCGGAGCTGGACAAACCTTTCCAGCTTCACGATCTTCGGGCCAGTCTAGTCAAAATGAAGAGAGGCACCGCGCCTGGTCGGGACAAGGTCACCGTCAAGCTTTTGGCGAACCTGCCTGACTCGACGTACCAGTGCCTACTCGAATACATTAACGCAATCTGGACAGGGGAAACCCTCTTACCCATTGATTGGAAAACGGCACTTGTGACTTTCATCCCGAAAGCTGGCAAACCAATAGGCACGGACAACCTCCGCCCCATGTCTCTCACCTCCTGTGTGGGCAAACTAATGGAGACTATGGTGCGCGATCGGCTATCCGAGTATCTTGAACACAGGCACACTTTCGCGGACACCATGTTCAGATTTCGTCCATACAAATCCGCACAGGATGTCCTTCTCCAACTTAACAGAGAAATTCTCAACCCATTCGAACGCCCCCACAAAGCTTCTTGAGAGATAGTGAGATTGTGACGAGCAATCTGGCGAGCAGCCTCGGCTCGGGCGATGCTATCGCGGGCATAGGTTGTGACGGGGCCAGCGGCGGGAAGCAAAGTGTCGAAGGGCAGTAAGGGGTCTCTTCCAAAGAGAAGATAGAATGGAGAGTACCCAGCAGTGTCATGACGCGAAGAGTGTCACATTAAGCGGTGCATACGCATAAGGAAAGAAGAAGACTCTCGTGAGTTTGAGAGAAGACGACGTTCAACAGCGTCGGCTGGTGCCTGCAGAGAACGTCTTTTGTAGGCCAGGTATGACTCGGTTGACGATTGAGCCCGAGTAGCCAGGTCTTTTTTGGCTGCCAGAGCTCGCCCAATTGGTTTGCCGTTTGCAGGTGTCCCACGTAGGCATCTCCTGTTCGTGATTGGGGAACCAGGTCTTCGCCGTTCTCGCCAGATAGAAGATTATGTTTGCAAGCATTATGCTAGCATCCCACCGGTTATTCTTGCTGCACCTTTCATATTCGTCGAGCTAATCTTCAACGTCCTTGTTGGCTTCACCGTTAAAGATAGGCGGATGACGGATTTTGGTTAAAACCATGGGGGCAGCTGGAGTTTCCGTAGTGGGTGATGCGTCCTGGGATGCCATGCTTACTGTGGTAGTCGGTGGGGTGAGCTCAGGGAGATGACGTCCACTGCGCAAATCCAGGTTTCTGGCGCGAAAGTAGGAGGAGCTGTGGCAAGGGGAATCGAAAGTACCTCCACCAAGGTGTTACGGGGTAGTTCAGGTTGTAGCAGAGTGCGGACACCGAAGACAAGGCTTTCAAGCAGACGTTCTCTGCAGGCACCGGCCGACGCTGTTGAACGTCGTCTTCTCTCAAACTCACGAGAGTCTTCTTCTTTCCTTATGCGTATGCAGCGCCTAATGTGACACTATGCAAAGGTGACAAATGGCAGACTAATATCCCACTCGCGATGACTGTCGGATACGTACATTGCGAGCATGTCGGTGAGTGTGCGGTTAAGACGCTCCGTAAGGCCGTTCGTCTGAGGGTGATACGCAGTGGTGAGCTTGTGCCGAACTGAGCAAGAACGAAGTATTTCCTCAACAACTCGGGAAAGGAAACAGCGGCCACGGTCGGTAAGTAGTTGACGGGGAGCACCATGGTGAAGTATGACGTCGTACAAAAGGAAGTCAGCAACGTCTGTGGCGCAGCTGGTTGGAATGGCGCGAGTGATCACGTACCGCGTGGCATAATCGGTGGCCACAGCTATCCATTTGTTTTCTGACAAGGACTCGGGGAAGGGCCCTAGAAGGTCAAGGCCAACACGACAAAATGGCTCAGTCGGGATACCAATCGGCTGCAGGTGTCCAGGTGGTAGCACAGGGGGTTTCTTCCGGTGTCGACAGAGGTCGCAAGCGGCTACATAACGTTGGACAGAGCGGTAGAGTCCAGGCCAGAAGAAACGCCGTCGCACGCGGTCGTATGTGCGTGAGAGGCCAAGATTACCAGCTGTAGGGGCGTCGTGAATTTGTTCGAGAATGGCAGAGCTTAAGTGTTGGGGAACGACCAGCAAGTGCTCAGCGCCATCAGGTCGCATGTTGCGGCGCTATAGCGTATTCCCATGAAGGAAGAACAGGGCGAGGGAACAGTCACGGCTGTGTGTGCGGAGGCGGTCGATAAGAGAACTGAGGGTTGGGTTCAACCGCTGTTCGTCGGCTATGTGAGAAAAGTCCGATATAGAGAAGACACAGGGGTCCGACTCATGGTCAGTAGAGGAAGGGGGATCGACGGGATAACGGGACAGACAGTCTGCATCTTGGTGAAGCCGACCGGATTTGTATACAACGGAAAAGGTATACTCCTGCATGCGCAGTGCCCAGCGGCCGAGGCGACCAGCAGGATCCTTGAGGGAAGAGAGCCAACATAAGGCGTGGTGATCGGTAATTACAGTGAATGGTCGGCCAAACAAGTAGGGTCTGAATTTTCCAACGGCCCAAACGCGAGCCAGGCACTCCCGTTCCGTAATAGAATAGTTCTGTTCCGCTGATGACAGGAGACGACTGGCGTTAGGCAATCACACAGTGTTGGCCGCGTTGTCGCTGTGCAAGAATGGCACCAATCCCGTGGCCACTGGCGTCAGTGCGAAGTTCCGTCGGGGCAGACGGGTTAAAATGGGCCAACCCAGGAGGATTGGTGAGAACAGCGATGAGGGTGGAGAATGCGTTAGCCTGCTCTGGTCCCCATGAGAAAGGAACACCTTTGTTCAGCAGATTGGTGAGAGGACGAGCAACAGCGGCAAAGTTTGGGACGAACCGGCGAAAATAAGAGCAAAGTCCTATAAAGCTGCGGACATCACGGGGTGAATGAGGAGATGGAAAAGCACTGACAGCGCGAACTTTGTCGGGATCGGGTTGCATGCCGGTGGCATTCACCAAATGGCCAAGCACTTTAAGTTCGCGGCGACCAAAACTGCACTTCTTTGAGTTCAGTTGAAGTCCGGCACGGCGGAAAAGTGCCAAGATTGAAGAAAGGCGACGAAGATGGCTTTCGAACGAGCACGAGATGACAATCACGTCATCCAAGTAACATAGACAAGTCGTCCATTTGAAGCCGCGGAGTAAGGAGTCCATCATTCGTTCAAACGTAGCAGGGGTGTTGCAAAGTCCAAAAGGCATAACCTTAAATTGGTAAAGGCCATCGAGTGTGACAAAAGCTGTCTTCTCGCGGTCTTGTTCGTCAACAGAGATCTGCCAGTAGCCGCTACGAAGGTCGATGGAGGCAAAGTAGCGGGCTCCATGTAAACAGTCCAAGGCATCGTCTATTCGCGGCAGCGGGTAAACATCTTTCCTTGTAATCTTGTTCAGATGTCGATAGTAGACACAAAAGCGCCAACTGTTGTCTTTCTTTCTAACGAGCACGACAGGAGATGCCCAGGGGCTGTTCGAAGGTTCGATGATATCGTTGCCCAACATCTTGTCGACCTCCTGCTGGATGACTTGGCGCTCAGAAAGGGACACACGATAAGGCCTCCGAAGTACAGGCTTTGCATCGCCGGTGTCAATGCGGTGAGTCACAACTGTTGTTTGGCCCAGATAACCGGTAGCAAAGTCAAAAATGTCGGAGAAGGATAACAAAAAGCTGTGCAGGTCCTGAGCGTGTTCGGGGCTGAGGTCAGAGGCAATCATTGCGGAAATAGGGTCGGTAATTGTGGTGGAGAGTACGGGTGTTGGAAGGACGCTTGAATGTGGGCCAGGAGTGAGTGCACAAATGGTGCAGTCTGTGAGAGGGGACAAGGTAGCAAGGGATATTCCTTCGGGGAGAACTTGGGGTGACAGACTGAAGATCAGGATAGGAAGGTAGGTGCTGTTCTGTGTAACGCGTACGATGAGGAAGAACGATGTTGCGGTCAAGAGAGACCTCGGTGATAGGGCAAGCAAGATAGTCACCGTCAGGCACAGGCGGGAAAGGTGACAGAGCTAGGTAAACAGCAGAGTCAGGGGGCAGGAGAGCGAACTCAGTGGAGCGAAGGCGGGGTGCAGATGGAGGATGTTCTGAGCAGACATGTAGGTCCAAACGAAGAAGGCCGCTGGAGCAGTCGATAAGGGCAGAGTGGGCCGTTAAAAAGAGAAGGCCAAGGATCACATTGTGAGGGCACTGGTTGAGGACGGTGAACAAAACAGGGATGTGATGATCGGCAAGGGTAACTCGGGCAGTGCACAGCCCAGTGACGGCAGCAGTACTGCCATCGGCAACACGAACGGTGGGCGAAGCGGCGAGGGTCTGTACTTTCTTGAGGCGGCGGCAAAACGATGAGCTCATGATCGAGACTTGGGCACCAATGTCAATGAGGGAAGAGACGGGAACACCATCCACGAACAGGGAGATGAGGTTACAGGGCGACGAAATGGGCAGTAGAGGACTTCCAGGTCGGGGTACCAATGCAGCATCACCTCCGGGAGCTGCATTGGCTAGTTTCCCGTGAAGCGAGCGGCAGAGGACGGCGAGGAACTGCGGCTAGGAAGAGGTGAAGGGGAACGGCGGGCTGGCGGTGAAGGAGAGCGACTGGACACAGGAGGAGGCGGAGTAGTATCTGTGCGGGGCGGCTCATAACGAGGCGTGAAACGGGGGTGACCGTAATCGGAGTAGCGGTCAACGTAAGGAAAACGTCGAGGTGGTGATTTCCAGCGGCTGCGGCAGTGGCGAGCGATGTGGCTAATACGCGAGCACGTGAAACAGATCGGCCTGTCGTCAGGGGTGCGCCACTCATCAGGATTGCGGTATCGGTAGCGTGGCGAGTAGGTGTTGCGGGATGTAGCGGTGGCGACCATGGGAGGGACGGGGCTCGAACTGTGGTGTTCCACGGTGTGGCTATAGGGGACGCCCAAGTTGGCAACCTCTTGACGAACGACGGCTTGAATGAGGGATATCGTCGCTAGGTTGCTGTCCGAGGAAGGCTGGTTGGATGCAGCAGGAGCGAGCGCTTCCAGTTCACGACGCACGATGCGGGTCACAGTTTCAGGGTTGGAAGGTTGCCTTAGGGTCGGCAGATCCTCGCACTTGGAGGTAGGGGCAGTATTGGGGAGCCGATCGAAGCGATGTGCAATACGTCTGTGTTTGGCCTGCTCGAAATGTCGACAAACCTGCAGAACGGAGTCAACCGTAGCACAGTCCCGACAGAATAGAAGATTGAAGGCATCGTCGGCTATGCCTTTGAGGATGTGCCCCACCTTATCACGTTCTGGCATGTCTTTATGAACTTTTCGGCAGAGGGCCAGAACGTCTTGTATATACGTAATATAAGGCTCGGTAGATGTCTGGGCACGTTTGGCGAGGTCCCTATTGGCGGCAAGTTGACGGCCAACCGGTTTTCCGAACAGGTCACGGAGTTTTTGTTTGCAAAATCCCAGGAGGGTATTTCTGCTTCATGCGTTTCGAACCACACGCGTGCCGTGCCAGTAAGGTAGAAGATGACATTGGCCAGCATCAGCGTGGCGTCCCACCTGTTGTGCTGGCTAACACGCTCATAAAGCGAAAGCCAGTCGTCCACATCGACCTCATTTGTACCGCAGAATGGGCCAGGGTCACGGGGGTGGGCTGCGACGACAGTTGGAGTTGCGGAGGCAGATGGAGCCGCGTCGGTTGTCAGCGAGACGGTTCCGAGATGACGACCACTGCGGAGATCCAGCGTCAGATTGTGTCGAACCCGCGACCTCCACCAAGATGTTACGGGGATGTACTCAATGTAACAGCACTGCGATGGGCTGAACTCGACGCTAAGACTTCAGTAGCCGTGCAGTGTCCACTCCCTCAGCGTCGTCCTCTTTCTCAACGCTTTGTCGTGCCCGTGTTCCTCGGTCGTCATGTTTGTCAGCACATCACTTTGGTCCCGCGTTTCCCTTTAACATTATTTCTTCACTCATTTCAATGACTTTATCAAATGAACGCTGGAAATTTTGATTACATCATCAAGCATAGCCATTTCGTTCGGACACTTTTGAAGCCCTTTTTTATCCATTTTTTTTTATTTCATCAGTCATTGAATTATTTAACTCGACATTGCGTACCACACACCAATCAACATCACTAGACCCACAAATTGTCATACGATTTGTCTTACACGAGCAGTGAGAGGCGGCCCTGACCAGCGACAACCTAGACCAGCAAGCCTGGATTACCCAGCTAGTCCGCAAGTAAGCTGCTGCCAGCGGAGCCCTGGACTAGGGGCACCGACCATCCAGCTCCTGCGAATTCTTACTGATTATTATGCTCATTAAATGTTTTTTCTCTCTCTCTCTCCCTTACGCAGTCCTGATTACAACAACAAAGAACTTTTTTCCATCTTTCGCACAGTTCCGGCAGCCGAGGGAACAGCAGCCCGGCATAGTCGTATGTCACGCGTGCTACAAAATTCGAGTTCAGACACGTACTTCTTGCGTCCGCATCAAGTACTGCATATACAGTCCTAAAACTGTAATTAAGGCATGTGAAGTACTTTTTGCTTGCCTAATCAGCCAATACTATGCTCGCAAGCGCAGACCAAAGCGAATTTCAGCGGCGCTGCGAGCACTGCTGGGCCCTTTGGGCGGAGCTTGGCGGCGAAGAGGTCACGGGCCGCCAACCGGCCTATCGCAGAGAGGCGCGGCTAGATCGAGACCTTTCGCTACGTTTAAAAAAAAATAGAGGACCCTTATTCTTCCTTCTTTCCCGCCTTGTCAATGCGTGAGCATTGCATTGCTATGTAGGCGGAGTTCGCATAGGCGTGACCTTGTCGGAACTGTAAAAGAGGAACTTGGCATAGGCCTTATGCAAAATTGCTGCCATCTATGGGACCTCCAGTGAACCGTGCTAAGCGACGCCATATGTGCCTCGAGGCACCCAGAAGTGTGAGGTTAAGGGCGCCAGACTCCGACATGAAGTCTAGCAGGGCACTAAACTTGCCCTCAACCTCACTTAACCCACCCCCTTCCCCTTAGGCCTCAGGTCATCGTCATGAATAAATGTTTATGAATGAATGAATGAATGTTGAAGGGTTTAGTGAATCAGCTGCGCTGCTACGGCTGCTGCCGCTAACCGCATCTATTTTGTGCTGTGTTTTCCGTGCTATCTGCTCCCATTCAGAGCAAAAAATGGCAGTATAGACGACTGACATGTTCACACTGCCTACATTCCAATTTTACTTCATAAAGCGATAGTGCACTGTCAAAACTTCTTACTAACGCCGGCATTAACGCTATTACACACGGCAAAACCCTCGTTGCTGCTCCAGTGCATTCCTTAATATACTGCTCAAATACGCGTCCATGAATAATTTTGATATTGCTTCCGGGTGCAAAACACGTCTGCGACATCATTTGTTGTTGCTGCGACTGTAGGAAGAAGGAAAAGAAAATGCACGCGCCTGCTACTGGCTCTGTAGCTCAGCCACCTCCGCTGCCTCGTGCAGACAGAATAGAAAATAGAGAAGAAAGAAAAGGAAGAGGCAGAGAAAGACGCGCGCCGCAACAACAGCCGTCGTCCACCACCGAAACGGTGTTCTGTGGCAGGCCAGCCACCGCCGCAAGCGGCGGTGACTCACCTGTCCCAGCCCCATCAGGGGAGTCGAGGCTGCGTCGGCTGTCACAGGATGCAGTCAAGTCCAGCGCGGGTTAGGCTTAACCTGTTACTGCGCCCGGCGCTCGGTCTAGATAATTGCCGTTATATAGTACGTTGTAGGAATACGCTTAGGCGAAGTAGCTTGGTGTTGTTACTTTTGAAAGCGAAAGCCTTTAATGGCTATTGCTGTCGTGGACAAAGTGCGTCGCGCTTTTGCGCCGTTCTGATTGGCCGAGGCTGGATGCGTGCCTGCCATCTGCAATGCCACACTTGAACGCGCGCCAAGGAACGCCACCCGAGAGGAGCGATGGTGTACTGTCCAAACACGTTTGCCGGAGAAAGTGGGATAGACACTGCGCCTTTCCTTTCCTGTAAACCAATTATAATTATATATGTAACGCTGCAACGAATGCGACAAGAGGCTTACGATTGGAGGCAAATTATAGGTTTGGAAGGGTACGCTTTCAGAGACCTAATTTTAAGGCGAAAGCCTTTAATGGCTCATACTGTCGTGGACAACGTGTGCCCCACTTTTGCGGTGGCTGTCGTGTGGCGTTCCTTGGCGCGCGTTAAAGTGTGGGATTGCAGATGAAAGGAACTCTAGACAAGATGAGGTTTCTCAGGCTTTCGCCTTTATATACTTTAGTCGCTAAAGTCCCTCTTGACTTTTTTTAAATATAGGACCGGTGGCTAATAAACACTGCGCTCCGATGGACCTTCACAGTTCCTAATACAGCGCGCGAACATACTGTCGTGTTGGGCAGGCCGAGCTGAATCAGCTAGGCGGTGTGTTAGCGGGGCAGTGCGAGGGCTGTCTAGCAGCAGAAATCAGGAGGATATTCAGGCGATTCAGCTCGCTTCGATTTAGCCATTACAAAATTCGTGCAGCGTCACACGGCTGATTAGCAAAGCCTGCACAATTCGCATGGTTTCGCTTTCGTAGAGCCCCGCGAGTCTGTTGGAAATGTGGCGGATCAAACGCGCCACCGGCGCGAATTATGTCTGGAGAAGCTCTGCAGTGTAGTTCGATCGGCCGTTAAAGTTTAGATACAGGTCCAGCACCGTCAGTCTGTTCGCTATAGAAATGGGAACTGCACTTTTGAAAGGCAGGTTGATTTCGAGATCTACTAGGGTTTTCGCGCGCTCGCGCGCGAACAGCAAGCTGTTCCGACTTCTCGGGCGCATGTAAACCCGCTCAGCGCGTACTGCTTTCGCACGTCTATGGCTTCCTGAAGGCATCTTGGATGTGGTTGTACTTGCCTTTCTTCATCCGCATTGATAGTAACGTCATATCCTGATTAGGACTCCTGATGCGTCATTTATTTAGTTTTCTATATATCTTCTCTATCTTGTGTTTTTAATGCTATTTGTCCGAATAAAGCCTTCAGTTACTAGTGAGCGCTCGTGTTGCGTGTTTTCTCTGTCGTGTACGTCTTTTTCGCGCTCATTTGCCATGAACCATATTGCTCGCCGTATAGTTCGCGCTAGTGCCCTTCGTAACACAGCCCGTCAAATTGGAGATCAAAATGTTTAAGAGTAGCCGGGCACAACAATTTATTGGTGAGCGGGTGGTGAGCAGGCGCAGGAGCACCCGCTCGTTAGCCTTTCCGACAAGCCCTTCGCGAGTCTGCTATTACATATCTGGAGGAGGAGCCAGAGGCTGCGAGGGCGATGGCCCCTCTTCTGCGTGGGTTTGTGACTGGGCCTTGAACGTGAGGCCATCTACGGTTTTGCCCTTGTCGACGACCGCAGCTGTGTACCACTCCTTAGGATTCGGACCAGAGACGTACAAGTAGACAACTCCTGGTTTGTTCCCATAATGACGTTCCAAGGCTTCCGCCTGCACCAGGCACCGGTCATTATGGCCCTTCGTAAGTAATAAAATAAATAACTTCTTCACAGGAAGGCAAAGGCGCAGTATATGTCACACTTGTTACTGTGGACACCTAAATCATGCCGTAAGGTAAGGGAAGGAGAAGGGTGTGGAAGTGGAAAAAGGTGACTTTGTGGACTACTACTGAGTAATTTCGACTAGCTAGGGATCTTTAACGTGCGCTGACACCGCACAGCACACGGACGCCTCTACATTTTCCCTCTATCGAAATGCAGCCGGTGGTGGCGGTGAAAACATTTATTGTTATATTTACAGAGAGGTATAGTCACTAGGTGGGATGCCTAGACAGACACTCCTTTGGCATTTGCCGCAGCCTAGGCACGCTGTGTTAAGGCCTTTTGGGCATCGAGTGTGCAGCAACCTGACAGGGTCTCCTCCCAATTCTCTTGGGCGCGCCATGAGACCGCGGCTGTGTACCACTCTCTAGGGTTAGGGCCGGAGATATCCGCGTAGAAAACTCCTGGTTTGCTTCCTATTGGCGGTCTAAGGCTTCCGCCCGCGCCAGGCGCCGACCATTATGGTCCTCTTTGGACATGTTGGTGGGAAAAGGCCACACGTGGAGGACGCGTCTCCATTTTTCTGGAATGCAACGTCTCTCCTCTGTGAGTTGAGTGCCTTGGATGTGAAGTGAGGCAAGAAGACGGCGACCCGACTCTGTCTTTGGTGAGCTGGGCCTCCCAAAGCTCCTTGAAAATATTCCTTAAATCCAGTGCCATGAGACGGCTGGTAGAGGTGGGGACCGGGAAGTCCAGTGGTCGTTTCATGATTTCACGGAGAATAACTTCAAGAGTATCCTCCTCCTGTTGTCGCAGGTGAAGATAGGGAGTCGAATACAAGACTCGACTGGTCACGAATGCGTTCGCCAGCCGCAAGGCATCCTTGCATCGAAACCCCGTCGCGCTTGTTGGAAACCCGGCGGGCCATGCGGTCCACCTGGTCCGCCACCTGCCGGAGCTTGGCGAGGGTTGTGTCGCATTGTCGCTGGTTGTGTATAAAAAGCCAAAATAATCTCATTTGAATAGACTCTTGAAAGGACCGTTTTGCGAGGAGAGATTGATTTGAGTCGAGCGTGAGCGCGAGGGTCGCAGGTGCACGAATTGAGATTTCTGCGGTGAGCATTGGAGACCACAGCCGTGGGCATAGCGGTAGATATGCTAGCAGCAGTTTGCAGGCTGGTCTTCATGCCCCCCAGACGCCCTTGCGTGACCCAGAGAGAGATGTCGTCGGCGTACAGCGCGTGTTGCACCCCTTCGACCGCACCCAACAGAGCAGATAAGGGCATCATTGCAACGTTGAATAGCAGAGAGGACAACACGGCGCCTTGTGGAGTGCCCCTCGTGCCGAGCAAAAATAGTCCGTCTTCTTTATCCTGTATTCGGTTGTAAGAGAGCCTGTCTGTAAGAAATTATTTGATGTAATTGACAGTGTCGGTAACACAGTGCGCTTGACTCAAGTGCGTGAGTATGACCTCGTGGATTGTGTTGTCGCACGTCCCTTTGAGACCCAGGGCGAGGACGATTTTGTCATTTATTGTGCATGTGATGGGGTTTACTTCTCACGGTCGAGTTGTAGCAGGACATCCTGTGCGGATCTGTGTGAGCGAAATTCGAACATGGTGTCCGCGAAAGTGTTTTGTTGTTCAAGGTACTCAGACAGCCGATGCCGCACCATCGTCTCTATCAATTTGCCCACACACGAGATGAGAGAGATGGGTCGGAGGTTGTCAGTGTCGACTAGGCTTCCGACTTTGGGAATAAAGGTTGCGAGGGCCGTCTTCCATTCAATGAGAAGGGGGGTTCCACCGTTCAGGTTGCATTGATATAGTCAAGAAGGCACTGGTGCTCTTTGTGAAGGAGGTTCACCGGACGTTTGAAGGTGACCTTGCCCCTGCCCGGCGCAGTGCTCTTCTTCATTTTGGCCAGAAAGCCCGCAGATCGTGGAACCGGAATGGGTTATCCAACTCCGAGTTTTACTTGCCTGCATAGGAATAGACCGATACGCGGGGTTCCTGAATTGTGCATAGGTAGCGATCGCGGACGGTCAATGCCAGCTGCGTTGTTTTCTTGGAATGGCTTTGTGTAGATGCTTCTTCGTTTCCGTTCGTATCTGCGTTGGATTTTCAGGGTTCGGAAGAGCCGCCACGTGTTCCGGCTTGATATTTGCCTCGCCGCCATGTTGGAACGGTCCACCCAGATGGTGTCAGCGATTTGGTCCGTGTACTCTGCTGCTTGCCGGGTGAGGTCCGCAATGCGCGCTTTGAGCTTCTTGTTGTGTTTGTGACGCTTCCAGCGGCGCATGAGGCCGCGGCGTGTTTCCCAGAAATGCACGAGGTGGTTGTTCACGTCTGTAACTACCTCTGTGGGCTGTATTTGTTTCCCGTGGGAGTGAAGGTGCGCCATGGCTGACTGAAACCAGGTCTTGTAATCCTGCTCTGTGATGTTCGTGTTAGTTTATGGTGGGAAATTTTGGCGAAGGGTGGTCCAAGTGGGAATGCGGGCTTTCGTTGTGGGGCGCTTCAGGGGGCGAGTGTAAACGGTTGTGTTGAGAATACAGTTGTTGCTGCCGAGGGTCACCGAGTTGCCGGCGCAGGTGGGAAATGCTGAGTCGGTGTGGAGAGTGACGCCCAATGTGGACGCCAGTTCTGTCAGCATGCGTCCACTTACTTCCTCCTTACGATAGCCCCATAGCTGGCTAGGGGCGTTGAAGTCACCCGCAGTCAGCAAGGGATCGCGACCCGCTTCTTTAAGCAAACGGCTAAAGAGGCCTGCGAAGGTCCCTCGCTTCAGTTTCGGGGAGCAGTATACGTTAAGCACGTGCAAGGGAGAATCCGATCGCCGAAGAGGGAGGATCCTCACCATGATGTATGAATAGGGTATGTTGAGATCGAGGTCAATTTCGGTGGCTGTGTAGGACTTGTGCACGAGGAGACACGACAAAGTATCTCGCTTGAATGTCGCGTAGTTAACTTGGCTGCCGCTCCTACCTCCTGGAGGGCAACCACGTCGGGCAAAGCCTCGAAAGTTTAGAAGTAGAGACGCAGGTTCGCGCGTTTTTGCCGAACCTTAAAACCTCTACATTTCCACTGCGTTACGCTTACTGAATTGTACGTTTTGGGAGGAGAGGAACGTGTGTTAAGCCATCGTGCCATGATTAGGAACGAAATGAGAGATTGGGGGCTCTGAGACTCCGACCCAGAGCCAGCACCGGGTGGAGATGCGGGTTTGAAGTCCTTTGCTTTCGCGTCCGTGAGGTTGAGGACAATTTTCTTCTGCCTGTTCAAGGCTTGGATCCCCTAGTTCTGGTGTTTGATTTCATGCAGCGGGTGATGGCTACAGAGACCGATGCCCTGCATTTGGTCTCCAAGCAGCACATGGCCTCTTCTAACATTTTCTGGAAATAAGAGGTGAGGCGCGCCTCCACCGCGGCCATTGCCGACGCGAGCGCGGGCGGCAATTCGGGTTCACTCTCTATGGCTTCGGGACTCGAGACTCCCGTCACAGCGGCTAGTTCTTTCTCTAAAGTTTGAATTTTGGAGAGGAGTTGCCCGCTCTGTGCCCTAAGCTGCTCATTTTTCCTGCGGCCTTCGACACCACACCATACGTCCAGGAAGGGGAAGCGAGTGAGGATGAGAGAAGGGAGGAAGCGGCCCGCACCCAGCTGCTCACTTGAGCATTTTGTTTCTGCGCCGCGGCCCGGGATAGCCGGGATCCGGCAGCGCCATTTGGAATGAGGACGGGAACGTGCTCGGCGTCGTCTCCGTTGGGAAGAGGTGGTGGCGTCTGCTCTTTTTTTCTTTCTTTCTTCGTCCTCTTCCCCTTCTCCCCCGTTGACGACTGTAAGGGAGAGGAGGAGGCCGCGTTCACGTCACTCTGGCGTGAGCCGGTGATATGATCGCCACGTGGCGCTCCGCCATTGGCTCCGCCGGTGAGGTGACCTCGCTTGCCGGCGGTCGGGATCGAACCGGGTACACGTAAGCCAGCCGAGGTAACCATTAGGGTAGACTCAACATGCACAACGCATAAAATCTTAGCAGTTGGTTATGATTCAACCTTACCCCACCTATTATCCGACTATCGCGGGACATCCCCAGCATACTACCTATGCGGCGACCCTCACACCATACTATGCCACATCCTTTTCGGCTGCCTTGCTGATCCTTCCCCGCAAGGACAGCCCGCCATTTCATGCTAGGAGCACTGGGAGGTCCTGCCTCCAGACCGACATCGCCTCTCGCTGCGGTGACTCGGGCTGCCGACGTTATGAAGAAAAGGGACGTGAAAGTTTAACGTAGCGCAGGGCCGTGCGGTGACCCGGGAGGATCTAAAACTTGTTTGCTTTAATAAAGTTTCTCTCTCTCTCTCTTGGCGTTGTAGGTTGTCCATTCCGGACGATCCTGTGGACTTCGAGAGTTCAGATAAGTGTGCGTGCACTGACAGTCCCCGCAAGATTTTATGCAGCGGCTCCTGCGAGCGCAGTAGGTCTATGCGGACAGTGCGTGTTAAATCAAATCAAAGTTTATTTCCCATCTAACACTACAGATGGAGGAATCGTAGAAGAAAGCTGCCCTTGGGCAGCTTGACGAGTCTACAATCCTAATTATTGGCAGGGAGGCAACCCAAGAGTTTATACAAATTTAAAAACAAGCACATCAAGGAAACACCAGAAAATACTTGAAACAGCAATATGTATACACATAATGAAACCTAAACCACGTTATTCAAAAACAAATTATGTAGTTCTCGACGTGAAAAAGAAAACAAATTGAGGTTAATGTGGATATACCTATTTATAAGCGATGGAAGAGTGTATTCAAGGCATTCCGACCAAGGTTTAGGCGGGGTGTTGGCACTGTCCATTCTTCGCCACGTCTTGTTGCATAGACTGATTATTTTTTCCGTAGTTCTGCTAAATTCTTAAGATTTGTTACATTTTTCCTGATTTCTGCTTTAAAAGTAACACTGAGGCGATATTTATAAAAACTATGGTCTTTAATAACTCTGGAATGACAAAAGAAAGCTGCACTTGGATGTTGGAACGGTAAATTATATATATTTCGGAGATTTCTTTTTTTCATTAAATGAATACGTTAAAGGTTAGTGAATGTTGTAGTACCCCACACTTACTGGCAGTTGAATATTGAATTGTATAGGAGCATCTTAGTTTTTGCGGGAAGTACGTATTTTAGACGGCCTATAACACCGGTTTTTTGAGCTATTTTTTACAAGATATAATTGACATGATCCCATGACATAGAGGCAGAAAATATAACCCCGAGGCATTCAAACTGCTGAACTATTTCTACAGACCACGAGTTTAATATAATATTATCCTGCGGCGGGATAACTTTGTTTGTCGGCCTAAATATGACAGCTTTGGTCTTACTCTTGTTTATTTGCATCTGGTTAACTGCAGACCAGGCCTCAAAAGCTTTCATTGTGACAGTAAAGATACGACGGGCTTCCCAGCAGTGGATCCGTCCGAGATAAATGACACTTGGTGGAGCAGCTTCCTAATGAACCGGAGAACTTTATACAGACTATATACAAGAGATGATACAAGAGTCAAGCCGGATTTGCTTCCCCAAGGGAGCAACAATTAGAGACGAACGGCAACTGGCCGCGCCGGCCGCGCCGACCGCTAAAACAAAGCAACCAGGGACTCCGCGTCCCCGCAATTGAGCTGGCGCCTCTTGCCCCAGCTCCAAAGCAACCACTACTCCCAGCGCTCGCCAGCGCGAGCGTCCTATCCTAAGGAGTAGCTCCGGCAAAAAGCACCTGGGCGCAGTCCCGCGCTCCTGAGATGAGCCGGGAGCATGCCCCTTTCCACAAGTAAAAAATAAAAAAATAAAAACACATTTACTGCAAACTGTCTCCTTGGCAACCTTCGCAAAGCGCACCAGATGCACGCTACACATCGCAATGCAGCGCGACAAAAGCCTGACCCCCCTTCGCGGGTTTTATGGCCTCCGGTCGCTCCCACTCGTGCGACGGCACAGCGGGAGACCGCGCTAATGAGGTCCGAGGAGAGGCAAAAGGGACGCTTCTCCCATCTCCAATAGCAAAGGGAAAATAAACTCAGAGGGGGTCCGAAGGAAGCGTTCGCATTTTAGAGCTAATGCTCTCCTTCTAGGAACTAGAACGCGACACGCAGTTCAACACTAGGCCACCCAGCTGAGAAATTCTCCCAAAACACAAGTACAGATATACATCAACACATACACGAGGGTCTGGCATAGAAACTTACACAGGCAACCCAACCACTGAGGCCGAACAGAGCACGGGCCTTACACGTCCCCCCTAAGAGGATAATTGAGCTTCCAATGCGCTCAATTAGACTAAAAAAAAAAGACCTGCTCTGTGAGGCTCGCTTTTAAACGACCGCAACCGCCCCTGTCCGCGGTTACACAAAAGTACTCTTCTGCCTAAATAGGACCCAGTACCCAAAACCAGAGCATGGAAACGTACAAATAGGATGCGAAAACATATCTGCTTAGCGCGTACACAGTCACAGGCGCTTGCATAACCAAACAGTTCTCCGACATGCGACTAAGTCACACACACTGTAAAAGATTAAATCTGTCAACAGAAATCAGTTCATCTTGATCGTCAGTTCTCTGCATGTTGAGGGCTCGCACACAGCTTCGACGTGCCCTTCCCCCATTCTCACACACTGCCTGCACACATGCTCGAGCCAGAGCGCGGGATACGCTTCTACAACAAGACAATGTCGAAGTGTGCACAGAGTGCGACCAGTTAGTCAATCATTAGCCTCCCGGGTCGAACACCTGCACTACCTTTTCCAGGCGGCCCCACGTTGACCACATTGTACGATTGGGCTCCGATCTCCCCAATGCAACTGCGGCTCCGACTCCGGTCAACGCAATGCCTGCCCGTAGCCTCGCGCGCTCACGAATATTACCGTCAGGGTACGTTTCCGAACCTGGCGTCGGCGGCCCTTTGTTCGGATTCGGGTCAACCGTTGGCATTCCTGGCCGCTCATTACTCCTTCGCGCGGCCCTATCCTGGCGCTCGAGGTTTTCTACCTTCTGCGGTAGTAGGTCTGCGCCGCTCATTGTACACGGAAAGGAGACTTTGTCGCCATATATCGGCAGCAACTCATGCAACAAAGAAATAGACGACGCCCTGCTCGCGTTTCCGTCAGCTTCGTGCAAACTGTCTGCCTTCCCCGGCGCTCGCAGTAGCTGCTCAACTTCTTTGTCAGGCATCGCGTCTGCTACGGTCAAAATGCAGATTTCGGCTCCATCGCTTTCGCCGCGGATGTTCTCATTCCGAAGGATGTCGGGACCTTGTTCAGAACTCACCTGCTTTGATACCGCTACAATCGGCAGGCAGACTTTCTTTGTGTCCGCTAGCCATGCCTGGTCATCATCGGGCACATTACTCTCATCCTTCAGATCCCCTGCGAGGGGTGGCAACCAGACCTGTGTGTTTCTGACATCGGCAGTATCTGCCTCCTCGAAAGCTACATCCAACTTTGCGGTGCTAGCTGACGGCACCGCGGGTACCGCATTCACAGCCGCTTCCGCTAAGCTTAGACTGTGAGTCTTGGCGTTGGTCATCTCATCGCTACCGGCCTCGTCATTTTCTGAGCCATCTTGTGGGCTCGCATACTCGGATTTCTCGTCTGAGGCTGCCTTCTCTGTACCCGCTAAACCTTCTAGGGATACGGCAGCGACATCCGCTTTCACAACTGATACTGCAACGATTTGCGATGCTACATGCAAAACGTCAGCGTCGAATGCTACTGGGACAGTTTCCTCTGACTTCAGTGCGAACTCCTCTAGAGTTGCCTTTACCTCTACGATTCCCGAAGGGCACTCGTCGCTTTCTGTCAGCGGAGGCACAACAGCCGTCTTAACTGCGCCGTTCTCTCCTTCGTAGCTTACTCTGAGCTGGCTACGTTTGCTGCGCTCTCTTTCTAATAAAAGCTCTTGCCGCATTTGTCTTAGCTCGTCAAGCTCCTTCTGCATCTCCTTTAGTCTCATTGCTCGAATTTCAGGACCGCAGTCCACCCCGAAATCCCACAGCCACATGTCAAACTCCATAGCTATTTGCCTAGGCTTTTGGCTCGAGCACGGCAGGGACAAGCAAGCAAGAATGGGGAAAATCACTCACAAGTGACGCTGCAGTACTGGTTGCAATAATGGAGCGTCCTTGGCGTCATCGCTGTGATGCTCCGCATCGTCAGTGCACACACACACACGCAGTCTGCAGTCGGCGTTTACCCGGTCTTTCGGAGTCGTCGATAGCTGACCTCGCCCTAGCTACGTTGGGGCTGGTCTTCTGCGTCTCCACAACCGATGCGCGCACCTCTTTGCTCTCGCGTCTTCGGCGCTCGGCCGCCCGATGCTTCATGCACCCTCCTGCACTTCGGCGTCTCGGCGCCCGATGCTCACGCACCTTTTTGCAGTTACGTCTTTAGGGTCTCCACGCCCGATGCAGCACGCACCCTCTTGTACTCGAGTCTTCGGCGTCTCGGCGCCCGATGCTTCACGCACCCTCTTGCACACAAGTCTTCGGCGTCTCGGCGCCCGATGCTTCAGGCACCTCCGTTCTCTCGGTTCCGCTGCAGCGCACCAATCCTGTAGCGACTGCGCCAGTAAAGATACGACGGGCTTCCCAGCAGTGGATCCGTCCGAGATAAATGACACTTGGTGGAGCAGCTTCCTAATGAACCGGAGAACTTTATACAGACTATATACAAGAGATGATACAAGAGTCAAGCCGGATTTGCTTCCCCAAGGGAGCAACAATCAGAGACGGCAACTGGCCGCGCCGACCGCTAAAACAGAGCAACCAGGGACTCCGCGTCCCCGCAGTTGAGCTGGCGCCTCTTGCCCCAGCTCCAAAGCAACCACTACTCCCAGCGCTCGCCAGCGCGAGCGTCCTATCCTAAGGAGTAGCTCCGGCAAAAAGCACCCGGGCGCAGTCCCGCGCTCCTGAGATGAGCCGGGAGCATGCCCCTTTCCACAAGTAAAAAATAAAAAAATAAAAACACATTTACTGCAAACTGTCTCCTTGGCAACCTTCGCAAAGCGCACCAGATGCACGCTACACATCGCAATGCAGCGCGACAAAAGCCTGACCCCCCTTCGCGGGTTTTATGGCCTCCGGTCGCTCCAACTCGTGCGACGGCACAGCGGGAGACCGCGCTAATGAGGTCCGAGGAGAGGCAAAAGGGACGCTTCGCCCATCTCCAATAGCAAAGGGAAAATAAACTCAGAGGGGGGTCCGAAGGAAGCGTTCGCATTTTAGAGCTAATGCTCTCCTTCTAGGAACTAGAACGCGACACGCAGTTCAACACTAGGCCACCCAGCTGAGAAATTCTCCCAAAACACAAGTACAGATATACATCAACACATACACGAGGGTCTGGCATAGAAACTTACACAGGCAACCCAACAACCACTGAGGCCGAACAGAGCACGGGCCTTACAGTGGCCTTACATTGTTTAATAAGTTCATAAACATTTTCACCTGAAAAAATACGCTCGTATCATCGGCATAGATCAAAAACTTCGTATTATCGGTAATGTTGACAATACCGCTTAGGTAAATATTGAAGAGTAGAGGCCCTAGCGTACTGCCTTGGGGGACACCGCAGAAGAGCGGCTTTGGTTCAGACGATATGCCATTTATGAATACCACTTGCTGTCTAAACGACAAATAGGAACTTAACAGTGAGAGCGCTTTTCCTCGGATATCATACCAGTGTAATTTATTTAGTAAGGTTTTATGATTTATCAGGTCAAAATTCTTTGAGAAGTACACAAATATACCAATGACAATAGCTTTGTTTTCAAGTTGCTTTATTATATATTCCTTTTGTTAGAGTAATGTTAGTTCAGTTGATTTGCTTTTGCAGAAGCGATTCGATACCTTATGTGGGGCCATAGGTTGTACATTTGAGCGGTGATCCATGCTCATAGGTGTGTGACCGGATATGTGAAGAATGTTCATTTTTATTGATTTTTTTTATTTTTCTCTGGTGTAAGCGTATCGAAATATTATTTTACGGTATTCTTGAGCGGGGGAAGAGTGACACACTAGCGTCAATAACTTTATTTGACACGGTTGCTGGAGATGCCCGTGTCCGCTCAATGCTAGTCACTTACGTTTGACATGCGATGAAGACGAGGGGCTTGCAGCAGTCAGAGTAGCTTCTGCTTCCGGTCGTTCCCCACCGCTCTGCGCGCGGGCAGAGTCCACGCGCGGCTCGACAGAGCACCATGCCCGTAAACACACAGAGTGAACTAGATATTTGCACGGGCCGAAATTATGAGACCAGGCCCTGCCCGGGCCCTATGCTGCAGAACTGAGTCCGATCTGGCGCGGCACTGGAAGGACCCGAGCCTGGCCAGGCTTACTATAACTGTATTTGAAGTGAAGATATAGAAGTAAAAAATACCATGATGTGTTTATTTAAACGAGTATAAACGCCTAATTTTGGGGTTCGTGTTTTATGATTTTCAATCATGTGTAAGACATTACTCTCCGTGATATTTTTCTACGACCGCTGCATAAATATAACCGGATTTTTTCTCACGTCCGTTTTGTTTCAACAGTCAAGTGATGGCTGTGACGTCAAAGTCAAGTCTAGATCTCGCGAGGGATGAAGAAACATAGTGTCGGTCCCTCTCTCATATCGATTCCCAAGAACGCTAAAGCGAACAGGAATTACAACAATTGAAGTCAGCGATTATCGCTGCTTTTTCTTTCCATGTGTGAGCTAGACTTGGCTTGTAGAAGTACTTGCTGAAGAGCTAGTTGGTTCATACTAACCAATGGAACGGCGCATAGAGACGATCACAGGAAAAGAATAGGAATAGAAAGAGCGCCCACTACCAACTTTAGAAGACACCCAGTTTCATACCCTACTGTACATAAGATAAAAACGATTGCAAAAACTATGATAAAATTTAATGTTGTGACAAAAAGAAACAAAAAAAAACATGGTATGTTAAAGGAAATGCATGTAGCAGCCAAGACAAGGTGCAAAAAAAAAAAACGGAATCCCGATAAAAATAAAAATGGCTCACTGTCAGGAACTGCACATAATCATCAAAGTGAAAACGTGGTAATAAAAAAACTGATAAAATCACATTCTCAATATCTGCACGTGACCTTCTAAAAACCGATTTCCTGGTCGCTAAGCTTTACCGACGACGTGCTTCTGCACGTGGGCCCAGCTATCTGTATATTATACACTTCTTTGATTATGAAGATGATAATGATAATATGGCCTCTTTAAAGCCATTTATTAAAGCGGAAATGATTTTAATGAAGCTAACTTTCAGAATGACATCGGGATAACCAGCGAACATTTCTTGTCCCTGCTTGAATTTTATCTTCACTCCACAGTCATTGATATTAACCAAAGGTTTTATCTGCAAAAAGCAGGAATCTGCATTGGTTCGTCTATCGCCCCTATCTTGACTGACATCTTTTTATTCTGTACTAACCAGCGCATTTGTCCGTAGCTAAATGGAACACCTGTTAAACTTTTTTTTGTTGATAATTATTTTGTTGTGTTTGATAGAACCCCATCATTTAACTTTGACGAAGCGATTGCTGATGTTCTTAGCATTTTTAATATACTATAGAATGTCAGCCCGGCTTAATTTGTTGCGATGAGGTTTTACAACCGCATCCTGAGAACTTTTGTCCATAACTGGAAATGGACACATAAACGCTTTATTTATGCACTATTTCATTCGCGTGGGGAAAGAAAAGATAAAATTCTGGAAAACAGAGGTCGAAGAGATTGTGCTAGTGAAGGCAAACGCTGCACCGTTTAGTCATGTACGCTAGCTGACTCCTCAACGAGGCTCCAGTACCGACTGTGTTGCGCCGTAGGTGGTCTTGTAAGCACGGAAGACGGTCTAGCTGCATCATATTTTGTGTTGTAATTTACATCAGCCATAAACTTGCAATTGATTCCTATATGCCGGCGTGCTCTGCTTTGAGTGCTTCAGCAAGGGACGAATGATGAACAAACCCTTTATGCAGTTGATGCAGCGTAGCTCATAGTCAAAAGGTAGATCCCGCCGCATAAAAAAAAAATAAAAGCATTATTTTCTTACGTTCTCTACCTTCGCCTGGAAGAGGAAAAAATCTAGCTTTCTCAGATGTTGTGGAATGAAATGTATTTAAATTCAGTAGCATTGCACGCTGCCAACTTTTTACTACGAGTTGTGTACTTGCTGTGGCAGCTGTTAACTAGTTCGGACTTAACATTTCCTGGCAAAGAGTTAAAAGAGAAAATATTGAAGAAGCTTGAAGCATAGAAACCCCACAATTGGAGACAGGAAATAAGTGTCAATTAATGTTTTTGTTTTACAGAAACAAAAAAAAAACACGAATGCGTGCTCACCACCGAAATATTTGTCATCAAATTATTGTTGCCTGGTCATGATGCTCTTCAAGAAAATTATTTTTGTCCAAAAGCTGTATAAGCGCGTGGATAACTCTCATGACCTGCCTTCGAATATTTTTGCAAAGTCGGCCTAACAATATGCATTTAAATGCTTTTTCCTATGCGGTATTATGGGACAATTCTCCATACTTTTTAGGAATTTTATCAAAACACATTGCAACCTATCTATAAATTGCATTCGTTCGCTCTAACAGTTTAGAAAAAACGTGCCCTCTTTGTCAAAAGTAACCTGGCTGCTGGGTTTCCTTTTCAACCGCAAGAAATGGTCTTTACAGATAAGAGTGATTTTTTTTTTCGCACAGGTGAATAATAATTTGGCATTTCCTGTAAAACGCTTAACTACAGGGCGAAGGAGAAAATCGGGCAGCCTGGTTACCATTGGCAAAGGCGGTACGTTGTTTCTAGCAGTGTTAGACAGGCGGCTATTTGCGACGCAGCGGCGCCAGCCTTCGCAGTGACAGCATACGCATCCTTCGTTCCCACGCCTGAACAGCGTCCAGTCACCCCCGGCGGAATTTCAACTTGCGGTGTCATATGAAACCATACGGACAGCGCTGCCGCGCTCGCACGACTGGCGCCGGCGCGCTCACAGCCTTTCTCTCTTCATCTTCCCTCTGCTCTCTTGCAGCGCAGGTGCGCGCCTCGCGGTTGTGTGCTGCAGCTCTGGGGCCGTATTACAGACGGCTCACACTCACAATCACACTCACACTCACAATCTTCCTATTGGCCAGCGGCAAAACGGTGGGAGTGGCCGTCCTTTACATCATCGACGTCTGCTGTTTACGTCATGAACAAACTTGAAGTGGTGACGTCGACTACGGGCCAATTGTGAGCGGGGGATGTGAGCGACGCGAGCCGCTCACAACTCGTTTGTGAGCGCGCTCACAAAGGAAAAATGGCGGCGGTCTATGCGGCGGCCGGCGTTCTCGTGAGGCGGTAGCGGCGGCAAAGGACGGTGTACGAAGACTGTTTGACGAGCCGGGCGAGATGTTTCGACGCATGTTGCTACTCGAGAAGGATATAGGACAGTGACTGTGCGACGCGACGAACTGAGATAGGTGTGTGCGGCCGAGTGCGCTGTCTGTGTGGCGGCAGATAATGTGTGCACTGCGCTTTTTCCGAGCTCCTAGTGGCTTCCAAACCGCTACTGGCAACGAGGCGAACATCGGCCTCGCGCAGCCGACACTTCGAAAGCGTTTGCGGCATGCAGCAAGGCGGCGGCGAAGAAAGGCTTCCTTCGTCACGGCAGCATACCGGGCGTCGTCGGGTTTGTCGACGGCCCATCGGGCGTCTACGAGTAGCCTTGTGATGTCCCTGTTTTCAGATATGAGATGCCGACATGATTTGGGCCATGAACCTCCCTACGTGGTATCTTGGCATGATGCTTTCTTCTGGCGGCCTCCTCGGCTGCACACAGGCATGACACAGGCCGAGGAAGGCCTTCTGCGAGGCGTCGAATTCACGACAGTGAGCCGTGCTGCTCTTTGCAAGATAAGTTACGGTAGGCTCCACATGCCTCACATGTATTGCCGTTCTTGGGCTTTTATAAAAGCTGAAACGTAAGACACGTCGTACATTTTTGAAATGCCTACGTAAGAAACGAATATGGGAATGCGTGTGTTTGACGCCTGTATTGAGTAGGAATGGGGCACCATTTATACCGATATGAAGTGCAAGGCTGTCCTTACAGCAGTGTTGCTGAAACTTTCAATCATTCATTGTCTGCACTCCCGTGAATGTCATCGTCAGCAAGACCTGGCAATGAGCTACTTGATGCGACTCTTCCATTGTGTCAGCAAGGTTCCATTGTGTCAGCAAGGCTGTTAAAGTTTATGAGGCTGTTGAGGTCGACAACGACGAAGAATGTGCTTAACAGCGTGCCATTTTCGGTTATGCTGGTGAAAGGGGCACCTGTTGGAGACATGGCTGCCAGTGTCATGGCATCCCGGTCCGGACTCTCCATAACGGCTATAGAACAAGGCATACACCTCCACAAGGTTAATGGTGGATAACTGCGTAGGCGTGCTGAAGCGCCGCTTCCAGTGCTTGCAAAAATACTAGACGCTCCTCTACCAGCCAGAGCGTGTAACATATGTGCCGTGTTGCATAACTTCTTTGGATGTCTTCCTGGCTGCAGACGAGGAGGTTGCTGCTGGCTTGGACAAGAAAGGGTCACATCTGCGTACCGGCTACTTGGAAGTGGGATCACTATTGCCATGCATACCTCTAGGAAAAAGCCATACAGAATCATGTTAGCCTGTTCCACAGAACCTGCCACCAGAGCTGGCTGGCACAGCTGCCCATGGTGCGGCAACAGCTGCGGCGTCAATGCCAGCACAACAATCGGCTATGATATACCACACGTAGCTGACCAATTCATCGCAGGCAGCCAAGTGCAGCGCCTTCTCGTTTCATGTCTGTGCCAGAAACCTTTGTGATAATGATGAATCTTCTCGAACCTCATCTGTCAAGTCAAATTTGTCTTCGTACCCCCCCCCACCCCCACCCCCCCCCCCATTCACTGTTGCTTGCAACCGTGCATGTTGGTGTTTGTGTGTGTGCCTGTGTTTGAGTACATAATTAAAGTGTTTCACAACGAGGCAGCAATTGTGATGCCTATCGGAATGGGAAAGTCTCACAGAAGTTTTTTAGAAGCACGTGTATCAACCGTGCCCCTTTATTTTCCTGCAGCGTTTCACACGCTTGAATATGCAGCAGCGAAACCAACTGCCTGCAATAGCACAGGCAGTTATTTGCACGTGCTGCACGATTGTGCTACACAGAGAAGACATACACGAATAATTTTTTAGCGCCTGTAAGCTGGCACTGTACTCATCGCAGGTCTGACACACTTCAGAAACAAGAAATGAAAGTATTGTGCATAAAACTGCGACTCAGAGGCATGACACAAAATAATAGTTCCTTAATGATTACAGGCTTGCATAGTAGTTGTCATAGGTTTGGCACATTTCAGAAGCAGGAAACAAAGTATGGCTCTTAACAGTGCAGAAACATGACACAAGTAGTGCTATGTACAATGTTTGCATAAGGTAGTCTCCATTAGTGAACCTTCCAGGACTACAGGCCTGCATATACTGTTAGGACGCATAGAAAGCATTTGCTTAATGCTAAACAGTGTAAAGCTGACAAATTGAATGCATAATATTGCGAGTTTTAATGCTCACAGTACGCAGAAAAACATCACATATGCATCAAGCAAATGGTGTGTGGGCAGAAGGTATCGCTCAAAAACAAAGCAACTCACTCATGAGAACAAAGAAAAAAAAATACAGAGCACACTACAACGAAAGCTACATCGAAAGCCCTGTCACGGTGGCACTGCAGTGAATGAAGGCTTCGGGTTCAGTCACGGCAGGGGTGGAAGCATTCCCATGATCATGTTCTTTCCTAAACTACCCAGCTACATACAAACAGATGATAATGCAAGGACAGAGCTTCATTTTGGCCTACACTACATGCTTCACAGTCGTCTTGCATTTCCTAAAGAGAAACAAATAGAACCACGGAGCCTGCATGTTGCACTTTAAGCACTTTTCTCATCGATACTAGTAGGCGCCGACCGAAAACACCTTCGCAAGTTATCTTTGCCCATTTCCGTGTCAAGCGCTCCATGAAATTTTATCGCTGCAGGCCCTGGACTTCGACTGCATTCTATTAGATTTTCAGCATGCTCACGGCACTTGCACGGTACTTCGATTACCGACGACACTAAAAAAAGCAGCACCTTCTCGGGGAATCAGCTGTTTGCTTGCAGGCCGCCATGTGCACGCCATGACGCCGCCGGCGCACCCTCGCGGCAACAAAAGTTACCTAATAGCAAGTATAACTACACAACTAAGAACGCTTCAACTTGAGCTCAATGTTAATCAATACTAAAAATAGTATCTTGCCAAAATAAACCTTTGTTTGTTTTATTTATTGCGTATTAGTTGCGTCGTGTTAGAAAAAGTTAGGAGACGGTCCCTGCTCAGTTTTGTGCCACACTGTGGCATCAACGTTTGCCGAGGATTCGGGACTACTAGGGCGGAGCCACGCTAAAAGTCGCTGGTAATTGGACGATTTCGCATACTCGTCACGATTGACGTCTCAAGGCTGCGTCACAGCTTCGTAATTTTGACGTCACGCTCACAAACTTGTGAGCGGAGTCCGTAATTCGGCCCCTGCTCGCACACGGAGAATAAACAGTAGAACCACGACATGCCTCGTCCTGTCTCGCGGAACAGTCTGCAGCTCAGTGTGAGTACCACTGACAATTTATTTAAAATATATGTTCGTAACGGAGTAGGTTTTTGGGAGCATTTGTTGCTTTATTTGCCTCCAATGGTGCTACACTTCCCTGCAGGAGTAAAGACTCGGGATTACTAGGACAGACCTTTGAGTGCCAATTTCCTTTGGGCTGCTTCGGTTGACGCTGCATGCACGGCTGTTCGGGACGACTGGTAAGATATCCATTTTTTACACAGTGCGGTGTATTAACTGGAAATTAATCATTTTGTAAGTCATTGGCACCTGATAATTAAGATTAACAGAATGTGCTTATCTGCTGTTTATGTATGCCAAGAGTAAGAAAAGCTTTTACTTCAACTCTATTGCACCGAAAAAAATGCATTCTTCATGAATTCCAATTTCAGCACACTGACTTGTACAAACTAATTTTGTAGCAGTGGCAGATTTTACTGCTCATGAACAATTTTCCCAAGCTGTACTAATAAAAACAATTCTGCATAATATTGTCTCATTTTTGTTTTCGCTTGCAGATGTTTGTACGAATGGAAGATGGTGACATGCAAGCTGCTCGAGCATAAATCGGCAAGGGCTGTTGTCCTTATAACCGAGAGCAAAAGGCGCATGCTAGAGATGCTGGCTTGGCAGACACCTGAAGCTCTGCCGACACCTTGTCAATGGGCATAGCCAGAGGTGACGTCCTGGAAGTCTGAAAGAATTCTGCCTATTGTTTTTTTTCGCTATGTACCACATGCGCACCTAATAAATATCCATGAAACGAAACATTCTGGCTTTTTTTGTGTGCGAATGCATATATACTTTCAGGATGCTGTATATTTAATATTTAGTTCAGTTCAGTTCAGTCGTTCAGTCGTGTCCGACTCTTCGTGACCCTATGGACCATGTCACGCCACGCTTTCCGGTCTCTCACTATCTTCCTAACATCACATAACTTCATCTGCAGTGCCTCGAGGATGCCATCTAACCATCGCCTTCGCTGCCTACCCCTTCTCCGGCGACCCTCAACCTTTCCCAACATCAAATCTTTCTCCAGCGACTCCTCTTCTCATCAGATGACCAAAGTAGCTGAGCTTTAACTTTAGAATTTGACCCTCCAATGAGCAGTCAGGGTCTATGGTCGACAATATCGACTGATTTGATCTTCTGGCAGTCCAAGGAACTCTCAAGTCTTCGCCAGCACCACAATTCAAACGCGTCAATTCTTCGGCGGTCAGCCTTTTTCACAGTCCAACTCTCGCATCCATACATCACAACTGGGAAGACCATACCACGAGTTATACGGATCTTGGTTGGCAGACTAATGTCTGTGCTCTTTACTAGGCGGTCAAGGCTAACCATTGCTCTCTTTCCCAGAAGCAGGCGTCTCCTAATTTCATGGCTGCAGTCTCCTTCCGAGGTAATCTTGGAGCCCAAGAAGAGAAAATCTGTCACAGCTTCCACTTCTTGTCCATTGATGCTCCAGGACTTGATAGGGCAAGACGCCATGATCTTTGTCTTTTTAATGTTCAGTTTAAGCCGAAACTTCTCACTCTCTTCTTCTACGGCATCAGAAGTCTCTTGAGTTCCACTTCACTTTCTGCCATTAAAGTGGTATCATCCACATATCTAAGGTTGTTGATACGTTTTCCAGCAATCTTCACTCCAGCTGAAGACTTGTCCAGACTCATGATGCACTCTGCATATAGGTTAAATAGGCAGGGCGACAGCATGCAGCCTTGCCTCACTCCTTTCTCAATCGGAATCCAATCAGTAAGACCATGCGCACTTCTGACTGTGGCCTCTTGTCCTTCATACAGGTTCTTGAGGAGACAGATGAGGTGAATTGGAACTCCCATCTCTTGGAGAGCTTGCCACAATCTGCTGTGATCTACGCAGTCAAACGCTTTCGCATAATCAATAAAGCAGAAGTAGATGGGTTTCTGGAACTCTCTTGCTTTTTCCATGATCCAGCGAAGGTTGGCAATTTGGTCCCTAGCTCCTCTGCCCTTGCGAAACCCAGCTTGCAATTCCGGAAGCGCCCGATCCACATACTGCTGCAGCCTACCTTGGAGGATTTTCAACATCATCTTGCTAGCATGCGAAATAAGCGCGATCGTGCTGCAGTTGGAACAATCTTTGGCACTGCCTTTCTTTGGAATGGGGATGTAAACTGACCTCCTCCAATCCTGTGGCCACTGTAGGGTTGTCCAAATCTTCTGACATAACGTATGCAGAATGTTAGCTTCGTCATGGTTGAGGTTTCGAAGCAACTCAGCTGGAATGCCATCAATTCCGCTAGCTTTGTTCTTAGCAAGGCTGGCTAAGGCCCATTCAACTTACCCTTCAGGATGCCCGGCTCAAAATCAGGAATCACAACCGTCTTATGTTGGGTTTGCACATTCGGGTCCTTCTTGTACAGTTCTTCTGTGTATTCCTGCCACCTCTTCTTTATCTCTGAGGCTTCAGTGAGGTCCTTGCCTCGTTTGTCCTTTATCACGCCCAGCTTAGCACAGAGGCTTTCTTTGATATCTTTGATTGTCTTATACAGAGCTCTTGTGTTCCTTAATTGGCTGTTGTCCTCAACTGCTTGGCACTGTATGTTCAGGAAGGCATTCTTATCTCTCCTTGCTATTTTCTGAAAATCCACATTGAGAACCTTGTATCTTTCTCTTTCCCCCATAACTTTTGCCATCCTCCTTTCTTCAGCTATTTGCAAAGCCTCTTCAGATAACCAGTTTGCTTTCTTGCATTTATTTTGCTTTGGAACTACCTTAGTAGCAACTTCTTGCATTATATCACGAACATCAGTCCAGATCTCTTCGGGCTCTTTGTCTTCTAGATTTAATTCTTGAAATCGATTCCTCACTTCCACAGCATATTCTAATGGAATTTGATCCAGATCATACCTGAAAGGCCTTCTAGTTTTCTGCGTTTTCCTCAATCGAAGCTTAATTTTGGCAACAAGAAGCTGATGATCGGTGCCACAATAGGCCCCAGGCCTTGTTTTTACTGCTTGTATAGCGCTTCTCCATCTCTGCCGGCAAAGAATATAATCAATCTGATTCCTGTACAGACCATCCGGTGAAGTCCATGTGTACAGGAGCCTCTTGTGCTTTTGAAAATGAGTATTCGCTATTGTCAGGTTGTTTTCTTAACAAAACTCTACTAGCCTCTGCCCAGCTTCATTTGGCTCGCCAAGACCGAACTTGCCTATAATTCCGGATATTTCTTCACTCCCGACCTTAGCATTCCAGTCTCCTATGAGAAAAACGACGTCTGATAATGGGGTGTGGTCTAAAAGGCATTGTAGGTCCGCATAAAATCCCTCATCGTCAGCTTCTTCAGCAGTAGTGGTCGGTGCTTACACTTGGATAACTGTTATGTTGAAAGGGTGACCTGGGATCCGAAGTGAAATCATTCGGTCGTTTTTGGGGTTGTAGCACTGCTTTGCCCATTCTTCTGTTTACTATGAGAGCGACCCCATTCCTTCTCTTGCATTCGTGCCCACAATAAAAGACATAATGGTCGCCGGAGTTAAATTCTCCCATTCCGGTCGACTTGAGCTCGCTGATACCTAAGATATCAATGTTCAATCTGTCCATTTCTCGCTTGACGACATCCAGTTTACCTTGCGTCATAGATCTTACATTCCATGTTGCTATGTGATATATCTCCTTGCAACATCGGACTTTCCGGTCGCTTCCCGACACGTCCACAACTGAGCGTCCTTTTGGCTTTAGCCCAGCCGCTTCATTCGTCCTGGAGCTACTAGGAATCGCCCTTTGTTCATCCCCAGTAACATGTGGGACGCCTTCCAACCTGGGGGGCTCATCTTCCGGCGCCATATCATTAATGGTATTGTGACTGGCCATAGGATTTTCTTGGCAGGAAATACTGGAGTGGGTTGCCATTACCTTCTACAGTGAATCACATTTTGTCAGAACTCTCTGCCGTGGCCTGTCTATCTTGGGTGTCCCTACACAGCAGAGCTCACGACTTCATCGAGTTTCGCAAGCCCCTCCGCCACGACAAGGCAGTGATCCACGAAGGGGATTTATTATTAGCTGCATTTAAAATGCCTGCACAAAAACAAACTCAATCTCGTGTTTGGCGCATGATGGCCTTAGCTGCCTCTGCACCGTAACACCCATCAAATCAAAAAATAGTCACAAAAAATAACATTAAACAATAATGGGATTGCCTGGATGCCAATGATGCAAAGCCAGTGGACAGGCTTGGGTGGGCGAAGTTCGGCAGCCGATGAGCCTAACTCGATAGCAGTTAATAAAAGCCAGTGAGTAAGATTGTTTGTAAGTATTGGATAGCCAATGAGAGTGGCTGGATGTACGTTATATAGTAGCCAGTGGATATGCTTGGGTGGAAGATTTTGGGTAGCCGTTGAGTGAGGCTGCATGCCAATAAATAACCTCGTCTGCCATTTGTGACTTATGTAGGAAAGCCAGTCTAGTAGATTGGATTAAATCTTTGCACAGGTAGCGCCCCAAGGAAACACCATTACTGGCCTCAATATTAGGGCCGGTTTCCCCCAATATTGGGCTGATGGCGGTCCATTGACGGCGTGCTACTTGGGTTAATATCGGGCCAAAGCAGTTTCTCAGCATTTTAATCAGAAAGACCAAGTTCGAAGAAATTAAATTATATATTCTTCAGTCAGGCTTTAAATCTTCAGGAGACAGAAAATATAGAGAGGCATATTATCGTATCGTGAGGCGCGGAAGAAAGGACACAACGGGCGGAGAGCCCTCAAGTAACGGCGAACACAACAAAGAAAGCGTTTTTTTAGTAGTTAGATTATTAACCGACGCCACATGATTATTAGCACACTAAGTCAGTTACATAGGCTGTCAACCTGCAACGTAAAAAAGATTTCTAGGAAAAAGCAGCGCAACAGCACACACACGAGGGATGAAGGGACGAGACACAGCCCTGTAAACGAGACACAGCGCCTTCCTCCCTCGTGTTTGTGCTGGTGCGCTGCTTTTTGTTTTTCTAGAATGTCGTACCAACTTGCCCATCAGTCTAACCAATTGAGTAAAAACGCTAAACACTGAAACACCACATCATCCCATTCGCAAAAAAAAAAAAAAAGAAAGAAAGAAAGAAAGTCACCGAAAGAAGTCCTGAAAACGTGAGGGAATCCGTCCGCCCTTTGTAGACGCCTCTCTAGACCTTAATATTCCCGTTATGTCAATTGCAGGGGGTTGAAATGAACTATGTGGTGATCTTGCAAGCTTCGAAGGGGCTATCATGAATGGTTGGAAGCTGGCTTTATTACCTGTGTCTGCATCCTTCGCAGTAAGCAGAAAACATAACGACTGCGGGCTCATCTTGATCTGTAACCTTTCTTGAACCGACACCAGCTTGGATGCGTTCCAGGTCTTCCCTTCCTCCAGGCGGAACGTGTTGGGTCCCAGCTGCTTTAGCACCCGCAAATTTTTGGAATAGGATAGTCTGCCCTTACTGAATTTGCTGGGGTGCGAATTCGCACGTAGGTTCTCTCGGAACTTCGGAGCACTGGCCGCTCGTCTTTTGTCTGTATAGGCCTTTATATATGTATGCCTTACCTGAGCACGGGCAGGCACGTAATTGGCACATAGTCAAAGCAGGTTCTACAAAGAACTCCTTGAACGGCATTCCTACAATATCAAGGCGAGTCCTGGCCTGGCGGCGGTGGAGTAAAACAGCCGGGTAGGCTCTATAGTAACGTGCAGGGTCGCCCAGTACACAGCCAAATACTCCACAATGGTCGACAGGACACATCAGCCCTCCAAGGTAGAAAGTTGAATGAAGCCCTTCAAGCTTCTGTTAAACCTTTCCACTAAGAAGTTGGCTTGCGGGAGATACACCGAGAATACACTGTGCTAAGTGCTTCTCTCCTCTTGGAAATTCTCAAACACTTGGTATTTAAACTGTGATCCATTGTCTAGGACAAGTTCTTCAGGGTAGCCTTCATGGCTGAAGCTTAGAACAGCAGCTACTAGCCCAACATGCAATGAACTAAAAAGACATAATGAATATATATTCGAATACCCGGACCCGCTTGTGACGAAACTTTATGCAATCCGTGATGCTATGGAGGCCATGAATAAAATAAATGCCATAACAGAAGTTCACATCTATACAGACTCCTAAGCCGCCATAAACCAACTGAAGAAAATGACAAAGACGCTACGTGTAACCCAGGAAATCCACACACTGAATAAAAAAGCAAAGATACGCATCCAGATGCATTGGACACAAGACGATGCTAAGAACACTGAGTAGAGAAAAATTGACCACCTCACACACGAAGTTCCAAACACTAAAGCACCCCCCGCCATACTCCCTTTTGATGCCCGCTCCGCTGTTCCCATCTTAGCATCCTCTTTAAGGAAAAGTACACTTGCCTTCATTCCCCCGTGTACATTCCCCCTCCCTCATAACTTAACAAGATTGGAGGAGGTTTCCCTTAGAAGGATAAGAGCTGGGGCGGCCCTTACATTGTCGGTTAAATGCCGATGGGAATCTAAAGAAGACATCGGACCCATCACGTGCCCGAAGTGTTCCACACCAGCTGCAGAAGTGGATGTTCGCCACCTGCTGTGAATTTGTACTGAGACAAGAGCATCAAGAACGCAGCTTCTGCAGGAAGTGGGACTAACCGCCACAAGGGAAGAGGACTTTTCCAAATGGCTCACCGACAACGATAAAAGCAGGAGCCTTCTCCGGTTCTTTACGGAAAATAATTTATATGGATTTTTATAATATTCATTATTGCAAGCTTCCGTAAAAAAAATTGATGACAATTTCAGATGTCACTACATTTACGAAGTAGACTTACAATAATCTGTACAATAATCCGCTCGTCCACTTTTTATCAGATAGCTGTCACCTTGCTCCTGGTGCAAGCAATCTACGCATCGCAAAACTGCGACAATTGATTTATCAACCGGATTCATAGAAGAAAGCGATCCTCACGTGCTGTATCGTATCCGAGCCTAATCTGCCCCGGCATCTGCCATGACCACCCTTCCCAGGGACGCAAAGCGCGAACGCGGAACCCAGTACAGCCCTACATGAGAACTGGACATGTATAAAAGACATCTGCACGCATCGCAGAAACATGAGCATGGCGGCACTGCAAGCATGTGGTACAATAATCAGCTCGTCTACTTATTCAGGTGAGCCGAAAATTTGGCAAATGCATCCGTTCAAACGATTCGTTCTCGCTTGTGCTGCCGTGCCAGAGGCTGCTATGTCCTTTACAATATGAGTTGACATTATATGTCCACAAACAACTTCTGTTGGCTGGAGACATCAAATCCAAACCTGATCCCGACATGGCTGAGCTGTTAAAACAGCTGCAAGAAACAGCAAAGGACATCAAAGAAACAAAGGAGCAATGTCTAACTGCTATTGATGCCAAAAATAAACTTTTGCTATCCTTGACAGGAAAGGCTCACGCTGTTTCGACGAGGTGGCCAGACTGCAGGTGGTGGTTTTAGTTCAAGAGTTGAAACTTGATGATTTAGAAAACCGTTCCAGATGGAACAACCTAATAGTTAATGGTGCGCCAGACGATCCTGAGGAAAATGATGACTCGAAAAACTAGTCAATATTTAAAGATGTCCTCAAAATTAAACCTGTTACAATCGAGAGTATTCATAGGCTTGGAAAGCCAGAAAAACAAAAGAGCCGACCAGTAATATTAAAATTCCAGAATTTTCTTCACAAACATCGAGTGCTGAAAAATTTCCACAAATTGAAAGGAACTAACTTTTCTGTCGGCGAAGACCACTCGGTATACGTGTGCGGGGTATGAGAAATAAACTATGGGAATGTGTAAAACAAAATAAAGATAAAGGCGACAAAGTGTTATTGATGCAGGACAAAATGCGCATAAATGAAGACCTACACCATTTGGATGACAACAATAATATGGTACTCGTTTAAAAAGGTTCACAGGATCCCACCAGTGAAAAAAACGAACATGCAGATGGACCGGCCTCGCGAACTTGCCGGCAAGCCATCGGCCCAAATAAGCTTCCTAAACATTAACGCCTGCAGTATATTAAACAAGACAGACTAGCTTGAATCCTTACTTTTATGCGTCGAACCCGACTTTGTTGCCTTTACTCAAACGTGGCTATCATGTAACATCTCAGTCTGAGATAACGCCGTCAGCATATTCTATAATACGTAAAGAAAGTACGACACCGGTAAGCAGAGTGGCGATTTTTGTCACAAACAAATACCTTACACAATCTTGCCGAAAATTAGACGTCGAGGCTATTTTTTACAAACTTATTCTTGGCCGAAGTAGCATTATTGTGGGATGTGTTTACCAAAGTCCCTCTTCAGATCGCGATGGTATAGAATCTTTATACAATTTCATGCGTCGTAATTTTCTTGGGTCCAAATGAACATTACTTGGCGGCTCAATCTTCCCGATATAAACTGGCAGACCCTATAATTTAATTCTTCTTGCTCAGCACTTACCATTAATTTTATGCTGAACTTCAGCCTATCGCAAGTAGTCAACCCACACGCGTACAAGAATCCACATCTAATGTTGACTTAATATTTTTCAGCGATCATTTTCCTAGTGACAAAATGCATAATGAAATTTTTGATGACTTATCTGATCACAAAATAGTTTTATGTAGTGTTCCTCTTCTCGAGGCAGTCGTATTTTCACAATTGCTAATTTCATACCCGGATTTAGCAACGCTGACGACACCAGTATAAATGATACCTGTTCTAAATTTTCGAGCTTCAAAGATTTATTTTATAATAACATCGAAATTTTATGGCTGAGGTTCAAAACCATTGCATTCCAATGCACTAAAAACTTCGTTCCAACTAAAATCAAGAATATTAAAAAGCAAAACCCACGGATTACTCGGGAAATAATGCATGCGAAGTGAAAAATAAAACGACTGCTTAAAAACTGATGTCAAAACTAAACGCTATAAACGACTTTACTACGGCGATCCAAACTATGAAATCAAAAATCAAGTTGGCTAGAACCAAACACTTTGCCAAAACGCTTCCCAGTTTCCTGAAAAGATCACCCAAAAAATACTGGCGCTATATAAACGCTAAGAAAAATGCAACAGAATGCTCGAAAGCCGAAAACAAAGTTACTTCCACGTTGCTAAACAAATATTTCCAATCACTTTTTACTGAAGATAGCAGTAGCGCCCGATACCTGAATCGCAGCAATCGCATGCACTTTGAATCTTTGACGGTGACGGAAGAAGGAGTGCTGAATCTAGTAATATCTTTACATACGAAGAAAGAACAAGGCCAAGCCGAACGCTTCTTTAGGAGGTATGCAAAGTGTAATGCTAAATATTTGTGCGCAATCTTTAACAGATCATTGCCATCATGTACTCTTCCGAATTAGTGGAAGACTGCAAAAGTATTACCGATACGTAAATTAGGAAGCAAAGATGACACCACAAACTACAGACCTATCTCATTTACTACATGCACTGCTTCCAAACTACTAAAACTAGTGAGCGTAAACCACATAACAGCATATCTCGAAAAAAAGAACGCATTTTATCTACTTTACAGCACGTATTTCGAAGAGGACTTTCGACTACTACTCAGCTAATAGAACTTGCACATGATATATCCTTCAGTATTGACAATCAAAAACAGATGGACCTTACTGCTAGCAGATTATCTAAAGCATCTGACCGGGTCAAGCGGAAATTTGGCGAGTTGGTACATATTCATTTCCCTCACAGCACGCTAAGACAGGACTAAACGGAGAATGAAACACAAACAAGCCATGACTATCAACTGAGGTTTAATAAAAAGCGAAACACATAAATACTCCATGAAACTCATGTCACTACAAAAAAAAAAAGTATCTATATGGTACGTGGGCCGAAAGATTTGCCATTTCCTCTTCTGATAGTGGAACGAAAGGACTGCTGATGCAAGTCGTGCCATGATAATGAATGTGGAAGGCCTCCATCACCTCGCGTGTCACCTTATCGCTGTGTCGAAACAAAATGTGCGTGTTTTTGTAGTCTGGGGTGCATCTGCACTTTTTGCATATGAAATTAGACCAGGCCAGAGGATCGCCTTTTGCTTTTCTTTCTTCGTATTCCTTCTCGTGTTTGCATTTGCAGTTTTTGCAGTGGACGGCTGTGTTTGATAGGGCATCTTTTTTTCTTCTGTTTTCTTGTTCCATTATTCGCTTATTCACACACCTCCCATTCTGCCCAATGTACGTGGCGCCGCATGAAAAGAGAATCCGATACACCACCCCTAACTCGCACGGAATCGCTGGTGATACGTGACGCACCTGACAGGCCTCCCTCTTGCCATCTTGCCTCTGCATTACCTGTTTGCACATTGTGCTTAATTTCCCAAGAGCCGAAAACACCACATCAATATCATATCTCCCTGCGACCTTCTTAAGCCCACTCACCGCAATACAATGAGCGTACGGAACAGCAAACCTTTTTTTTTTTTTTCCTTCTGGTTTTGGCCGAATCCCTTTCTTAAGTTTTCTAAGACGCTGTCCGCTGCTCTCCGACCGGGTATCCCATCAGAAATTATTGAAACTAGGCACATTAGGTAATGGCCCCATATTACATGGATCGAAAACTATTTAACCAACAGGTCTCAGTATATTTCTTTTGCACACGACATTTCCAACTTACTGTCTGTAACAAGACCGACTGAAATACAGACCTGCACAAAAAAAAATAAAACAGGGTTCTATGGGACCGCGTGCGCCAACATTCATTACCTTTCTCGCCGTTGAGGGCGCTCGGTTGACCTGTTCGTCTTCCATTATCATCATCACCAAATTTATTTATTTATTTATTTTGTTTATCACATACTGTGGACCAAACATATGGTCCATTATAAAAATTATAAAATTTTTAAACAAACCGTAACTAAATTCTAAAACAAAAGGACCTTTGTCCGAGTTATACTTCAAAAATTTTGCTTTTTTGTATTTTAACGGGGAGTTTGTTTATTGAGATGTTCTTCTCTCACCAGACGGCAGCGCAGACAAGTGGATCGACAGCTCCATGGAAGAAGGACAGTGCGGCGTTCAGCGATGGTTCAGCGTGTGTGGAGTTGGTTTTTTATGCGGTAATCCCGAACGTGTCTGGAAGTGCGTGCACACGCATGAATTATTTCTGTCTGCGCTTTGCCACTCCGTGGATTTATCTTAGTAATTTGGAATTCAGTAAGAACTTATCGGATATACAACTTATTTGAGGCGTAGCGCAGACATATATTCCGTTTGATACGCGCATGCATGCATGGAAGTTTCTGGCACTTTTTCTCAGCCGCTGTAAAGAATTATTGCTGCATTCACTCATGATTTACGTTCAATTTTGTGTAAAGCGCACTTAACCCGACGCAAATTCAATATGGACGATAAAACAACGTTCCTTTTAGGTTCAATAAATTGTTTCGGGCCTGAAATACGGACTTACCTACCTTTCCAAGGAGCAAACATAATAGTCAACAATACTAAGGCCAGTATAATAACCGTTTTTTAATTAACTGAATTGTAGGACGTATACTATGCCCACAGGTGTAAGCCAGCATCGTGCAAATACACTCGCTGGTGCTCAAATACTGTTTTCACCTCTCCCATGAACACAGACTTCCTTCAACACATGCTATCAGGTATTCAGGTTTATTTTCAATTTGCAGTGTTAAATAGTGAGCATTTGGGAGGGGGAAGAAATGGCTGCGCCGATATATGCGTGCACCGCGCTTGCAATAATACACATATACCTTCGCCTTCAGGGAAGGTATCGATCTTGAACAGCATACGTGACTGTCAAAATCTAAAAGAATTTATTTGCATATTTACAGAAGCCAGCAGGCAATTAATGCCTTCTGCTGCTCAGCCACTTGAAGAAAATAGCAGAGGCGCTTCATCTAATCTACATGCACATTCCGCCGCGTCAGAACGTCGCCTCCGCACTCATATACAGCTTTGGTAGTCATGGAAGGAACTATGGAGTGCACACTCGGGGTCTAGATGAACGTATCAGCAGATGAAATGACCGGCTTTTTGTGAAATGCACGCTGTTCTAGGTGCTCGAAAGCGCCGTCGAATGCAGCTTGCTGACGACGGCCTTGAAGGCCGTACATAATGAGGTTGTTTTAAAGCACGTGCGGACCCATTTTTGGACGAAAAATCCCAAGCAGAACAAAAAAAAAAAAAAAAATCAAGCAGGAAGGTGTACGAGGAAGGTTGCGCTTTCCTATAGCTTTTTTTTTTTCTTGCTGGAAACTTTAATCCGATGCAGCGTTCCCACGTAAAGCTCCACTTATTTGATGAAAGGCGATCGCGTCCTTAACCTCTCTCCTTCGCCCCTGGAACGCGCGTCCACACGTGTATGCCCGACTCCGAACTTGCCATCGGGTTATCCTTGCTTATATAGCAGTAACACAAGAAAATTCGTCCGCTGAGGTGTCCGTTGATACCTTGCATGAAAAACGGGAGGCGATCCATGTTTCGCAGCTTCGATCATTGCGTCCGAGTCGCTGCCGTGGCAGTTAAGACTGCTAGAACAAAAAGTGTCACATGAGAGCGTTCGAGGAAGTCAATAGAAATTTAGATTTCGTCGCACATGTGGACTTCAAATTGGAGTTGCGAGCCTGCAAGACAGAAAGGGCGTCGACATATCAGCGGCAAATTAAGGCAGACATTTGAATGCAGCCCTACCGAAAAGTGCCTCACTTGAACGAATGAACGTATACGTACGTATAAGGAAAGAAACTGCAGTGAACCTCCGCAGGGCCACCGATTATAGTTGAACTGAATCAATGCAGACGAAGCATATGTCATGACGAAGTGCATATATAATTACTGCAGAGCTCTACGCCTCACTTCCAGGTTTGTATATACACGTAAGTGAAACAGTTGGTTCAAACTTTTGTAATCAGAGGTTACCAAAACCCAGCCGGGCAAGTTTTGCTTTTTGTATACATTTTGACATTTTTGGCGCGAGAAAATTGTGAGACGATGAGGAATCAGTCCAGTCGATTGGGCTTTGTCGCATGAACATATCTTGATCAAGACCGACATTTGCCATTAAATATCTCTCTTTTGATCGAGACCACGCAGCAAGCAGGCGGCCGTCGCGGGGCTCTAAACTTTAAACACCTTTCGAGATTTTGGCTTCTCAGATATTCTTTTTATTTTTCCTTCCTTAATGGTCTTGTCGGTTAGGTAGTTAGAGAAAAAAGGCCTGCTGAACTTTTCCAGGACGAGCCGCGTGACCGTTTCCGTGTGCTCGTTTGCCGACCCGTCATGCCTGAACAGCCTGTTTTGAGCCGCCGCCGGAAAGGCGCTTTTTACAAACGGTGCCATAGGTTTCTTTTTGGAAATGACCAAAGGTGCGAAAGCTTCTGCTGCTTTTTCCAACGTGCAAACAAAACAAATGAACTCAGAGGTAGGGTATGAGAGCCTCCGCGATCCATATTGAAAATCACCACTGTAGCAGGGCCGGAAGACCATGGGGCCTTGATGTTCTCGGCGCACAAGTGACAGTCGACTCCCGTCTTCCACTGCCTTCACTAAAAATCCTGCTATAAGGCCCAGTGTGGTGGTCCTGATACCAATAATTGGGGCACCTGAGAGAGAGAGAACCAAGGGTTTAACTGAGGTTACAATTAGAGCTATACACGTAATAGTACATCGTTCAGCTTCGTCTGCTTGGCAGATAAAATGGAGAGTGAAACGCAAATATTTTGTGCCTCAGGTTAATTAATTACGCAATAATGTACGTCCCTCATCACATTTTTCTTTTTCATAATATAGAGCTCACACTGCAGCTACAATCAAGCAGCCAAAGAAAACAAACTGGCAGATAGGCAGTGAAGAAAATACATGCGTCTAAAATTGCACTAGGGTACTTCATGTGGTAATACTATGGAGGCGAATGGTTATGTTTGCAATCATTTGTTTAAGCAATCAAGGTAAAGGTAGGCTATACAGACTACATAATTTTATACTTTTGTTGCATTTGCTATTGCAGATCGTTAATTTGTGTGGGATAATTTCAGTTTATATGAGATTGCGCCTTTACTGAACGGTCTTGTTTTAGTATTTAAATGAAGGTGCTCATAAATTGTACTTTCCTACGCACAAAAACAAGATGTCTAGCATGGTTGCAAACGGAAGGATTCACCACTGTAGATTCTTAGAGCATCAAGGTGCGGCTGCATAGCCTGTTCCATTTGCAAAGCAGGGTTGGCATGAGTGGTGACGCCGCGTTTTGCGGCAAAATCAGCATCGTTGAATCCGTTGCCGCTGAATATAGCGGCAGACGATGACTGCTGCGACTCCTCCTGTCGTGTGGCACCAGTCTCTGTTGGCTGTGTCTGTGACACCATATAGCCTGGAAGTGGGGTGACAACTTTCCCGGTGTTGCTACTTGATGAAGAGCAAACAACACCCGCGACAAGCATTTTCTGGAAAGACGACAGCGCGGCACGAGCATCTGTCTGGTCGTTGCAGCCGTCCAGGCGCAGGATTCCAGAAAAAAAGGGCTTCGACAGGATCGCTGGAAAATTTTGCCGTTAAAACATAGACGAAGCCTGATTGAATTAAGTACCTGGTGCACAGAACTGTTGAAACCGTTGTCACCCGGAGCGCTTCATAGGTTTCGAGTGGCAGGAATGCACTCTTGTTGGGCGCTGCTTTCTTCCACGCATCAAAGAAAGGGAGGAACTCGTTCTCCAACCACGACAACCTGAAATAATCGCCAAAGAAAATGACAACGCGCGATCAAAAAATATGACAGACATACCTCTCATCGTCAGGAGAGCTGAATGGCATTCTGTTGGGATCCCTGCTCACAAAATAAAAGGTAGTGCTGCGTATGTCGTGGATCGTGAACCATTTGAAAACGAGTTCCATCAGTTCTATCGTTGGCAGGCTGTCTTCAAACCCGGTTACCCCGAATCTCTGTCCGTGTTGCTGGAGATATGGGAGGACAGCTGTAACCTGCAAAAGAAAAAAAAGGACACTCACGAGGCAAAATTTGTTATGCATCTCGCAGATGAGTACGTGTCAGTGACTCAGTGCCTTCTTATTTTTTTTTTATTTTTTTTTTTTGGCTTTAAATAACAAATATCATTGGTACGTGCCTCCGGAGAAAACACGTCAAGGGCCCTTTTGACATTCATCTTCTCAAAATTGGTCGGGAAGATGTGCTTCCGGGTGAGGCATCTCACTAGCTTGGAAGAAGGCTGTCGTTCTGTGATCTCTAGCAGCATTCAGAGATATTTGGGGCTGTAGTTTTGATTCCGCTTGCACAGGTGACAGTGATGAAATGCCAGGAAGTGCCTGAAAAAAAAAGAAAAAAATAAAACTGAATAAAACATCAGTGGAGAAAGTAAAATATACCATATCTTAATTATTTTTCAGGTCATTGCAAGCAAACTAACCGCTTTTAGCTATAACATAATGCTGATGCTTTTGCTTCGCAACTAATTCAGCTGATTAACATCGATCAATATGAAGGTAATAACGCTGACATACAAAACCTTGAAATTACTTACTAAACCTGCTCGCCTAAAAGAATAAACCGAACTGCGAACTTCTAAATAGCAGATACCTCGTCTAGCAAACGGGGACCATGCGCGGTGAACAAAAAAAAAAAAGAAGAACGTTTTTCAAGTTTCAGTACAACTTGATCCGAGGCCCAGCAGAGTTATGCGCATGCGTGTAAACAAAAAAATAACGTCAAAAATACGTCACCATCGGGCTTATTTTGCCATTGCTAAATATGGCAAAAATTTTGCAGTTGGAGGCATGATTGTCTGCTACCAGGCGCACTACCTTGAATCCAGCTTCTTCTACGCACCTCATTACTTGCATCGTCAAGTGTTGCACCTCCTCCACTTCAATGGATTGGGTGAAGTAGTATCCTACTGGAAGACTGAAAAAACGTTGCCCGCGCACGTCAGATTACATTTGTCCGACGATTTTCATCCTTTCCAATTGCTTTTATCATTGTGTAGTTGTTGGTAGATATCTATATATCACGTGTAGTGCTTTGACAGGCCCACAAAGACGAAGGCAAGAAGGTGTGCTGCCAGCTCATTTTGGAGTCCTACTTCTTTCTCGAGGCCCCCCATTTCCACAAGCCCATGCACGCCATCTCCTTGCTTTCTGTAGCTTGCACCCTGCCTTAGCGACATTTCATCGACCACAAGGGATCCCATTTTTTCCTGCATATAGGAAAAACGCGCTGCGAGATGCAACACTAAAAGTGCATGCGTTATAATAAGCGCCACCGCATAAATCTCCTGAGCTTACCCGTTCGGACAAACGCGCAGCTTCCTGGTGCAAACGCATTAATGAGGACTTCTCCGCTACGTGGTCCGATATACCTTTTCGGCGCGGTGCGACTTGGAAGGGTTAAGCGCCCCGATTCCCGTAGCATCTCATAGGTGATATGGAATGGCTTGCCTGATTGTCTCCTCTGACCAGCGGTGATTTTTCTTATCCAAACAGGGTGATTTTCGTGTACTTTCTCCTGGAAAACAAAGAATTTGTTACGGTATTTAGTGCGCCAATCCTCAGGCTTAGGTTGAAGAACCTCGTTTATTTATGTGCAATGGTACCTGAAGTATTGCGGCATTAGCAAGCTGCGAGCATCCGCTGACCTTGGATACCTTTTTCTTCAGTTCGGAAACTTCAAGATAGAGTTCTCTCTTCCAATTTTTTGTTCTTTTCGTTTCAACGCCTTTGTGGCCGCTTCTGTCAGGCGCATCTTTTTTGAGGTCAGGTTTGTTTGTGCCGACCGTTTCCTCCGTCCAGGTCTCGATGTGACGCCGTTAGATGCTTGCTCATAACTCGATGTTGGAGAGGGTAGACAGAAGGGCTCAGATTTTTGACGTAGTTGAGAGGACAATAGAATAGGCAGTGTTTGTCCCCTGCGAAAAAAATAAAAAATTGAATTTTGATATATATTTATCACATATGCGGTGACTGTACCTGGCCGGTTTAATAAGTAACTTTTGTGGCGTATATGGCTCACTTTTCGTCGGTGTCGCCTAGGTTTCCTCTCGGCGCATCTATGGCATGCAATCACTGCTTCCTTCCAGTTGGGATCACATGCCCGGAGTGGCATAAAAATAATGAGAGCACGGCTTCACTTTTCAGTACCCGTCGCTTCAAGCCTGTCTTGAAATTATCAGGTGTGAAGAGCAGACTGCACACTTTCGACCGGTCTGTTGGCTGCCAAAGCTGGTTTTCTGGGCTTTACAGAAGGAAATAAAAAGAGAAATGGAGATATAATATAAAGTTCTTGTTCCCCAGTGCACGTTACTATCACTGTTTTCTAAAATGCTTATATTTGGCGCATACGATTGGAACAAGCTGCCCAGTAATTAAACGTAAACGACTGATGCGATAAATTTAGCATTACAGTCAAAGAACAGATACAGGACATATCCTATGCTCCGCTTGGGTGAATGGCTATATTGAATGGTTTGCAAGCTCTCATAATTAATCATGCTGCAATACTAAACCCGTGGTACCCGTTGCGTACAGTTTGGGTTCAATATTTCTCCACTGTTCTAATTTGTAACCTGCCTATCTCGTTATTTTGTCGTCTAGTTGAAAGTGCTGGGAGATTTAAAACGGTTCTTAACTTTTCTTGCAATATTCGGTATCCACTGGTCCCGCGCACAAGTCATAGGAAACTCATGCAAGCTTATGCCAGGCGTTTTTCCGTGCCCAGATTTGCAGAATGGTACGCAGCAGTAAACCATTCTGCTTGCTTTAGCTGTCATCATCATCATCATCATCATCATCATTATTATCAGCCTGATTATACCCACTGCAGGGCGGAGGCCTCTCCCATATTTCTCCACTTAACCCGGTTCTGTGCTAGCTGCATCCACTTGACCCCTGTGAACTTCTTAATCTCATCCGCCCACCTAACTTTCTGCCGCCCCCTGCTACGCTTTCCTTCCCTTGGAATCCAGTTTGTTACCCTCAGCGACCATCGGTTATCCTCTCTTTGCACTACATGTCCTGCCCATGTCAATTTCTTCTTCTTAATTTCTACTAGAATGTCGGTAACTTGAGTTATTTCTCTGACCCCACTCTGCACGCTTTCTATCTCTTATTGTTACCCCTACCATTTTTCGTTCCATAGCCCTCTGGGTTGTCCTCAACTTAAGCAGAACTCTCTTGGTTAGCCTCCACGTTTCAGCCCCATAGGTAAGTACAGGCAAGATGCAACTTTTGTATACTTTCCTCTTTAGCGATACCGGTAAGCTGCTAGTCGTAATCTGCGAGTGCTTGCCAAATGCGCTCCATCCCAATCGTATTCTTCTTGTTATTTCCTTTTCGTGGTTCGGATCTGCGGTTACTACCTGTCCTAAGTAGACATATCGCCTACTACTTCCAGTATTTCGCTACCTAATGTAAACTGCTGTTCCTTCCCGAGGCTGTTGATCATTACCTTAGTCTTCTGCATATTGATTTTCAAGCCTACCTTTCTACTTTTCCTGTCTAGGTCATCAATCATTATTTGCAGTTCATCCCCCGAGTTGCTTAGCAAGGCAATGTCATCAGCAAATCGCAGATTACTGAGGTATTCTCCATCTACCCTTATCCCTAACTGCTCCCATTCCAAGTCTCTGAATACTTCCTCTAAACAAGCTGTGAATAGTACTGGGGAGATTGTGTCTCCTTGCCTAACACCTTTCTTTATGGGAATTTTGTTACTTTCTTTATGCAGAACTATGGCTGCTGTGAAGCCACTCTATATATCTTCCAGCACTTTCACGTACGGCTCGTCTACCCCCTGATTTTGCAATGCCTGCATCACCGCCGAGGTTTCAACTGAGTCAAATGCTTTTTCGTAATCAATGAATGCTATGTACATAGGCTGGTTATATTCCGAGCATTTTTCTATCACCTGATTGATGGTATGGATATGATCGATAGTAGAGTACCGTTTCCGAAACCCTGCTTGATTGCAGTCTAAGGTTGTCCTGATTCTACTAGCGATTACCCTAGTAAACACCTTATACGTAACAGACAGTAAGCTGATTGGTCTGTAATTTTTAAGGTCCTTAGAGCCCCCTTTCTTGTGAATGAGGATAATGTTTGCATTCTTCCATGGTTCGGGTACCGTCGATGACACCAGGCACTGCGTATTCATTTCATTTCATTTCATTTAATTACCCTAAAGGCCCAAGTGGGCATTACATAGGGGGGGAGAAGTCATAATAACATTGTACAAACGTTTCATAGTGTCATCACATGTTAACAACAAAAAAATGAGAAAAAGTGATATAGAGAACTAACAAACAATTACAAACAATATTACATACGTAGATCAATGGCAACACGAGCACAAATCAGAGAAAAACAAAAATAAACGAGCGTAAAAACTATAAAACAGGCGTAGTTCTCAATTTATTAAACATTTCCGACTAAGCAGGGAACATCGTTTCCAAGGCTTCTCTAAATTTTTCATGGTTCGTGAGGCAAACAATATTTTTATTGTACAGGGTGGCCAGGTTTTCTAGCACGATATCCCCCCCGTCCTTCAGCAAATCTGTAGTTATCTAATCCTCTCCAGCTGATTTCCCCTTTTTCATAGTTTCTAGTGCTTTCTTGACCTCGTCCTTCGTCACTGGTGGAACGTCTGACTGTTTTTTCCTAATGCCAATCTCATTACGGTCCTGACTACTTTGGCTACTGTAGAGATCTGTATAGAACTCCTCGGCTACTTTGACTATCTTTTCCATATTAGTGATGACGTTGCCCGCCTTGTCCCTTATCGCATACATCTGGTTTTTGCCTATGCCCAATTTCTTCTTTACCGCTTTAAGGCTTCCCCCGTTCTTTACAGATTGCTCAATTTTCTCCATCTTATACTTCCTTATATCGGCCACTTTGCGCTTATTGATTAGCTTTGATATCTCGGCTAATTCGATCTGGTCTGTTGGATTGGAAGCTTTTATACTTTGGCGTTTCTTAATCAAATCTTTCGTCTCCTTAGACAGCTTACTGGAATCCCCTCTAACTACCCTACCTCCTACTTCTACCGCGCACTCAGTAATGATATCTCTGAAATTATTGTTCTTTGCCTCTAGGGTAATGTCGCCATCCTCAGTTAGAGCTGAAAACCTATTCTGTAGCGAGATCCTGAACTCTTCTGCCCTCCCCCTCACCGCTAATTCGTTGATGGGTTTCTTTCTTACTAATCTGTTGCGTTCCTTCTTCAGATTTAGTCTAATTCGGGACCTCACCATCCTGTGGTCACTGCATTGCACTTTCGCGATTACCTCTACATCTTCCATAATGGCGGGGGTTGAACACATTATGAAGTCGATTTCATTTTTAGTCTCTCCGTTAGGACTTTTCCATGTCCATTTCCGGTTCTTCCGTTTGCTGAAGAAGGTATTTATGATTCGCAAGTTATTGCGCTCTGCAAACTCAACTAGTAACTCCCCCCGGCTATTCCTAGAACCAATGCCATAGTCACCTACTGCCTTGTCTCCTGCCTGTATACCTTGGCATTGAAATCGCCCATTAGTACAGTATACTGCGTCTTTACTTTTCGCATTGCCGATTCTACATCTTCATAGAAGCTTTCAACTGCCTGGTCATCATAACTACATGTAGGTGCATAGGCCTGTACAACCTTCAGTTTATACCGCTTATTAGGCCTAATTACGATGCCTGCAACCCTCTCATTGATACTATAGAATTCATCTATATTACCCGCTACATACTTATTGACAAGGAAACATACTCCTAGTTGTCGCCTCTTTGGTAAGCCTCGATAACACAGTACATGTCCATCCTTCAGTACAGTATATGCCTCATTCGGCCTCCTAACCTCACTAAGCCCTATGACATCCCATTTCATGCCCTCTAGTTCCTCTAACAGCACTGCTAAGCTAGCTTCACTAGCTAGGGTTCTAGCATTAAACGTTGCCAGGGTCAGTTTCCAGTGGCGGCCTGTCCAGCGGAGCCAGGCTTTCTTAGCACCCCCTGCTGCGTCACAGGTCTGACCGCCGCCGTGGTCAGTTGTTCCGCAGCCGCTGGTGACTGAGGGCCGGGGTTTTATGGAGCTTATCATAGGAGGTTGCGGCCAGTTACTGCACCAGGGTGGCCAACTCCTGTTCTGGTGAGGGAGTGCGTTGCCGGAGGTGTTCACCGGCATCAGGTCGCACCCCAAACCTGTTTATACAATGCCATGCCATGCCATGCCATGGCATGCCATGGAACAAGTAAGTCGCTTCCAAAACGAACACAAGAAAAACAAATGCAGTCGCAACTTGTCTTAATTTGCGCTAAATATAATGTAAGGCATACAACCGCTACATCTACATCTGGCTCGGTCGCACCGAACAGCAGATATTGTCCCGCAGTCTGCCTGTCGTCTGCCACAAAAACATTTCCTGTTCGTGAATATCTGTAGGGTCTTGTTGTTTCCTTCGGGCAATGCCAATACACATCATTTTATTTTATTCTAACAAGTTTCTTTATGAGTGAGTGAGTGAGAAGACCTTATTTACACCTACATGGACCCTGGGGGAACGGGCTCAGCCATGGGGAGGCTCTCCTTGCCGGCTCTCCTGCGCCGTGGCCGCAGAGAAGGTCTTGGAGTAAGCCTCCTCCGCCAGGCGTAGGGCGATCTTTTGTTCATCCACATTTGGGCTGCGGATGCAGGACTCCAAGGTAATTTGATCAAGGGGATCAGTTTCTTTAGCTCCCGGAGAATCGGGGCATTGCCAGATTAGGTGATTTTGACTCAGAGGTACGTTGCAGAGATTGCAAGCCTCTGAGACCCCTGTCAACTCATTATGCAGAGTAACATGAGGAAAGAAACGATGGGCCTGAATATTTCGCCAGGCCCTGCATTCTGAGGGTATTAGGGACCTATCTGGTGGTAAATAGATCCTTCTGTTTAGTCTGGGAGTCTCAGAGAGCTCCTTGTAGGTGATGAGGGGGTCTTTGTCGCCGGGTAGCAGGGTCGCTATGGCCGCTCGGATGTATACATCTCGAGCGAAGCGATGGGCAGCCTCATTGTCTGGTAGACCCTCATGAGCTGGAACCCAGATTCGTCGCCTGTTCATCTGTGGCCTCCTTTACATGCCGATTAAATTATTGTTGCCACTGAGTCAGTGAAGACCAGGACTTATTACCTGCAGCCCCTCTGATGGAGCAAAATGTATCCCAATCTATTATTTTGGTTTGTAACACGGTATCACGAAGAATAAATCTGAGCCGAAGTTTTATGACGATATGATCGCTGCCGTAGTTTTTTCACCGCGTTGCACCATTCAACTGGGACGCACCTGTGAGTTAGTGTAAGATCGGGCGTGGTGTCTTAGATATATAGATGGATTTATTGAAAGGAAAAGGCAGAGATGTTGGCCCGAATAATTCAAATCTGGCCTGCTACTCTGCACTGGGGAAGGGGAAGAAGAGAAGAAAGAAGGTCATGATGGGTGACGATGTGGGAGAAGGCATATGAAATATATATACAGACACAGCAGCTTGCTTTACAAGCGCGAATCAAGTCCGCTGGCGCTCAGTTAACGGCAAAGAGCACGCACTGCCTGGACGCCCTTCCCCTTGTCCTGCCAACCGCCCAGCAGCAGTTCCTCCGACAGAGGCCTCTTGTCTAAACGCTTCAAGGAAGCAGCTAGCACATTTCTTTCGTTCGCATACTCTGGGCACACCAATAATACATGGTCCACAGTCTCTGGGATGCCACAAGTTGAACATTCCGGTGAGTCCATCAGTCCAATTAAATGTAAGTATTTGCGCGTGAAAGTCACGTTTAAACGAAGTCTATGTATCAAGCATGCCTGATGACGCGGAATATCATGCGGAACCTTAACTTTAAATGTTCGATCGAGCCTTCTTAGACGGATGTGTCGGGCGTCTGGTTGAGCCCAGTAAGCTGCTGTAGCAATATTCATATAACTCTTTAGAAGACACGTCGTATCCGCTCTTGAAAAAGGCACAGCTGTTTGGAAGCCATTGATGAGTGCGCTTTTCGCTTCAACATCGGCCTGCTCATTCCCATGGAGGCCGCAGTGGGCAGGGATCCATTGAAACATTATCATGTGGCCTTGCAGCTGGGCAGATGTGATGAGCTCCATAATGTTCAGTGCCAGGGACTGATAGGCCATGTGGCGTAAGAAGTTTTCCAAAATTTGTAATGCAGTCTTCGAGTCCGTGAATATACAACATTTTTGAGGTGGTTCCCCACATATATAGCGAATAGATTCCCGAATGGCTACAAGTTCGGCAGCGGTTGATGTAGAGGTATGTCCCAAAAGGAAATGCAGAGTCGTTTTTTGAGCTGGTATGACCACAGCTGCAGCGGATGCCTGTGTTGACACAGATCCATCGGTGTATACGTGAATATAATTGGGATATTCTGACCAGATGTCTGCCAGAGTAAGTTGTTTGAGTCCACTAATTGGTACCATTGATTTCTTTAGTATTCCGGGAACACGAAGGTGAACCAAAGGTTTATCCATCGTCCATGGTGGTTGGGTGGGACGATATGGGAGTGCATATCCTGTCGGTACTTGCGACTGATGGCAGCGGAGTGCACTTGTAAAACTGCAGTCCGGCCTCTCATCCAGAATCTTGCTGAGTGGGTGAAAACGGTGTCTTGTAAGTGCTCGTAAATATACACGAAGTGGTTCGTGTGACAAGTATATGGACATTGGGCGAGCGTGTGCCTCCTCAATTGTGCCTTTGTTAGAGATGCATCTGGGCAGTCCAAGGCATATTTTCAGTGCCTGCGCTTGCCCGCTCTCTGAAGTCCGCAAGCAGGAAATGCTCATACTAGAGAGTACTGGGAGACTGTACCAGATGTAGCCAACAAATAGAGCCTCGTAAAGCCGTATTAAGGAGCGTTCAGTTGGACCCCATTTGATGCCAGCTATGTAACGAAGTACATGGCAAAAATTAATTAGCCTTTTCTTCACCATAGCAATATGTTTCGACCAAGATAGTCGGTGGTCAATAATTACTCCCAAGAATCTGTGCCTGGAGACGTATGGTATTACGACTCCATGAAGGGTAATCGGGTAGCGGCTGACACATTTTCCCGTAAACGCGATCACTGCACACTTTTCTGCCGTTAAAATAAGCCTTGACGCCGTAAGTACATCGATGTTGATGACACAGCTCGTTGCAGTCTCGCACGTAGTTATGGGCGCGTCGAACCAGAGGCCCAGATGCAGATGTCGTCAGCATATGCACTTTTGTGGATGTTAGTTGGCAGTTCACTCACCAGGCCAATTAGCGCACCGTTAAATAAAGTTGGGCTGAGAACTCCTCCCTGTGGAACTCCACGAGCGACCTGAAAGCGGGTAGTATATCCTTCAGGCGTAGTCATGTAAACAGAGCGGCCGCTGAGATAGCTTACAATCCACAAGTAAAGCCGGCCACCAACTCCCACGTCGCCAAGTCCATCAAGAATAGCTTCATGGAGGATGTTGTCGTAAGCTCCCTTTATATCTAAAATGCAGCCGCTACTAGTCGACGGTGACGTTTTTCGTGTTCTACTGTCGCCACAAGGTCGATGACGCTGTCAATGGAAGAGCGTCCGCGGCGAAAACCAGACACTGTTACCCATGCGCGTGGATGTCGCCGCATCCGTTATTAGAGACAGCCCATTGGATAATATGGATTCAAGCAGGATCTTCCCCTTCCAGCATTGTGTATCATATACCCATTCCTGGAGTTTAGCATTGAAGTCTCCGCAGATTAGAAGTGGTTCGCAGCCGGTAACCTTTAGTGCTTTTTTGAATAAGAGCGAGAATTTCGCATTGATTCGTCTCGGTGGGCTGTATATTGAGCACAAAGAGATTCTCTTTCTTATTATTTCCTTAATGTGCTTCAATCAAGACTCCTTCAATGTCCCCATCAACCTCGTGTTGAGTAACCATCGTATTGTGCTCAACCAGAGTAGCCGCCCGAGCCGAGTATCCCAGCGAGCTGCGAAACATTTGTATCCCTTGAGGCCCACATGCCTGGCGTTGGTCTCTTGTAATGCAATTACCAAGGGTGGTTCCTCGCTCGACTGTATTCTCTGTTGAAAGACCTCCCTTTCAAAAGCCTACCTGCAAAAGCCGATCAAAGCCACGCGAAGTAGGAGACAATACCGACCTTTCCGCGAACTCCTCTTGTGCCGCAGTCTCATTTATGTCGTCGGATCTGGGAGCAACTTCGACCAACGGTTCAGCCAAAACACCTGCGTCACGGATTTCCTCCTCAGCTACTTCTGAAAGTGAGCGCTCACTTCCCGCTTCGCCCTGCGGCAGGTCCTGTGTTAACTGAGCGGCGAGCTGGCGGGTTTTCGCGCGCGTTAGTGCATGAACTCCTTCTCCAAACTTCTGTCCTCGCTCACGCAAGTCTATCAGACCGATTTGATATTCCAGTGTAACCATTACTGAGACTGCTGCTTCCGTCAGCAGTTCACAGAACGGGCCCGAAATCTTGACCCTCGCTATGGGCAAACAAACACTGTGCTCCTCAAGCGTCTGTTTATTCCAGATTACTTCTCCCGTTAAGTCCTCCGCAGCAACATAGGATGGGTGCACTACATCCATCGTAGCAGCACTATCCCTGAACACTTTACAACGTTTGCCGTAAAACTTTAGCTCAGGAAGGTAGGGGCAAAGAAGTTCCAGGTTTTCATTGCTGATATTTACGTACGAGTAAACAACCCGCGGTTTTGTACACCTTGCAGCGATGTGCCCTGGTTCTTGGCAGTTGTAACAACTCAAAGGCTGCCTCGTTTGCAACTCCCTTTTTCGCGCCTTTTCCGCCCCCTCGTTCTTCGAATGACCGCTGCCTCTCTCCGGGGCCTTTTCAGGGACTTTTTTTCAGCGTGACGCCCTGCACCGCGTTTGCGGCCTTTTTGAGAAGAAAATGCTTTCGGGAAGCATTTCCTTTTTTTTTTTTTTACTGTCCTTCCTCCATCTGCACCTTTCTTCGCATCGCGAACTCTCCTGCCAGCTGAGCCGCTCGCTCGATAGACTCTACCTTTTCCTTATCCAGCACACACAGTTTTACCGTCGTAAGGATGCTGCGGAGAAATTGTTCCAAGCACTCGACCACCTTGTCTCTTCTTTCGTACACTTGTGCCCCTTTAAGCCACTCAATTAGGTTGTTTTTCAATATGTACGCAAACTCCGCATAATCCTCAGTGCCCTGCTTCGTTGCCTCTCTAGTGTCTGTCCGGTGAGACTCCACCTTGTTTAAACCGTCCGCGGTGCCTGTTCCCCCGTATTGGGCTGCCAGACGTTGGCTTTCAACTTGGAGCTCCCATCATTCTCAACTCTCGTTTTTTCTGCATCTTTTTTCTTGTCCTCTACTATTTTACGTTCTTGCGCTTGCTCTCTTTGAACAACTTCCCACGCAATTTCGATTCCCTCTCCATCCGCACCGCTACTTCCGATTGCTGTGATGATTTCCTGTTTACTCATTTTTTTTTTATCCGCTTCCACACCTAACTCCTCGCACAACAGCAGCAACTGCTCCTTGACTATCTTCTTTAGGTCCATGATCGCTGTCCACAAGATGCCTTTGTCCACTCACTAAAGGTTCTGTGCAAACTATCACTGTGCTGCAGACCCCAGATTCCCAGCAGTTCAAACTATTAACCCAGAGTTTAAAGCCTAGTGAATCACCGAGCAAAGGCAAAGCGCTTACCCGCACATGTAGACGATGTCACCAAGTCCATCTCAAGCGCTGCCAACCATTTCTTAGATGTCAGGAGCCGGTGCCACTTAGACCACCTTGTCGCGAGACGACGTGAACAAAATAAAAAAAATGTATTTATACTTCTAAATTACATATATGGTTAAAAAAATACCATCGGCACGGGGGCCTAAACAACTGATTAACGCGACTGTACGAACACAGCGCCGGCAAGGGGGAAGCCGCCACATCCTGTCCGGCCGAGGAGCACAACACACGGAACACGATCTACAATTCAGACTCGACCACCGACAGAGCGTCTTCTTTTATAGGCCCGAAAGCCGGTACCATTCAAACTATCCAATCCGGACGCAGACGTTGGCCACGGGCCAAGAGGCCCAATGGGCGAGCGCCATGGTCGGCCATCACGGGCTGACGCGACGCAAAGCAGGAGAGGGGGGCGCACCTCCACGGCGCCTTCGGTCGCTGGAGCGCCAGGTTGTCTGGCTGGCTTGTCCGGACACGCCCGGCGCCGAAGTGCCCAAGGTAGCCCAGGCTTCTTCTCAAAGCGCAGGTGCCATGCAGAGCAGCACCGGAAATTGTAAAAAGGCATCCGCCGCTTTACTGCACCCGCAAGGGGGGTGCCTGCGGCGCGCAAAGGGCCGAAGTAAGACGCCGAGTGCGTGGCGCTCATCACATTCAGTCGAACGCATTCCAGCCAGCGCCCCGTCGACGATCATCTTTCATTACATTTGACTATCCCTATGACGTTTCTTGTCGCATATTTTTTGTTGCTGCCTGTCATAAATTGTGCGCTTTATCTGCCTAATTTGTTGAAATTGCTTTTGTGTTCGCACTCCTTGTCGCGTTAATGGTTTGCATAAGCTCAATATCACTGTTCTTTTAATTATTACCTTTTTGTTGTCCCTACTAGTGATCAAATATTTTTGTATTCTTCGCATTCCACCTACAGAGACTGGCCAGTCTCGATAAACTATGTTTTCCAAAGCCGACTCTGAGGTCAGATGCTAGCTTAAAGCGGCCACAGAGCCTCTATGGTTCCCACCTGGTAGCCTTGGTTGAACAGTTCAAGAAACAGGCATAGCCCGGCAGGCAGACGTATTCATTTCTATTTATATACAGTAATAATTATACAGTTTGCTACGAAAAGGTTCTCACATAACCATAAGTGCGCGCACAATGAGACCTAGGCTAAGATGGCATCATGCGACATGTTTTCAAAGGCCCCCTTATGATTTAAACTATTCTAACAGACTAGCACATGTATCTGGGGCACAGACAGAAGACAAGACGAGTGCCAAACATCAAACAACTTCAGAGTTGATGTTTAGCGCTCGTCCTGTTTTCTTCGCGGTTCTGCCCTGATTCTAAAGACTTGATGAGGTAAGTCTGATGTGGACGCCAGATTAGGCATGCGTACTCAAGCTGAATATAATTATACGAATTGATTCTCAGGAAAGGAAATGCGCAGTATCTCCAGATGAAGGAACACGCCTTATTTCGATAGGTGGTGTTGTTGCGACTGAAGGAAGAAGGAAACGAAAATGCACGGGCCTGCTGAGCCACCTCCGCTGCCTCGTGAGGACAGAAGGGGAAATAGAGAAGAAATAAAAAGAAGAAGGAGAGAAAGATGCGCACCGCAACAGCCGTCGTCCACCACCAAAACGGTAGCGGGTGCAATGACGGCCTACAAAAGATAAAAATTCGATGGCAGGCTAGCCCCCGCCGCAAGCGGCAGTGGCTTACCAGTCCCAGCCCCGTAGGGCCAGGATCAGCCACCCTTCATCCCCTCCCTTTCGATAAGTGCGACCAGAATGCGAATATCGTGCCAGGGAAGGTGTGGGTTTCCAAATGTGTGAGAGCCAGTCGAGCATGACCTGTTCCGGATGGGAGGCGTTGGCTGTTCCTAGCGCTACGGGGTTGGGACATAGAGAAAGGGATTGGGTAAAGAGTGGGCACTTCCATGGGGCCCAGCCTAAGCCGATTAGCTGATGCGAGCGACTGCTATCTTTACAGCCGTTCTTTTATATTTTTTACGCTTTTATTGCGAAAGCAATACTGCTAGCACTTTCCTGCCGTCGGTGGAGGTCGTTCCTTCGCTCCGGCTACCACGTGACAGCGTGACATCACGACCAGAGGATAGCAGGGGCCCCAACTCGTCTCTTGGCCGTAGTCGTTCCTTCGCTCGGCCAGCGCCATCTAGGTGGCTCTGGCTCGGCGCGGCGGCTATCACGTGACGGCTCCCTCGGCCCGCTGCGTGAGGGCGCTCGCTAGGAGAGGATAAACGGGGCGCCGCAGGCGCGCTCCGCTTAGTCATGTCTGAGGAGTTGTACAAGGCGTCGCTGGAGTGACGTGCTTCGCGCAAACGCCGGCGCCGTGCCGAGGAGACAGATGAAGAAAGGTAAGAGCGGTTGGCTAAGCAACGCGCCTATGCCGGAGAATGCCGAGCCCGGCGGCGTTCTACAAGTTCAGTGCGCGAGCCAGTGTTCAGACCAAGAGTCACTACTTTACGGACCACCAAAGCGTGTTCGTTGGAATAAACAAACAGTAGAAACCATGTTGTGTCCAGAGTAAATCATTTAGTTGCACAAAAGGCGAAGCCATGCTAAACCACCAGCAGAGCCAAGCGCAGCCAGGGAGATATTGTTTTCGTAATCACTCAGGCTTAACCAGAGCTAAGCCACAGCTAATTTTTTACATACCCCAACCCTGTTTTCTTTCTTTTCACCCCTTTCTTTCCTTCTTTCTCTGATGGTTTGATTTCCGCCGGCGGCAGTTTAGATGCTAAGAGATTTCGCGGCTAGAAAAATCTTTTTCTCTACTCTGTTGTTCAAATTAATAAAAATAACAATCAAAGCGAGATCATTAACGGAAGATAAAAGATTAACAGCGGTGGTATGCGCGTGTATCGCTCTGCACCGTTCCAGTTGCACCTCTTTCAATTGGGCGAAGACAAGCAGCCACTTTTTCAAGCCCCAACAGAAAGTGTTCTGCCTTAGCAGCCTTTCGTGAGAGTTCCGAACATTGTGTTTGTAGAGAATGGACATGAAAAACTGAATACCAAAACAACAACGGCAGCCTTTCGGCAACAAGCGGATGATAATCCCTGCGGCAAATATTTACGAGATGCCGGCTGGGAGAGAAAAACTATTTCGATGCAGTCACCTGAGGTATATGAAAGTATGAAAGAAGATGCCCCACTTGAAGACAACGATTCCTAATAAATTGGTTGTGAACTTATTATTTATTTAAACAGCGCTACACATTTTTTAAATACGCATCTCGTAAGCATTTTCCGCCGATAAACAATAGGAATATGGTCATGGAAAAAGCAGCGATTTCTTGAAGTAAGAAAATCTTGCGACGACAAATGGTCTATATAATTGTTGATTAAAGCAACTTTCGCTGATCAGTTGTCCATTTTCTCTTTCATCTGGATGTCAGCATGATGGCAAGATCAGACAAACGCAGCTAGCGTCCAGTCAAAGAAATTGCAGGATAGCAGCGCCCACCGTCGACAACAATCATCGCTAATCCCCGCACATACTAGCAAACCTGTGCGTGAGTCATGCATGCAGTGCTGAAATCCGATTGCCTGGTAGCGGACGCTTAAACGCCCCGATTTTGTCACCCAACAAAAGTACAAAGGAAGAGTAAATGGATCCGAAATGGGTAATAGATCCTCATGAATAGAACTCCAGTGAAGGTGTGAGGACTCCCGCAGTAGCCGCTCATGCAGTAAACAGTATATGAATGATTGGCTCACCCAACAAATGTAGCGCGATTAGCTTTGCTCCTAAACATCATATGAAACGGCTACATATTCTTGTTTTCATTGCTCAAATTGTTAACGGTAGCCCATATACAGAAATCATTGAAGTATAAAAAAGTAAATCGAAAGCTGCCCTGCCTTGCCTGATTCACCGCCCTCGCATCCAGTGATGCGCCACCGCTTCTCTGTGTCACATAAAAGTTACACACTAATTGCAATCATGCTTGTAGCCTCCGGCTGACCCGATGGTGAGCAGAAAGTTTGGTCATTTTTCATGAATGGCATGGCTGTTGCTGAAAAGCTTTTTTCTTTCAGCCAGGTACTTTCAGAAAGCAAACATTTGCATATGAACGCTCCGAAATGCCGTTGTGCGCTACTTGTCGCCTTTCTGCGGATGGGATCGCACATACCAGCATGACGGTTGTTCTAAACTTGGCCGCTAGATGACACCACATACACAAAATGGCAACGCGCATGATAAAATGGCCTATAAGCGGATACGATGAAATCAACCAGAACAAGACACAAGACAGCAAATTAATTCTGGGGCTCGATTTACAAAGTGCATTCGACAAAGTCAAACACTCAGCAAAGTATCAAGATTCAGCATGGAGGTAACGAGCTACAATTACATCCCAGACTTTTGACCAACCGCACGATGAAACTGCACGCCGTAGACATTAAATTCCCCTGTACGCAAGCTCGGCAGCATGGGTATGCCGCAGGGTTCGGTCATCTATCCGTCGCTCCTCAACCTCGCCATGATCGGGGTAGTGAGGGCCGTAGAGGGTACCGGCATCAGGCACACGATCTACGCCGAAGACATTACCCTGTGGGCAGCCAGCGGCACCGATGCCAGCATTGAGCAACAGCTCCAAGTGGCGGTTACCGCCATCGAGCAGCAGCTCGATTGCACCGGCCTAGTGTGCTCGCCCACAAAATCCGAGCATTTCGTCCTCCCACCGTACGACCAGGACGGAAACGCGCTCCCCCTCGGGAGTGCGATCACATCAAAATCGTGACTTCATCGGGTCAATACATCCCCGAAATTCCCATGATCAGGATCCTGGGCCTGATGCGAAACAAGAGCAGCCGCAATGATGAGACCATAAACAAGCTTACTACCAAGGCAGTGGACGCCATCTGGCTTATACACCGAGTCTCTACACGACGGGCAGGTGTGCGTGAAGACAGTCTTGTGCGCCTTGTCCAGTCATTCGTGATCAGTCACATCGCCTACGTTGCGGCTTACCTCAACTGGCAGGTACTGACAGGACAAAGATAAACGCATTGGTCAGACGAGTTTACAAGATGGCGCTGGGTGAATAGAGACCACGAGTACAGTTCGGCTCCTGCAGCTTGGCGTCCATAACACATTAGAAGAAATAGCCGAGGCTCAGCTCACTGCCCAGATGTAGCGCCTCTGTGCCACCAAGGGCTTCAAGAGCGCAGCACGTAGAGATTGGATGCATGGCGTACCTGCTCCGTCGATTTCGGCTGAAACCGTGGAAATATTAGTCTTATTACTATCAAACCTGTGCGGCTGCATCCGTAAAGTCAGCAGGATCCTGGAGACACCTATTGCATATAGGTACGCTAAATTTTGGACCATATCCAGCAACTCTTCGCATCAGCCCGTAGCGGAGGAGCTAAGCCTAACGGCTGCGGCTTCCCGCCGCTGGCCGCTGAGACGCTCGCCGGTCAACCTTTGAAAATGGTATTGCCAGAACAACGCGGCTGCGACTTTTCCTATAAGTCAGCCAGAGGCGGTTTGTCTGCCATTTTGGCGGAACAAGCCGCATTTTTCAAGTTGTCGAGAACCGCTGGCGTCGCCGGCAGAACGCACGAGGAAAGGCCAAGCCCAAGACTCCTTTGAACAATTCGCTCTGTCTCCTAGAGCTCCACAGACATGGATGCCAAAGCCAACGGTCAGGATGAGTCCGGATGACTACGTGGTCGTGCTCAAGACAGCGTTTCAGCAAGGTGAGCTCGGCGCTGCAATTTCGCAACACACCGGTAGGCAGCACATGAGCGCCGTAACTATTTCTCCCAATTGAGAAAAAAACATCGTCTGTGGGGACGCAGAACGCCGAGGTAGTTCAAAAGCTGCTACGGACTTCAAGATTAACACTAGCAAGGACCTCTCCCTCTTCATGGACACCTCAAGCTCATCGGTGATGTGTGTCGCGGAGTGATTCCTGTGCACAACCTGGAAACCAGTAAGTCCCTGAAACATAGTGTGCAGAGGCGTTGTGGAGAAGTTGTCCATGTGCACAAGCTGGGGAACTCTGTGCTAACTTTCGAGGGACGTAACGTTCCGCGGTGCGTCCATCACAACTCTGAACTGACTCCCGTAAAGGCTTACAAAAAGACAATACCAGCGTGCTACCGTTGCGGCACACTGGGGCACCCACCCTTAAAATCACTATCGACGCACATCCCGTCCGTTCTTTCTCTTGCATCCGTATTCTCAATCTCTGGTCTCAGTCCCGTTTTGAGAGCTCCATCGCATATTCGTCGGCTTGTTTTGTGACCTCGGTGATCTTATGCGTGAGCTTTCTATTGTGCTTCTGCCTTTTACATCGCCTCATCGACCCCCGTCTAACATCCCAGAGGTGTAAGAAATGTTTATTGGAATAGGAAGCATCAGGACAGACACCTTCCACACCCCCAAAAAGGGAACACCACAAGGCTCAGTGATATACCCTATGCTCTTTAACATTGTTCTGATCAGCTATCAAAGGAACTCGAAGAAATTGAAGGAGCCAGGCATGCTATCTACGCTGATGACATCACGATTTGGGAGACCATGGGATCCTTAGGAGAAACACACGACTGTCTGCAGACCGCAGCTGACACTGTCAACGCATCCGCCCGACATTGCGAACTTGAATGTTCCCCGGAGTCCAAGCATCCCCGGAGTCCTAGCACCAGAGCCGACTTTACTCACGTCTTCCTGAACTGCCCGAACAAACCCAAGCCCCCGTGGCAAGGGCCAAAACATCAGAAGCGATGGGAGGCTGCTCTGCGCAGCTCGCTGCCGGAGGTACAGCTTCTGACAGTGAGCTGGGCCCGAGGGGTCGCCGAAGCTCAAAAGTGCCCGGCCATCATCCAGAGCGGCCTGAGGGCACATCGTCGTCCTGCTTCCTCACTTCCCTTTACCCCCCCCCCCCCCTCACTTGGTTCTTTTTTGAATCATTAAAGTTGCTACCTACCTACCTGATGGTACGTCCATCACTCCAGAAGAATTTGACGACGACCCCCGCTGGACCCGAATTGTTAAGGCCCAGCACTCGGCCTTTCCTAGAGGAGCCGCTACTCCTCATAGCGACCCCCTCAAGTCCGCCATAGCGCCCCCACCATCACTAAAGACTCCCAGATTACGTCACCACGTCCCCCTACCTCGACTTCCACAAGAAGACTGCAAGATTGTGTTCCGCCTCAGCGGCAGCCTCGACCTCCGCACCACTACCAAAGGGGCCCTCCTGACCTCACTTTGTGCCACCGCCAAAGTTGACTATGCCACCGCCCGTGCCAATGATCGCGTACGTATAAAGCCATGCAACTCATTCACTGTCAGTTCACCCTCAGACCCACGCACCCGGCTATATTTCCGAACCCCTGAGTTGCGTCTCGCAACCAATTCGTACCCCCTGTGCGCTTATGTTGCCGCTCCTGACAACGCCTCCGCGACGTAACCTACAACGCTGTGGACAAGCACAACCAAGAGGAGATCATAGCAGACATTCAAGATTTGAACCCCAGCAACACCTACGCCATTGCCGATGCAAGACAGATGGGACGTACGCGGTCCATCCTGATCACCTTCGTCGGCACAAAAGAACTACCCCGCATGGTGGTATTTAACTGCGGCCTCTTTATCAGACACCCTTTCCGCCACAAGGCCGACGCCTGCATCAATTTTTGCAGCTACGGTCATCGCTCCGATGTATGCACCCAGCCCAGATCCGGACGCTGCACTCGCTGCGGAGCCGTGCACGAGATTCGGGAGCCTCTTGTGCTAAGGCACACATGTCACGGAATCCCGCCAGCGTGGACTTCGCTACGCGGGGACCGGTCCCTCTCCAACCAACTCCAGCCATAAGTCAACATCATCCACACCAATGCAGTCAAAACCCTCCCCGAAGACTTCCGTCCATCTAGACGCTGTCAGCGGTCAAACTCCCAAGAACGGGCTGCGGTCCAAGAACGCAGCCCCCGCAGGCGCTCCGTCTCTTTTCCGCCACTGCCGAGCCAAGACATCCCATCGACTTCTTCCCAGGTGAGCCGGCCTTTGCAGCCTCCCACCCCCTACCCCGAAAAAGAAGAGTCTAAAGCTCAAGTCGCTGCTCAAAACAGGGATATTGCCCTGCTAAAACAACAGCTGCAGGCATTGTTAGGGCACCCCCAACTCCCCACCCCTCCCCCACAATACCCCCACCACCTGTCCCTCAAAAGCCGCCGCCGCCCCTTCCCGCCCCCATGTCCATCTCCTCCAATGCTTCCTCCCGCCTCCCGCGTCATCTCCCCTTCCCGCAGCCCTCCACAAAAGAGGCGATCCACCAACGAGCCCCCATCCACCCCGGAGGTGGAGGTCGTCATCCGCCACACAACATCGTTTCTTGATGCCCATGAGCAACGCCTCACGGCCGCAATTTCTGCCCTGCGTACCGACACGCAGAAATGGATGGAACAAATTAACGAACGCATAGCCAGAAATGAGGCCCGCTAAAGTGCCCACGAAGCCGAACTTGCCCAGACGACCCTAATGGTGTCATCCCTCCTCCCCTCCTCATCATCTCGCAATCCCCCTGCACCAGCAGGGGCACCCAGGCCTCGTGATGGCCAGACACCCCTCACGCCCTAATTTCTGGCAGTGGAACTGGCGTGGTTTCCGCGGAAAGCGGAACGCGCTGCCACTCCACCTACAGAGCATCCCTCCTTCCGACCACCCCGCTTTAATCGCCCTCCAAAAAACTTTCTCCCCAGTTAAGCTGCGCCACTTCTCTGCTTTCCACCCTCCTTCCGCATCCCCCCGAACATTGCCACTCTGGTTCACCGCAACTACACGGCGATAGAGCATCCTCTCGACGTTCCAGAGTGCACGCATCTTTTCCTAGAAATCCTCCCCCGGCGGCGACAGGATTCCAGTCTCTGTTCTTAATGTCTACAACCCTTCTCGCACACCTTCAGCTCCTCTCCTCCTCCTTCTACGCAAAGCCCTTTCTCGCGCACATCGCAACGCGTTCCTCATTATTGGGGATTTCAATGCACATCACGTCAGCTGGCGTTATCCCAGGAACTGTAGGAAAGGTCTCGCGCTGTGGACATTCGTCCAGAACGAACAGTTATCCGTCTTTAATGATTTTTCTGACCCAACCTGCATCGGCTCCAGCATCCAACGCAACCCTAATCCGGACCTTTCTATCTGCAAGAACGTCTCGAACGCAGCGCGGACGAACATCTGGGTCTTTCTCGGCAGCGACCACGATATTCTGTCCATCTATCTCTTCCTACCCTATCCTCTCGCCAGCGTCTGAGCCAGGTAGTCGACTGGGATCGGTTCCGCCACTCACGGCAACATGCCCCTACCGCCATCTCAGACCTTTCTCAATGGGCTGCCACCTTGCTCAAAGATGTTTCATCCGCCACCTCTACCGTCCCCCCCTCCTCACTCCTCCACTGCTGACAGCTGCCTCCTTGACCCATGTTAGGCGCATCATTCCCTGCACCGCCGCTGGCTTTCACAAAAACAGGACCGCTCACTACGCCTCCCCTTTGCCCAACGGGGTATGGAAATTGAGGAGCACTGCGCATATCTCACCAGGCAGCAGTGGGGCCAGACCTGCGACCGCATGGCTGGTAACCTCGATCTGGGGGATACGGGGACGCTCCTACGTGTCCTCCTTGATCCGTCGCATACCAAGGCCACGCAACGCAGGGATGTGACGCGCATCCTACAATCCTCACCGCTATCCTATTCCGATTTCCTTCTTGCACTCCGAGATCGCTATCTCTGCACTTCCCCTCCATCCCCCCTCCCTTCCTACATTGGCACCCTAAGTTCTGCGCTTGACGCAGATATCACTTCGGGGAGGTTTGTATGGCGCTACATAAGCTCCGCACCACTTCCGCACCAGGAGTAGACCACATTTCTAACGACGCCCTCCGTAACCTGGACACATCATCCCTAGAGGCCATTACGGACCTCTTTAACAAACATTGGCACGAAGGCACTCTGCCTTCTGAGTGGACCCACGCTAAGGTAACCTTCATCCCCAAGCCCGGCAAACCCATAGACATTCAAAATCTCAGTTTTATTTCGCTCACCTCTTGTCTCGGTAAGCTCTTTGAGCATGTCGTTCTAGACCACTTGCAGAGCTTCCTCGAGGACAACCATCTTTTCCCCGATTCGATGTTCGGCTTTTGACCATCCCTCTCTACCCAGGATGTCATGCTCCAGCTCTCCGAAGAGGTCCTTCACCCTCTTCACACCAAGCGCACTCGCGCGATCATGGCACTGGACCCGACGAAAGCATTTGAAAATGTCTTCCATACCGCCATCCTAGATGCCCTCTCTACCCTTAACGTTGTTTCCCGGATCCGTGGTTACATCAAGGCTTTTCTTTCCCATCGCACGGTTGAGATCTCATTCGGCACCCTCTCCTCTCCCGCTTTCCCTCTTGGAAATCGAGGTACACCCCAGGGTTTTGTTCTCTCTCCCCTTCTCTTCAACATCGCTCTTTTCTCTATGGTACGTGCTCTAGCTACCATTCCTAACCTCTCCCACGTTTTCTACGCTGATGAGATCACCAACTGGGTGACTACCAGCAATCTTGGAGAGATGGAAACCGCTCTCCAGGCGGGCGCAAAAACGGTCGCCGATTATGCTCGCACGGTCGGGCTAGCTTGTTCCCCGTCCAAGTCGGAGCTCCTGCTCCTCCTGGCTCGAGGCATAGTTCCAATCTCATCTCCTAACCTTAACGTCACCATTGATGGACATCCAATGTCTTCTGTCTCTTGCATCCGTATTCTCGGTCTCTTTCTCCAATCCAATGGCAAACACACTACTGTCCTTTCCCGTCTTACTACCATCGTCCAGCAGACGGTACGGCTGATCCGGCGGGTCGCTGACCGACACTACGGCATGCGCGAGCACGACCTCCGTCGTCTTGTTCAGGCCGTTTTGCTAAGCCGCCTTGTCAACTCCCTCTCCTACCTCTTTTTCTCTCGTGCCGAGAAAGACAAGGTAAACTGTCTCATCCGCCAAACCTATAAGTCACCTCTCGCGGGCTTCAGACTTCCACCCCCACTTCTCGTTTACTGGCGATGGGCGTCCACAATACTCTTTCAGAACATGTGGAGGCCCATCGCGTGGCACAAATTGATCGTATATATCGCACCACCACTGGCAGAGCCCTTCTTACTTCCCTTCGCTTGGCCCCTGTCTCCCCTGTCTGTGTCACCCATCCCTTGCCCAGCTCCCTTTTCTCCATGCTCACTGTCAAGCCCCTTCCCAAGAACATGCACCCTGAGCGTTATGCCGCTCGCCGATCTGCCCGCGCCTCCACCCTCTGGTGCCAGTACGGTACACGGTCTGACGCCGTGTATGTTGATGCGGCACCCTACCTCTCGCATCCCGCCTATGCCCTGGCCACTGTTCCTAATAAAAAAACTCCTCTCCGTTGCCACTCTCCCTGCTCTCAATTCCACTGCCGCAGAGAAAGCAGCCATCGCCCCCGCCATTGGCAGCACACCGGCCCTTTTAATATTTAGCGACTCTAAGACCGCAGTCCGCAACTTTGCAAAGGGCAGAATCTCTTCCTCTGTGCTCAATATCCTTGAGCACTCCTCCCCCCCCCTTCCCGACCTATCCAATATCTTCTGGATTCCGGCTCACGTGGGGCACCCTGGAAATGAGGCGGCAAATTCTGTCACTCACGAGATGACCGACCGAGCTGGCCCCCTCCACCCTGGGATGGACACGCGTGACTCCCTCCTCACCTTCCATGACATCACCCTCTACTACCGCAACTCCCGATTATCCCTCCCTCCCCCTCACAAGTCCCTATCTAAAATCGAACAGAATACGTGGCGCCATTTACAGGCCCACACTTTACTCTCCCCTGCACGCCTTGCCCTTATTCACCCCGGTGCCATCTCGCCCTAATGCACGCTTTGCAGCTCTCCCCGAGCAGACTATGCTCACATTCTTTACTCTTGTCCGGCGCACTCCCCCCCCCCCCCCCCGTCTCCTGGCAAATAAACAGCCCGCAGCTGGGGGAGGCTGCTTTGGACAGCTCGGAGCCGCATATTCAACAGTGGCTTACGACCTGGGCAGCGGAAGTCGCCGCCAGGCGTGACCTGGAGGTCACGACCAGCAGCCGGAAGGCCACCCACGGAGCGGTGGCAACATAATTTTACTTTTTTTTTAAGTTTTTTTGGCCTTCACGTGCCACCAGTCGGCGGTGGCACGTTGTGCAGACAACTGCTTCCCATGCTATTTATTTGTGCTTCATAGGGCTTCTACAACCGTACCAGAAAATTGCGCCAGAAGACACGTGCGGAAGAGCAACGTATCTACAACGCCTACGAGAGCCGCCAGCCACGAGGGCCGTAGTGACGTCACGTGCTGCCCAGGCTACATAAGCATCCCCTCTTCGGATCTGCCGTCCAGTCGGCGGTGGCATGTTGTGCAGACAACTAACTGCTTCCCATGCTATTTATTTGTGCTTCATAGGGCTTCTACAACCGTACCAGGAAATTGCGCCAGAAGACACGTGCGGAAGAGCAACGTATCTACAACGCCTACGAGAGCCGCCAGCCACGAGGGCCGTAGTGACGTCACGTGCTGCCCAGGCTACATAAGCATCCCCTCTTCGGATCTGCCGTCCAGTCGGCGATGGCACGTTGTGCAGACAACTAACTGCTTCCCATGCTATTTATTTGTGCTTCATAGGTGAGTGCACCAGCATTGTATTTACCTATACTCGACCAAATTTTCCACTGCCTGCCACTGCCGACTGGTTGCCGTGTGATTTTTGTTGACGATGTCGACTGCCACTGCTGAAGTCATGAAAGCCATTGATTTCAAACGCGAAATGCGTGTCGAAATACGCTCAATGAATCAGAGCATAACATTTTGTTCTGACGCTGCGTGTCTAAAGGTACGTCCGACGTATCCATTCGATTCTTGTAAAGATACGGCGGACGTCGATATACAGGCTCATGGCTATATGCACGTCGAACGCGGCCACATTCCGCTTGCTACGCGTGAATGATCTTATCCTCTATGATATCAGCTAGCCGGACTCTCGATGAGGTGCTACGAAGAGTGCATCCGTTCTAACATAGAATACGGTCTTCACTTAGGGTTGTGTACGGCAAGCATCGCTGTCACGCACATAGCTGCAGGCGATGCTACGTACTGCACCAGCTCCACCAGCTGGCATCGAGATACGCACATTCACGAGCAGCTTTCGCTTCGCACTAAACTATCACCTCGATCTGCCCGTAATGCGAGCGAGCTATTCCTAGCATTTACGCTGTCTTAGGTCGTGCATCGACCTCCGAAGATCTAGCGCTGGCACAACACACACGCACCTCGCCGTGCAGAACATTCAGCAGTCCAAAGTATGTATGTGAAATGGCATTATGCTTGTTCCTCACATGCAGACCGAGGAAACAGGATGTTTCTAGCTAAATTCTTCGTTTAAATTCTACCTCAGAGTCGTGGCAGAAGACATGCCGAATCTACTAGAGGCCTGCGCTGCTACTGCGGCGAGCTGCACATCGACTCGTCGAGGCGAAGACCTACTGCACCGCACCGCAAGAGTGCACAACCGGAAAGACGGAAGCGCGAATGACCCGATTTCCATGTGAACAGCAATGTTCTTTGTGCTTAGCCTGCATCTTTTTCTTGTCGTTGAATTTTGCGTACATGTAGTTTAAACCCCCGCATGCTCGAGGTTAGCATGACCCGACTGAACGGCCGCGCAGCTTTGAAACGATCGGGATCGATATGCATGCATCGGCGGACTTGGGTACGCGTTAGAAAATGTGCGCTGCACATTTCGTTGCAGAAGCTGACTCTTGGAATTTTGCAGAGTGCGCCACGCAAGTGATCGTTGCTACAACCACGCATCCATATTCCAACGGCTGGCCTACCCCGAGGCGCATAAATGTTCAACCGTGGACGTATCAATGATCGAAGAGAGGACAGATTTTCACAATATTGGGCGTGAAATCGATAGCTACCAGTGCTAGAGAAATTCTGCCTTGATCATGCGCAATTCAGTGTTTCAGGTGTGGTCAGTAGCTGTAAGTTTGAACAGTTCGCCTGTCAAGTCAGCTGCGCCAGCGATGGACCGGCGGAGCGATTTTCCACGCTACACCGCTGTCTTGCTAGAAAGCCTACCTAGGCGGCGTTTGACATTCAGCTGCTTTTTGTGGGCCCCGTAATTGAAAGCAACGCCTTCAGAAACGCGTTAAATGTTAAAAAATGTATTCTCTTCAACAGTTTCACTCCAGGCTGTCAAAGCAGGCGGACGTTGATAAAACAGTTGAGCACTCCAGTCTTTAGAAATCTGTAGAATCGTCTTCAGTTTGTAGAATTATTGGAATAGGTCACTTTCCGATCGCTGGGACATAGACCCTCATGACAGCGCTGTCACGTGAATAAGGACCACACCAGACCGAAAGCTTGTCTCATATAACATAGCTAATCAAGGTATACCTTACAGCATTGTATTGATTTTTATGGTGCATAAGCAACTAATGCTGCCATGCACCAAGAACAAGGTGTAATGTATTTATTTTGTGTGTAATGACTAAAATGTTCTTTAGGATGTAGCTTGTTTAGGAACATTTTAGGAAACCAAAAATGCAGGAAATTTTCACGTCTCTCCTAGAATCATGCTGGTATGGAAAAGGATCTGTTGCAAAATTGTACAAAATGTTTCCTCTTATTTTCTCGACTCTGGCGCACGTGTAAGATATGGTTTATTGTTAGTTCATCTTCACACTCCTTGCATATTGGTTTGTCCTCTTTCATAAGTATGAAGCTGTGTGTGTGAGTGTGGATATGCGTTTTGTGAAGATGACCTAAAATGGCCTCTATGTTGTGTTTTTGATTACTGCATGATTTCCATTCCTTAATGACAGGTTTGACAAGTATAGTTTGTAGTTTATTTCATTGTTTCAAAAATCCTACCATTTCACTCTCACTTTTCTTTGTACAAGCTTCTTGGTATCTTCATGCAGCATAGTCACCCTCTGTAATTTAGCATTGCGTCAAGGTAACCTAGTTATTTCTTTTCATCACCTTTCAAGACAACTGTCCCGATTTCATAAAGTGTAGAGTTTCTGACGACAGGAACTCCTTGGAAGTCGTAGAAATAAATGAGATCCACAATCATGAGCTATCTAGGGTGTGCATATACATGTCCATCGCTCAGTGGAATGGTGTCAGTACGCTGCTAGAATAGGTCTTGTGGTAACAACAACCATTGTCTGAGGTGGTCCTTTAATGGGCATTGAAATGCTATGTAACTACAGGTACTGATAGAACTCTTGATCATGTTATGTGATGGTGCGATCCTTGCATGCATATTAGGTATACATTTCAGAATCTGCAGTGCACCACTTGACCATTTGCCACCAGTTTGTGTGAAAATGTATTTGTCATGCATGTTAACCAGTATTTAACAGATGACCCCTGTGCACAAGCCAAAAGTGCCACGAGCCAAATGTCACGAGGCCACACGACATGGCAGGAGCTGTAAAGTCAAGCTTACAAAGTTATATTTGAAATATGTTCTGCGACGTTTCAGCTCCAATTAAGAAAGGTTGAGGCTTACAGAGGTCTATGCCAGGTTGTCTATCACCTAACAGGGCAGCCTACGACCGTATGCTAATGAGTATATCTGAGATAACAGAGACATGAATTAAGGAATTAGTAATTATGTTTGTAGCAAAGGGCATGTAAATTAACGGGAATCCACAGTGGGATCTGCAGACAAGAACCATTAATGCTGGCACACCATACCTTTAAAGGTGGAGATTAGGAGTCTCCCTAATTTTTTTTCTGCTCAACGCTTGTCATTTCCTTCGTTCTTCCAGATGAGGAAGATGTGAAAATGATAGCATCGAAAATTCCAGAGACCATCGTTAACAAGGATGCTGATCCCAACAGCGTAAAAAAGGAATTTCAGAAAAGATGGGTAACTAGTAATGCTGGCAACAGTTGAAGCTAAGTGGAAAGGCATGAAATTGAAATGTAACATATGCAGAGATATGTTGCGAGACGACCAGTCTGTGGTGTGCGACATCTGTCTCCGTTAGTTTCATCAAGTGATTGGCCAAAGCAGATGGGGCTTGTGGTTTTGTGATAAGTGCAGTGTAGTAGCATAGATGCAACCTTGCCCATTAATAATTGGAGTGGAGTAAGTGCATTGTTTTGTTTTTGTAAGATGTTCATGGTTTCCATGCAAACATTATGAGAAATTTTTTCCTAGAGAATGTTTGCTGAAATGTGAATATAATGTGCAATAAAACTAATGTTTTATTGCTATTTACTTTTTCTTGTATACATTAGTTCTGTGAAGAAAACCACAGGCTAGAAGGAAATGTAATGGCATGCATTTTGATACTTGGCCCCCGTTGTGCTGGCTCAGTAGTTAGAGTGCTTGGCTGCTGAACCCAAAGATGCAGATTTGGTTCCAGCCACAGCAGAGGCATTTCAATAGAGGCGAAACAATAGGCTGTCATGCACCGTGCGGTGTCAGTGCATGTAAAAGAACCCCAGGTGGTCGAAATTATACCGGAGCCCTCAACTATTGTGTTCCTCATAGCCGTAGTTATTTTGGGATGCTAAACCAGATATATATCACATCATACTCTGAGTAAGATGCTATTCATGGTCAGTTAATCATACACTAAATGATCAATTTTTTTCTGCATGGTACAGCAGCTGTTGTACAATTTTACTTTAGCCTTCATGAAGAATATCACACTGGCTCCACATGGCTTTCTGTTGACCCTTGATATGCGTCACAATCACACACCCGAGTATGTATTTGTCTAAAGGCACCTATGCATGCAAGGAGGGGACCATTACTTTCCACTTGTCAGAACTGAAATGCATGATCCACATCATTTCTGTAATTCAACTGCTTGCTATTTGAACTGTCCAGCATTGATGCAAGTTTCAAAGAACTGCAATTAGAAAATTAATCTAAGCAGCAAACCATGCCAAGAACTGCTTCAGTTTCATCTTTAGCAACTGTTTGGGAACTAAAATTAGCCAAATGTTGCAAAACATAGATGAGAGGTTACAAAATCTAAAAAACAATGCAGCCTACCTGTGGCATGTAGGGTTTCACATCCTGAAGTGACATATGTAGCTATGAAGAATACCGTAGTGGAGAGCTCCAGACTAATTTGACTGCCCAGGCTTTGTACTTTGCATTGACATCTTGCAGAAAACAGAAGCATTTGCATTTCACCTGCACCAAAGTGCGACTGCCATCACTGGTATTAAACATCACGACCTTGGGGCAAGTAGCCGAACGTGCCACTAAGATGTCGCAGCGTGTACGTACATGCTATACATGTCAACCTTTCTAGTATTAAAGCTGTCACATGCATGGCAGATATTCATGTTCAGCTTTGGACCGACAAGTTTAAAAGTGTACTATTTGTGTTTTTCTAGCATGAAAAACAAAGGAAATTAAGGAAAAGCGAAAAAAAATGAACATAATATGTTGAAAAAACACTAGTCATTAACACATAAAGCATATTCGTTCCTTTATTAATGATAAAGTGGCCTTCAACAATAGTACAAAGCCTGAAAATTTCGAAAGGTGCTGTGCCAGGCAGCTATTTTACAGAAACCTGAACCATTTCACCTGTAGGAATGCGCATTCCGGCGGTGTGGGCTGGGCACTTATTTTTCGGTCCACTCCAACATGCGAAAACTGCATCATGTGCATTCCCATTTTCCGAGTTTTGAGCTCTGTAGTACAGGCTAACAAATTGTCGATGACTTATTTTCGTCTGACTGTTGCAGAGCGCGTGTAAATAAATTACTACTGCACCTAATAAACACTGACATGCATGTGCAACATCGCCGATCATAAACGGACACACTGATGTCCGTCCGGGCATCGGCGCACTCATCACAGCACTCTTCGTAGTCTCACACAGCACTCTAGTAGGACGTAATCCGTAATCACAGCATCTCACGGTAAGCACAAACCACACCTCCAGTTGTACAACAAACACGAATGACGCGATGCTTGGGCTAGAGACACGCCGGCGGTGCCCAGCTTTTTCAGCGCCGCTTGTACTACGTAGAACTTGCAGCACCAAACCTCAATGCGAGCAGAAAGCGATGCGTTACGTGACGCATCTCATCACATATGGAAGTGAGGAAACTTTGAAGAATCAAAACTACATAATTACATAACGACCGTCGTAGACGTTAATACACATGATAACGAGGACCAAATGAGCGGGCGTGCGGGCCGCGGGCTGGCCGTCAACACCGCGATTACATGCGCTTGCGCTCTGGTCGTGCTTGCCACCCTGCCGCGGTCCAACTCACTTAAACCTATCATCATGCCATCACGTAGTATATCACCCATTCTAGGCACTATTCTTGCCACTGTACTATTCTTTGTAATTTCACATTTCACGCATGCAGTATGTATACATACTTATTGCACCTCGTACGTATGTACACCATGCGTACACCTCATACCAACTTCGATTTGGCTACATATGGCTACCATGTTGTTGCTACAACCACATCTGGGGATCTCGGATCCGTCCGGCTTTCCCGACGGATCCCAAGGCCCATATCGGAGAAAAATGCGTTGGGTCCGTCGGAAGAACCCTACCGATCGGGTCCGTCCGCCGTACCTCTGAAAAATATTTCCCGGATCCGTCCGACGGATCCCGAAGAAAAACGCACCGGGTCCGTCGGACGTACCTTTAAGACCACTGATCGGGTCCGTCGGACGTACCTTTAGCCACAGCCTTTCAAAAATGCTCCATCTGAACTGAAAACTCTGACTGCAGAGGTCAAGAGGACAAAGGAGGAATGTGCTGCCTTAAGGCAGGAAAATAAGGACCTAACTGAGAGGCTAACTAAAGCTGAAGGGAGAATTGTTGAGCTGGAGCAATACAGCCGTTTGAATAATGTGGAGATAAAGGGCTTGCCACTCACCGCTAAAGACAGAGCGGCTGAAATAGCCTTGCAAATCGCACAAACCACCAGCATTCCTCTCGACCTTGCAGACATTGACATCGCGCACAGCGTTAAAACCAGAAACAACAAAGACATTAATCTCGTTGTAAGATTCACGACCCGTACGAAAAGGAACCAGTTTCTTGAGGCAGCAAAGAAAGCAACCCTGTCAACCACTGATATTGGTTTCACTGGCCCTGCTCAACGAATTTACGTCAATGAACATTTGACACCAGACAACAAACGCCTTCTTGGTGCCACTATTGCAAGGAAAGGGGAAGTGTCTTGGAAGTTCGTGTGGACAAAAAACGGTAGCATACTCGCGCGAAAAAACAGACTTCTGGTATCGTTCGGATTAACAGTCATGACGATTTGCTAAAAATGACGTAAGGCGACGCGTCATTACTCATCACACTGATGTTGTTCTTGCTTTCTTGCCTCTGGAAAATGTATCGAGCACTGCACCTCTTTTCACACCTTCACAATTTAATAAACATGTTAGCCTAGATGAAAATAACCAACTCATGTTAATACATTTCAATATGCAATCTGCCATGAACAAAGCTGACCAAATGACACAATTTTTGGCAGGCTTAAGGATATCGTTTGATATCATCTGTTTAACCCAAACATGGTATCGTCATGACACCGATGTTCTGCGAATACCGGGGTATAACTCTTTTTATGTTGACCGTGCTACAAAACGTGGGGGAGGCGTTGCGCTGCTAGCGAAAAACACGTACGCCTGTGAACTGTTATCTGATCACTGCTTCTGTAATGGTGATATCGAAATGCTCACTGTGAAGTCCGCCCGCCAAACGTTTTCTGTTCTTTACCGGCCCCCCCAGGGAAACTTAGCCACGTTTTTTGACCGCTTTGAGTGCGAATTATTCTTTTTTAACACAGAAACCTTTATTTCCTGTATAGCGGGAGACTTCAACATAGATATTAACAGAGTAAGTCCTGCACAGCAAAAGCTTTCTGCGCTTCTCGGAGCGACTGGATTCCACAAACAGTCCCAGTACACTCTTTTCGGGCCGGATCGCAATAGATATATCAGTGATCATTTACCTGTTTTCTTGCGCCTAGACAAACAAATCCGTACGAAGGCAAACGCACAGGCTCGACGGCAACTTATTTCTCAAGAAAGGCTTGAGCAATTTAGGAGACGCATTGCTTTAGTGAACTGGGATCCCGTATACCGAGAAAATAAAGCCGAGGGCGCTTACCGCAAATTTCTGCAAATTTTTCTCTTATTGTACAATGACTGCTTCCCTGTGGTTGACATAACGCCATGCAAAAATGCTCGTAAGCCGTGGATGAACCGTCGCCTCACGCGACTCGTGAAAAAGAAACACAAGATGTTTGCACAGTTCATTAAAACGAGAGATGCGGACGTACTAGCGAGATTTAAATCATTGCGCAATCAGCTGAATAAAGAAATTAGGATAGTTAGAGCCGCTTACTATAACAACTTGTTTGATATCCAGCTTTCTAGAAATCCCAAAGAAAAATGGAGGCGCTTAAACTTAGTTTTAAATAGAAACACACACAGCAGGAACATAACGAGCTTAATAATCGATGGTAAAGAGACCTCAGGTTCATGCCTTGCAAATGCATTTAATAAATTCTTTTCCGAAGTAGGTTATAGCCAATTCAATGCCGGAATCGCGAATTTCTTGAGTGACAAGATAGAGGCATCTCTCTTCTTAAGACCAACGGACGAAAGTGAAGTTTTTGCAATATGCCGAAAATTAAAAGACACCTGCAGTCTTGATGCACATAATATACAGAGCCGACCAGTTAAGTACATTCTTGACATAATTACGCCATGCCTAACCTATATATACAACACCGCACTTTTTACAGCTCATTTCCCTACTGACATGCAGCTAGCCAGGGTAGCCGTGATATATAAAAAAGGCGATGCGAACAAGTTGGGAAACTATAGGCCAGTGTCTGTACTTCCGTACTTTTCTAAGGGTTTAGAACAACTGATTCGCATCCGTTTGCAACATTTTCTGCAGAAACATTCCGTAATAACCGACTGTAAGTATGGCTTTACACAAAATAGGTCCACGGAGCATGCGCTACTCGTCCAAAAGGAATACATTTTAAATAATTTTGAGTCACAGCTTCTAACTCTCGGTGTTTTCGTTGATTTCAGTAAAGCCTTCGATTGCCTAAATCACGATATTCTTTTTGCAAAACTAGAGAACTATGGCATACGCGGACATGCTCTCAGCCTAATCAAATCTTATCTGAATTCACGGTCTCAGTATGTGGTGATTAATCATTCCTCTTCACAGATTCTAGGAATTTCGAATGGCGTCCCTCAAGGCAGCATTTTAGGGCCACTCCTGTTTAATATATATATAAATGACATCCCTAATATCAGTAACCACGCAAAATACATTATATATGCAGACGACACCAGCCTATTTTTTTCTTCCAAAGACGTACAAAGCTTAGCAGACACCGCGAATCGCACGCTCTTATCGCTTGCCACATGGTCATCAGCCAACTCATTAAAGATAAACAAAGAAAAAACTAAAGCAGTACTCTTCCTTCCTAAAGGAAAACAAGTACTTTACCGCCCCTCGTTATACCTCAATGGCAGTGAAATCGAGTACGTGGACACATTCAAATCATTAGGTGTAACGTTTAGCAGTACGATGACATGGGATGCCCATGTTAATAATATTGTGTTAAAGCTTTCTATAATTGTCGGAATTACTTCACGTAACAGGCATATTCTACCTATCAAAACTAAAATTACTTTATATTATGCATTTTTTTATTCGCACCTTAGCTATTGCCTTCTTGTCTGGGGCCATACAACGGTATCCAATGTCATTAAACTGCAAACATTACAAAAGAAAATGCTTCGCGCAATTGTCAACGGGACGTATGATCCGCCTACTAAACACATCTACCTACATTATAATATTGTACCTTTCAACAAATTATTTGACTACAGATTTACATGTCTCTATAAATCAACGATAAAAAAGGGTGATTCATTTTTTTCTGAAATTGTTCCTATTACATGTCACCACTCATCATACGACATCAGACTGCAGAGTAGGTTTGCATTACCAAAGTGCAGAACTAACTATGGGTTTTGTATGTTGAGATTTATTGCGCCAAAGTTCCTAAATACCCCTTTGAGTGACCAAGTGAATATTATGTCTTTTTCTTCCATTCGTAAAAGCTTTATTCAGCAATCTATGCTACAGTGATGTCAATTGTGTTTGAACGTACTGTGCCACTCTGTGTTATAGCCTCACGGTCTTCTGCGTCTATTATTGCTGCCAGTTATGAGATATGTTCTGTCAACCTTGTCCTGTAAATGCACTTGTATTCATTTTTTTTTTTGACCAGTGGTTGTCCTTGCCTTGTGCCTACTGCTGACTTGTAGGGGTGGTGAGGCCCGTCAAGCGGTGCATAATTCACTGCTTTTTTCTCACCATCCCCAGTTTGTATGTACAAACTGAAATAAAGATTGATTGATTGACTGAAGTTTGTACCACCACCATCGTATCCTGCTATTTCGCCGCAGTGTTTATAATTTGGATTGTATTGTGCTGGGTACATGTGCTCGAATTTAGAAGGGCTGAAGAAGGCACGCGTCTGGAGCCGACGCCAGATTACTTCCTGCCTTTTGTCTAGTTTCCTGTCTGGTGGAGGATATATCCCCCTTTCTAATTTAAAGTGATTAGGGTAGTCATGAAATGAGATTAGTGCATCTCTCGAGAAATTGGGGGAATCAGTCTGGTTCCCTGCTCGACTGACATAACCTCGAGCTATACTGTGAGCCAACTCGTTTCCTTTGTTCCCCAAGTGTGCCGGCACCCATAGTAATTCCACGTCTTTTTGGTTCCAGTCTTTATATCTTAAAATTCGCTCTGTCTCCTTTGAGATCATGCCCCTCGCCAAATTGTTTACAGATTTGGAGTCGCTAATTATGGTAACCGCTTTGGTGCTGACCATCGCCTTGGCGATAGCCGCCTCCTCCACTGTCCCTGAGTAGTTTGTTTTTATTGAACCTGCCATTAATGTTTTACCCGAGTTGTTTACGCCCACAATAGCAAAAGAGTTGCCTCCTTTGTATTCCGCCGTGTCTACATAAACAGTGTATTTAGAGCCTTCTAACTTGGCTTCAAGGGCCTTTGGTCTTGCTTTTCTCCTGCCTTCATGAAAAGCAGGATGCATGTTTTTTGGTAACGGTTTAATAGTAAGTGCGTTGCTTACTTCAGTCGGCAATTTTGTGCATTTCTTTCAGAGATTCAATCTTGTAGTCCTAATTTACCCAGGATTTTCCATCCCGTGGATGTGGCGGCGAGCCTCTTTAGCTGTGTTATTATATGTGCCTTGCATAGTTCCGTGGTGTTATTGTAGACCCCCAGTTTAAGAAGTCTTTCCGTAGGGGTGCAGTGGGGTAGCCCCAGTGCTGCTTTATATGCCTGCCTTATGATCGTTTCAATTTTGTTCTTTGCTGCCACCCCTAGCTTGAGGTAGGGGATGATGTACACTAATCTGCTTATCACAAAAACCTGATCAATTCGGCACAAATCTTTCTCTTTGTCCCAGCGTCTTTTGTTGGCTATTCGCCTTATCAACTTGGTTGTCATGTTAATTGTTGACTTAAGTCGATTTATTATTTCTGTGTTCTTTCCATTGTCTTGGACTATCAGTCCCAAGACCCTGATTTTGTCCACTCTGGTTATCGGTGTGCCATTTAATTCCACCAAAATGTCTTCAGCGCTGATATTGCGTTATTTTGTTCCTCGGATTACCAGAAGTTTCGATTTGCTTGGTGAGCATTTCAGCCATGACATTCCGCATATTCTTCAACAATGTCGATTGCCTGTTGAAGATTTCTTTCTATTTCCCCATCGTTGCCTGTGCATGTCCATAACGTGACATCGTCAGCATATAGCGTATGTTTCACCCCTTTCACAGTTTTCAGTAATGGTGGGAGGTTCTTTAACGCTAGGTTGAAGAAGAAAGGGGAAAGAACTGAGCCTTGTGGGGTGCCCTTGTCTCCTAGCTTAATTGTTTCAGACCTGATGTCTCTAAGGCTTATTTCTGCTGTTCTTTCAGTTAGAAAATCCCTAACGTAAATGTAAATCCTCTTGCCAGGGGCAATTTCCTCCAGATTATTTAATATGGCTTCGTGTTTGACATTATCAAAGGCTTTCTGTAGATCAAGGCCAAGTACAGTTTTTGTGCCCCCTTTATTGGGCGCGTCAATTATGTCTGCTTTGAGTTGAATCATTACATCCTACGTGGGCAGCTTGCTCCTGAAACCTAGCATTGTTTCGGAAAATACCTTCCTTTCCTCTGCATACTCCCGAAGTCGGTTTAGTATTACATGCTCCATCAGCTTCCCTAGGCACGATGTTAGCGATATCGGCCTGAGGTTGCCTACTTCAAGTTTCTTCCCAGGGTTCGGAATGAAGACCACTTTAGCATGTTTCCACTCTGAAGGCATTCTACCTCGTTTCCATACCGCATTAGGAAAGTCTGTGAGTACCGTGACTGATACTAAATCTAGGTCTCTCAGCATTTTATTGCGGACCCCATCTGCTCCCGCTGCTGATGTGGTTCCTAGCTGACACATTGCTCTCCATACCTCCGCTATTGATATGTCTCTATCTAGCTCTGTGTTCTCTGGTCCTCGATATGGTGCAGATGAACCCCCTTTGCACGTATTAAGGTATCTGCTCTTCAGTTCCTCTATGAGATCTTCAGCCATGGCCTGGTATTTATGAACCAATCTTTTCAGCTGTCCTTGAGCGGCGGTCTTAGTTTGTCCTGGATCTAGCAAGTGGCGAAGAAGTTGCCACGTGTTTTTACACCAAAGTTTTCCATTCAATTCATTGCAAATCTGCCCCCAGTGTTGACTCTGAAGTTCGTTCGCGTATTCTTCTATCTGTCGTTCAAGTGTAGATATCCTCTTCTTTAGCCTTCTATTGCGCCTCTGCTTCTTCCATCTTTTCGTATGGCTCTTGTGTGCTTCCCACATGTGGGCCAACCTCGAATCTGTAATATCATTTCCGGCGGTTAGGACCTTTTTAGTGTGTGTTTACATCACTTTTCAGTTAGTATTACATGGAGACGATTGACTAGTGCTTTGTGAATTCTGAATAGGTGACTTGTCGAGTACCCTCTGCATTTTCGTGTGATTAATAATAAGTTTCCTCATTTCTGCCAATTCCTTCTTTATGGTTTCAAGCTCTATGTCCCTATTAGCGAGTTGTTCTACCAGTTCCTTCTCCCGAGCCGTTTCCCAAGGGGAGCTAGGTCTTACTGGTCAGCTCACCTTTTTGCTTGTGTCTCCATACTTGCTTGGACTCCTTCCTTTGACTTGGTCAGGACCTGAGCCGACGACTCCGTCTCCTGTCGCCGGCAGGGGTGGAAAGGAGTTCGACCTACTTCTCCCCCAGTAGCCTTTGTGGTTGTCGTTGACCCGCGATCGTGGCTGGTGTGCAGAGTCATGTTGCCCTAGGTCGTTCTTCGGTTTGTGGGGCCGTGTCTTGAGCAGCCTATACTCGCAATTCCTACTGCCGGTGATGTGCATACAATGCATTCGGGCTTGCACGTCGGTAGTTCTCCATCCGTTGACTCCGGGTGGTTTTCGCCGCATCTGCGGCAACGCTCTAGGCGTGGCTTGTAGCACACATCCGTCCTGTGCCCCGTCTTCCTACAGTTGTAACATGTCTCCACCCGCTCTTGGTACGGGTAGACGGTGAACACTGATCCCCAGTAGAAAACTTGTCTTGGGAGCCTTTTCTCTCGAAAGGTGATTAGGATAGATCTTGACTTGCAAATTCTCTTTGAGTTTAGTACGGCGATGTTCGGGTTCCGCTTGATAAAGCCTTGGCAGACTTCCTCCGGAGTTCCGATGTCGTAGGCGTTATATACGACGCCCTTAAAGGCCCACTGTCCACCCTCCGGTCGAAAATATTTTCTTCCCCGATGACTGTGAGACTTCGCCCCTGGAACGCAAGGCCGCAAAATGTTTTTGAAAAGAGTAACTAATAACGCAGTTACAGCCACCGCAATCACCCGATTCTATCCTGCCTCTCTCCTTCCGTTCCCTCGCAAAGGTTTTTCACTCTCCTGCCCGAGGTCGTCTAGCCTCCGCCATACAAATCCCCCTTCCTCCTCCGCGTTTGGCGGGAGGTGGGGCGTGGCTCTCCGCGAGCGCGAAAAAAAAAAAACGGTCGAGGGAGCGCGCGCTGCTGGATTCAGTCTGGCCGTGGCGAGGGAAAAGCGCGCTGCGAGTGGTAGACACCCATCCTTCTCCCGTCAGTCAGCTAGACGGACCAATGGACGTCGTTCCCGATACGTACGTCGTTATCGGGGCCCGTCGGGCCAGCGCAGGGAGCGGTGAAGCTGGCTTCTCAAAGGAGAGCATGAGGGAGCTTTGAATTGTATTTTCGATGCTTTACGGCGCGCGTGTCGCTGTAGAATTTTGCACAGACTATCTCCGGTACCTGATCGAAACACTGGGCTCCTTTTCTTAAAGGCTGTGGCTAAAGGTACGTCGGACGGACCCGATCAATGGTCTTAAAGGTACGTCCGACAGACCCGGTGCGTTTTTCTTCGGGATCCGTCCGACGGATCCGGGAAATATTTTTCAGAGGTACGGCGGACGGACCCGATCGGTAGGGTTCTTCCGACGGACCCAACGCATTTTTCTCCGATATGGGCCTTGGGATCCGTCGGGAAAGCCGGACTCAGATGTGGTTGTAGCAACAACATGGTAGCCATATGTAGCCAAATCGAAATTGGTATGAGGTGTACCGTCTTTGCCAAAAGTAACCAGGCTGCGGGTTTCGCTTTTAGGTCAGGTAGTGGAGAATTCGTACCATTTCTGAAGCTGTAAATCTGTGCAAAGTAAAGGCGAGCTCCTGCCCTCACTTATTAACAAGTTGTGGTCCTCTGGGAATCCATGTCGTCTTTAGAATACGAGCGAGAAGCAAAACATGCAGCCTGCTTACTTTTGGCAAAGACGGTACGTGCGAGGTGTAAGAAGTATGTACTACATACTGCATGCGTGAAATGTGAAATTACAAAGAATAGTACAGTGGCAAGAATAGTGCCTAGAATGGGTGATATACTACGTGATGGCATGATGATAGGTTTACGTGAGTTGGACCGCGGCAGGGTGGCAAGCACGACCAGAGCGCATGTAATCGCGGTGTTGACGGCCAGCCCGCGGCCCGCACGCCCGCTCATTTGGTCCTCGTTATTATGTGGATTAACGTCTACGACGGTCGTTATGTAATTATGTAGTTTTGATTCTTCAAAGTTTCCTCACTTCCATCTGTGATGAGATGCGTCACGTAACGCATCGCTTTCTGCTCGCATTGAGGTTTGGTGCTGCAAGTTCTACGTAGTACAAGCGGCGCTGAAAAAGCTGGGCACCGCCGGCGTGTCTCTAGCCCAAGCATCGCGTCATTCGTGTTTGTTGTACAACTGGAGGTGTAGTTTGTGCTTACCGTGAGATGCTGTGATTACGGATTACGTCCTACTAGAGTGCTGTGTGAGACTACGAAGAGTGCTGTGATGAGTGCGCCGATGTCCGGACGGACATCAGTGTGTCCGTTTATGATCGGCGATGTTGCACGTGCATGTCAGTGTTTATTAGGTGCAGTGGTAATTTATTTACACGCGCTGTACAACAATCAGACGAAAATAAGTCATCGACAATTTGTTAGCCTGTACTACAGAGCTCAAAACTCGGAAAATGGGAATGCACGATGCAGTTTTCGCATGTTGGAGTGCACCGAAAAATAAGTGCCCAGCCCACACCGCCGGGATGCGTATTACTACAGGTGAAATGGTTCAGGTTTCTGTAAAATAGCTGCCTGGCACAGCACCTTTCTAAATGTTCAGGCTTTGTACTATTGTTGAAGGCCACTTTATCATTAATAAAGGAACGAATATGCTTTATGTGTTAATGACTAATGCTTTTTCAACATATTATGTTCATTTTTTTTTTTCGTTTTTCCTTAGTTTCCTTTGTTTTTCACGCTAGACAAACACAAATAGTACACTTTTAAACTTGTCAGTCCAAAGCTGAACATGAATATCTGCCATGCATGTGACAGCTTTAATGCTAGAAAGGTTGACATGTATAGCATGTACGTACACGCTGCGACATCTTAGTGGCACGTTAGGCTACTTGCCCCAAGGTCGTGATGTTTAATACCAGTGATGGCAGTCGCACTTTGGTGCAGGTGAAATGCAGATGCTTCTGTTTTCTGCAAGATGTCAATTCAAAGTACAAAGCCCAGGCAGTCAAATTAGGCTGGAGCTCTCCACTACGGTATTCTTCATAGCTACATATGTCACTTTAGGATGTGAAACCCTACATGCCACAGGTAGGCTGCATTGTTTTTTAGATTTTGTAACCTCTCATCTATGTTTTGCAACATTTGGCTAATTTTAGTTCCCAAACAGTTGCTAAAGATGAAACCGAAGCAGTTCTTGGCATGGTTTGCTGCTTAGATTAATTTGCTAATTGCAGTTCTTTGAAACTTGCATCAATGCTGGACAGTTCAAATAGCAAGCAGTTGAATTACAGAAATGATGTGGATCATGCATTTCAGTTCTGACAAGTGGAAAGTAACGGTCCCCTCCTTGCATGCATAGGTGCCTTTAGACAAATACATACTCGGGTGTGTGATTGTGACGCATATCAAGGGTCAACAGAAGGCCATGTGGAGCCAGTGTGATATTCTTCATGAAGGCTAAAGTAAAATTGTACAACAGCTGCTGTACCATGCAGAAAAAAAATTGATCATTTAGTGTATGATTAACTGACCATGAATAGCATCTTACTCAGAGTATGATGTGATATATATCTGGTTTAGCATCCCAAAATAACTACGGCTATGAGGAACACAATAGTTGAGGGCTCTGGTATGATTTCGACCATCTGGGGTTCTTTTACATGCATTGACACCGCACGGTGCATGACGGCCTATTGTTTCGCCTCTATTAAAATGTCCCTGCTGTGGCTGGAACCAAATCTGCATCTTTGGGTTCAGCAGCCAAGCACTCTAACTACTGAGCCAGCACAACGGGGCCAAGTATCAAAATGCATGCCATTACATTTCTTTCTAGCCTGTGGTTTTCTTCACAGAACTAATGTATACAAGGAAAAGTAAACAGCAAGAAAACACTAGTTTTATTGCACATTATATTCACATTTCAGCAAACATTCTCTAGGAAAAAATTTCTCATAATGTTTTCATGGAAACCATGAACAAAACAAAACAATGCACTTACTCCACTCGAATTATTAATGGGCAAGGTTGCATCTATGCTACTACACTGCGCTTATCACAAAACCACCAGCCCCATCTGCTTTGGCCAATCACTTGATGGAACTAACGGAGACAGATGTCGCACACCACAGACTGGTCGTCTCGCAACATATCTCTGCATATGTTGCATTTCAATTTCATGCCTTTCCACTTAGTTTCAACTGTTGCCAGCATTACTAGTCACCCATCTTTTCTGAAATTCCTTTTTACGCTGTTGGGATCAGCATCCTTGTTAACTACGGTCTCTGGCATTTTAGATGCTATCATTTTCACATCTTCCTCATCTGGAAGAACGAAGGAAATGACAAGCTTTGAGCAGACAAAAAATTAGGGAGACTCCTAATCTCCACCTGTAAGGGTATGGTGTGCCAGCGTTAATGGTTCTTGTCTGCAGATCCCACTGCGGATTCTCGTTAATTTACATGCCCTTTGCTACAAACATTACTACTAATTCCTTAATTCATGTCTCTGTTATCTCAGATATACTCATTAGCATACGGTCGTAGGCTGCCCTGTTAGGTGATAGACAACCTAGCATAGACCTCTGTAAGCCTCAACCTTTCTTAATTGGAGCTGAAACGTTGAAGCTGAAATATTTCAAATATAACTTTGTAAGCTTGGCTTAACAGCTCCTGCCATGTCGTGTGGCCTCGTGACATTTGGCTCGTGGCACTTTTGGCTTGTGCACAGGGGTCATCTGTTAAACACTGGTTAACATGCATGAAAAATACATTTTCACACAAACTGGTGGCAAATGGTCAAGTGGTGCACTGCAGATTCTGAAATGTATACCTATATTCATGCAAGGATCGCATCATCACATAACATGATCAAGAGTTCTATCAGTACCTGTAGTTACATAGCATACCTATATTCATGCAAGGATCGCATCATCACATAACATGATCAAGAGTTCTATCAGTACCTGTAGTTACATAGCATTTCAATGCCCATTAAAGGACCACCTCAGACAATGGTTGTTATCTCAAGACCTGTTGTAACAGCGTACTGACGCCATTCCACTGAGCGATGGACATGTATATGCATACCCTAGATAGCTCATATTGTGGATCTCATTTATTTCTATGACTTCCAAGGAGTTCCTGTCGTCAGAAACTTTATGAAATCGGGACAGTAGTCTTGAAAGGTGATGAAAAGAAATAACCAGGTTACCTTGACGCAATGCTAAATTACAGAGGGTGAATATGCTGCATGAAGATACCAAGAAGCTTGTACAAAGAAAAGTGGGAGTGAAATGGCAGGATTTTTGAAACATTGAAATAAACTACAAACTACACTTGTCAAACCTGTCATTAAGGAATGGAAATCATGCAGTAATCAAAAACGCAACATGGAAGCCATTTTAGGTCATCTTCACAAAACACATACCCACACCTCACACACAGCTTCATACTTATGAAAGAGGACAAACCAATATGCAAGGAGTGTGGAGATGAACTAACAATAAACCATATCTTACACATGCGCCAGAGTCGAGAAAAGAGGAAACATTTTGTACAATTTCCAACAGATCCATTTCCATCCCAGCATGATCCTAGGAGAGACGTGCAAATTTCCTGCATTTTTGGTTTCCTAAAATGTTCCTAAAAAAGCTACATCCTAAAGAACATTTTAGTCATTACACACAAAATAAATACATTAAACCTTGTTCTTGGTGCATGGCAGCATTAGTCGCTTAGGCACCATAAAAATCAACACAATGCTGTAAGGTATACCTTGGTTAGCTATGTTATATGAGACAAGCTTTCGGCCTGGTGTGGTCCTTATTCACGTGACAGCGCTGTCATGAGGGTCTATGTCCCAGCGATCGGAAAGTGACCTATTCCAATAATTTTACAAACTGAAGGTGATTGTACAGATTTCTAAAGACTGGAGTGCTCAACTGTTTTATCAACGTCCGCCTGCTTTGACAGCCTGGAGTGAAACTGTTGAAGAGAATACATTTTTGAACATTTAACGCGTTTCTGAAGGCGTTGCTTTCAATTACGGGGCCAACAAAAAGCAGGTGAATGTCAAACGCCGCCTAGATAGGCTTTCTAGCAAGACAGCGGTGTAGCGTGGAAAATCGCTCCGCCGATCCATCGCTGGCGCCGCTGACTTGAAAGGCGAACTGTTCAAACTGACCACACCTGAAACACTGAATTGCGCATGATCAAGGCAGAATTTCTCTAACACTGAGCACTGGTAGCTATCGATTTCGCGCCCAATATTGTGAAAATCTGTCCTCTCTTCGATCATTGATACGTCCACGGTTGAACATTTATGCGCCTCGGGGTAGGCCAGCCGTGGGAACATGGATGCGTGGTTGTAGCAACGATCGCTTGCATGGCACACTCTGCAAAATTCCAAGAGTCAGCTTCTTCAACGAAATGTGCAGCGCACATTTTCTACCGCGTACCTAAGCCCGGCGATGCATGCATATCGATCCCGATCGTTTCAAAGCTGCGCGGCCGTTCAGTCGGGTCACGCTAACCTCGAGCATGCGGGGGTTTAAACTACATGTACGCAAACTTCAACGACAAGAAAAAGATGCAGCCTAAGCACTTTAGTCAAGTAATCCCCTATATACCAAAGAACGTTGCTGTTCACAGGGAATTCGGATCATTCACGCTTCCGGCTTTCCGGTTGTGCACTCTTGCGGTGCGGTGCAGTAGGTCTTCGCCTCGACGAGTCGATGTGCAGGCCTCTAGTAGATTCGGCATGTCTTCTGCCACGGCTCTGAGGTAGAATTTAAACGAAGAATTTAGCTAAAAACATCCTGTTTCCTCGGTCTGCATGTGAGGAACGAGCATAATGCCATTTCACATACTTTGGACTGCCGAATGTTCAGCTGCACGACGAGGTGTGTGTGTGTTGTGCCGGCGCTAGATCTTCAGAGGTCGATGCTGGACCTAAGACAGCGTAAATGCTAGGAATAGCTCGCTCGCGTTACGGGCAGATCGAGGTGATAGTTTAGTGCGAAGCGAAAGCTGCTCGTGAATGTGCGTATCTCGATGCCAGCTGGTGGAGCTGGTGCAGTACGTAGCATATCGCCTGCAGCTATGTGCTTGACAGCGATGTTTGCCGTACACAACCCTAAGTGAAGACCGTGATCTATGTTAGAACGGATACACTCTTCGTAGCACCTCATCGAGAGTCGCGGCTAGCTGATATCATAGAGGATGAGATCCATTCACGCGTAGCAAGCGGAATGGGGAGCGGCTAAAACTCGCCATGAATAATGCCAGTGTTGCCTGGATTTTTGCTGGACAGTCGCCCTGAATCCCTAGCAATCCCTAGGTCGGATTGTCCCTAGTTGGGGGCACGGCGTGCCAACGGGCTACCGCTCATCGCCCGCCACCCACCCTGCTTGGGGATGCCGCCGGTGCCGCGGCGGCGGTTTGGTGCCGTGGCTTTTGTTGTAGTAAACGAGACTGTGCCTGTTCCACGGACGGGTGCGATCGAACTGACTGGTGTGCGCGCCGTGAACAACCCTGGCACATCTGCTGCGGCTTCGGTACAGAAAGGTTAGTGCCCGTTCTGTGAAAAGATTTGTTTAGTTGTGGACAAAGCATGCCAATGAAGGTGCCGCCATGTTCAAATTTTAGCTGCCCCTTTTGCGTGCAATGTTCGTGGTTATATGCTGTCCGCTTACCGTTCTTATTTGTCACATACTGCAGGGATTTGTGCCAAGGTATGCACTTACAGCACGCGCCAATTTAGCACGGTTGAAGGCGAGCACTGCACTGTCTTATGATGCTGCTGACTGGCGCTTGATGCTTTGTCTTTTATCAACCAGATACTCACGGCACTCGTCAGTGATTAGCTGCTTAGGGCGACGAAGCTCATTTTATGCTTTTTTCGTTCTTGGCCCCGATTCTCCATACGCTGTTCGTTTTGATCACATCCGGGTGAAGTACTTGCCTATGATATCGCTCGAGCATCACTACGAGCACCCTCATTTCCCCTTAATTGATCTGCTTGTAGCTTGAAACTAGTGATACATATTGAGCACCAAAAGCTCAAAACTAGCACTGAACCTTTTACAGCCAAAAGCGGCAGCTATATGGATGATATTCTGCGTACCCTTGATGAAATTTTACCTAGTTTGCGTCGGGTACGACAAAAGGATAAGCTCTGTTGAGACAACAGAAATGATAACGTAAATACCGTTTAGACAACTCCATTGTAGCACGGAGACCACGTAGCGGTGCTTCGAAGTAATGAACTCGCTACTGAACTCCCCTTATGTGTGTGTGATTTTTCTTTCCTGTATGTACCTTTAGTTTCTTACACTCCTTACTAGAGCCCTGCACGGGTTGGATTTTCCAGCCCCTTCCCTGGCCCACGTTTGAAGACCATCCCGGGCCCATGGTACCAAGCCGATCGGCAATGATTACATGGCCGTGGACCCGGCCTGCGCTTCCACGACAGGGCCCGTGCCAAACCTGCAAAGTAAGTCTGAGCAGACGCCTTAAAAATGTATTGCTTAACTAGCACATAACAATAAATCAAGATGAGAGACAAACCTTGCAAAATATTCTTGGTAGAGAAGGGCACAGTTAAAGCACCGACAGAAGCAAAGGCTTGGTGAAGAATATTTTGAGAAGACATTTTATGTAAAGCTATCTAGCACAATGTACATTTAAAAGGTATGGATTACGGGCATTTTAACTATGACCCCTTATAAGCAATTGGCTCTTGGTGCAAGTTCTTTGCTTAATCACCTACAAAAAGACTGCCCCTGGCAACTTTGCCCCAGGAACATGAGTGGGCTAGGGCAGAAAAAACCAAAATTTACATATTCATTGAAGAAATCACAGCCACATTGCCACATCTCTGTGGAGACGAAAAGCGGTAGTGTCTGTTCATTGTGCATGTATATGTTATTGGATATGTAAAGATTCCTAAAGCAATAAGCTCTTATCCTACAGCATTTATTGTAGCGTAGAGACATTTTTTGGAGGGGGGGGGGGGGGGGGGGCAAAGCAGACAGTCAGAATTTTTATAAACAGATGGCTGCCTGCCGAGCAGTCAATTGAAGTTCCTTGTCCATGGGCTGTTATGAGGCTTCAAATGTCCAGCCGTTAGCAGTAACACAAAGGTTAGAAGCTACCCTCTTGCTCACTGATTGCTGAGAAATCCTAAGCTGATGGCGTTGAGTACTTCAGTAGTAGGCACGTGCTTATGCAAACGGGCTGTGTCATGCATGACAGGTTACAGCACTTCATAACACCTCCATTGTAGTACAGTTCGCTATCGAGTTTTGAGCCACTGGAATGATTTTAGTGCTTGAATTCCATCTCCAAAAGAAGCCATACACAGCTTTACCCAGCCTGGCCTGGTTCCGCCACTGCAAGCTGCAAGCCCAGGCCTGTATGTCAAGCCCGAGCCAGGTCCAGACCAATAAAAATGGCAATTTTCCAGCCCGGCCCAGGTTTTCGGGCTGCCCGAATTCATGCTCTGCTCCATACACTGTTGAAATTATTTGCCGAGAATAAGTTCTCAGCAGGCAGTACTTTGGTAATCTTTGTTAGGGAGAAATTACATGCCATAATTTTTTTGCCCTAGAAACTTGGGCGATATCTGGCTTACACGACTACCTCAAAAATATCACCCAGATGTGTCCCTTGCCTGCAGTCGCTTGCTGTACAAACAGCATTGCAATTTATTTGCTGACACTATGGCGCATGTAGTGCGAAACAAAAGCAGGTCATTATTTGCTAAGTGATGATTGTGAAAGCATGAAAAATTTTAGTCACTGCTATTTTCATGGGAAAATGTCGCATGGCCTTGTATAGCCAATTAGGGCCAATTGATGAGAAATTTTTGCTCAAGATTTCTGCCAGCAGAGTAGGCACTGCTGTCATTTCTAATAGCTATTTCGTTCATTCATTTGCAGCGGCAGCAACATGTTCTGTTGTCTGTGTCTTGTGCACCCATATTCTGTTCGTTGCTTTAAAACATTTCTGGGTAAGTGCAGTCGAGACCGCGAGCATAGTGTTGGGCGAATTCACCAGGCGGCATGACAAAAGGAGGCAGTGTGGTGTAGAGGAATCCACTTGTGCCAGACAGACTGCAACCATGCCAGACAGGTTGCCAAGACATCGAACGAGAAGCCAGACTAGCCTATTGCCAAGAAGCTTACCAAATGCGGAATCAAGCCAAGACTGAAGCGGCAGCTACAAATGCGGCACCGGCCGATGGCTAATGCTCTTGACTTGGTTCAAAGAGAGCTGAACCTCTACAATTTTTAATATTTCATAACAAAGGCTTCAAGGATTTGCCTCAAGTGATTCCAGGTAGCCCTGCATGCACAAACCTTTTTCACGGATACACCTGCAAGAAACAAATAGTGGCGCGTAATTGCTCCAAGCGATGTTCTCTTTGTTTTCCTTTTTAACTTGATACCACAAAAAGCACCCTGTGTGGCAGCACCTGCTGACTTGGTCATGTCATGTGGCCTTGTGATGTCACGCAACCTGACGGACAGTCATTGCAGTGCTGCGTCACCTTCCTGCCACTTGCCAGATACATGCCCTAATTTTTCATGCATGCCAGATTTTCTGCAGTATGGGACCCATCACAATATTTTTTGTTGCTAGAATCTAATAGTGCAGTGTTTCGTGACTTTTTTGTCGCTTGTCCTGCAGCAAGACACATTTATTGCTGAGATATTTCGATTTGAAGTTGAAGAGGTCTGCTTTCCTTCCAAGGGATTTAGACTTGCGAAAATGACGCAAACGATGGTGTAAACATAGACTCCGTGATTCTTGATGCATAGCGAGCAGTGCAATCTAGCAGCAGCTGAAATTAAAGCTACAGTTCGCCAAAGCCGTCTATTTGTTTGCACCAGGCATAGATCCTGAGCTTGACTGCAAAGTTCTCGCAGTGAATCTTGACCTTGGCACCCACAGAGCATGCGGTGCTTTTTAGAGTTGCGGTCACTTGACTAACAGGATAGAATGTACGAGCGCTGACGTGGCGGCAAAGTTTGTAGCTAGCGAAGCTATGGATGCGGCCACTGACATTGCCGAGCTACCATCACGAGTGACGAGTAAAGACTGCTACAGATGGTCTTTTTTGAATAGCAGCAAGGGGTGAACAATGCATTGTGGCAGAAAGTTAAAATAAAAAAGGGGTACACAGGGCCTGTTTTGTTCAATTTATTTCGTTTCCTTCACTATTGTATTTCTTAATATGAACCAACTGAGCTCCCTTTCGTTCAATGCTTCCTTGGGTGTCTACACCTTATGTGGTGTACTCTAGCGTCGCTGCCCTGCAGATGGCAAACTGATGTGCCAGTAAGGTCTGTGCATGCACGCTGGGACAGCAGACAATAGAGAAATAGAGATATTTTGGCAAAATCCTATGCTTATCATAGATATGAGACATCGGTGACACTATTAACAGCCAGCAAAAGCATTCAGCACACTTGGGATGCAATTGTTTAGGGGTGAGTGAAAAATATGTAAAAAATGCAAGTGCACTACACAAGTAATGTAATGCGAGAGGTCTCAGCTGTTCGTGTGGCGCAATGGCTAAGACATTCAGTTAAAGCTCCAAAGGACTTAGGATTAAATCCCTTTCGAGGTGTTTTTTATAAGCATCCATACCATTTTAAATCTTACTTTTTCCAGCCTTTCTTTTCTTTCCCAGCTCCACTCGGGTCTGTGGGGGTTTATTCTGCCCAGTAAGTTGTAACTTAATCCTGTGTGCATTTCATACCAGATTTTTCAATAGAGAAGCGCTTACTGAGGCATGAACTTCATCAGAGGAAAACTCTGCTGCTCCGCACTTGTAAACCAAAGCATGTATATCAAAAATGAAACCATGTGGTGATGCCAAATGCATAGCTGTGACTTCAAAGAACCAAAACATACCAAAACGAAACTGACTGCCTGTGGCACTGCCAAGCGCAAATTTATTTTTGGCTTCCAATATTTAGCCTGTCTTTTTGCCATTTTTGGAACAAAAGTTAACAATTCAAACATGCAACCATAATACATGTTAGGCAGCCTCCGGGATCCCTTGCATGTCATTGTGCATGCATTTGCGATTTCTGTATTTCTGCAATGCCTGCATTTCTGTTCTCTTTTTTCTACCTTATAAGAGTTTTGTTTTCAGTGAAAGTGGTGTTTTTGTGATTAGGAGCCAGTATACCATCGCTGCAAGCCTACTTTTTCTTTCAGTGTTCCTTTAGCACTACTTGCAGGTCTACTGCAGGTCTTTCATATTGCACTCTGAACAACTTTTTACCCATGCTTTTCATTAAGGTTTTCGAAGCATGATGGGTTGCAGCGAATAGATTTGATTGCACCTGAAAACTTCAAACACAAATTGAGAGCCTGTAATTTCTTTTTTTTTTTTTTTGCTCACTGCGTGTTCTTTGCGAATGATGAATTTGACCACTTACTTCACGAGGGAAGGCTCGAGGATGTTGAAGCTACTTCGATTGCCCGTCACTAGGCACAGTTATAGCAGTCTCGTAGCTCACTGGTGCATGAGGTATTTGACGTTACTACTCCTTATCGCCATAGACACCAGCAGGCTCAGCATATGTATCTAGGCATGCGGCTTCTTGTTGGTTGACCCCTTATCATTTATACTGCGCAGTTTGTTGAATAATGGAAGCGTACAAGTTGACGCAGGAAATGAAACGCCATGCAGTCCTCGTCGCACTGGCCGCGCGCCATAGCGACTTGGAAATTGCCAACTTTCTGAATGTAGCGAGGTCTTTTGTTAACAAGGGGTGAACAGAACTGATGTGCTGTGACGGTGACGTGGCATCTGTGGCGAAAAGGAAAAAACACAATCAGCGGTCAGACGTCGTCAGAACACCTGATTTTCTTCAGAGGCTGCAAGTCATCGTGAGTGACAACCCAGAGAAGTCAATGCGGGCCATTGCAAAGGAGCTCGATGTCGCAGAGTCAGCTGTCAGGCTTGCTGTGCACGAGGACGTGCGGTACCATTTCTGTGTCATGAGGAGGGCGCAATTCTTTTGTGGTAAAGCTCGGGAGAATTGTCTGCTCTGGTCCAAGCGCTTGCTAGGCAAGCTGAAGAGCCTGGAATGCTCTTTTTTTTTTTTTCTTTCAGATGAAAAGAACTTCGATCAAGACCAAAAAGCTAATTGCCATAATGAAAGATGGCTTTACGGAAGCGCTAATGAGGTGCCGACAGCATTGCACACAAAATTTGTGTGTGATGGTGTCAGCAGCCGTCAGCAACAAGGGCGATGTCATGCTGCCACACTGTTTTGCAGAAGGACTCCGCATTAATACTGCCGAGTACGCAGAGGTGCTTGCCACCGTTGTGAAGCTCTGGACCGATACTGTTTCGAAAGAAAGGAAAACCTTGTGTCTTTCAGCAACATACGGCTCTCGCCCACACCGCCCGCGTCACCCACGAGTGGCTGGCCAACAACTTCCAATAACCACATCACTCCCAACTTGTGGCCTCCTAGTTGTCCAGATTTGAATCCACTCAGCGTCGTTGAGAGAGAAGCCGACAAAAGACCACATCATACAAAAAACTCTCCGCCTTGACTGGTGGGGTAAACCTTCTTTTCCTTCCTCATTTCTTTTTTCTGGACTTTTGACCAATGCACAGCAGTTGGTATAGTTTTTGTTCTTTTTCTACTCCTTTATTTATTGGCCTAATGAAGAACTCTGTGATCCCTCGCTACAAAGGGGAGTGGCCGCATCAGCATCATGCAGACAAGGAGAATTTTGATGTGTGTTTTAACTCATCCTCACGATAGACAAGGCAGTGGTTACGGCGCTCGACTACTGTTCCCAAGAATGCGGGATCGTAACCGGGCTTCGGCGGCCGCTTTTCGATGGAGACGAAAGCAAGGCCGCCTGTGTTCTATGCGATGCGAAAGAACCCCAGGTGGTCAAAATTTCCGGAGTCCTCCACTACGGCATCTATCATAGCCTGAGTCGGTTTGGGATGTTAAATCCCGCAAACCAAACCAAACCACTGTAGACAAGATTTATGTGCAGTTCACGATCCCGGGCGTGGCGCAGTTGGTTAAAGCTTAGGCTGGCGATGCGAGGGATGCAGGATTTTTATTTTTCCGATGACATTAGTTTCGGTTTCAGGTGATGTAATTTGATTGAAAGCTATATTGTGACCGAACGAACGCCGACAGTATGAGCCATTAAAGCGCAGCTGCCTCACTTTTCGAGAATTCTGCGACATTCAGGAATTTGACTCTCCATAAGCTGTCGGTAATGCTTTGTGTGCTATCTTTAAAACTGATGAAGTAATCAACGATTACAATTCGAGCTTCTCCTCACAGCACTGAAGGACTGCGTAGAAGCTCTATGATGACATCAAGGACGGTAATATTTTTTTCTTTTCGTTACCTTCGCCCACATCATGCGGTCCTTTTTTTGATGCCATCAAACAATGTTTCTGGGCCTTCAATTTTGGTAGCCTTGTTTTTACTTCTTTCAACCAAGCCATTCTACACGGGAAACATACCGGTGCCGTCAATGATGTCATTATGTTCCCCCCACACGTCGCTGTGTGGTGAGGAGAAGCTCGATAGCTGAAGCGGTTTAAATCGCTATTTGCGCCATTGTTTGAAACGCTAGCGCGAAGATATCTTGCATGTTTAACCTGGAAGCTGTAATCATTTGATTCCTTGAAACTCATCAAAATCTACAACCAGTGCAGTTTCCCTTTAAAGGCTTTCGCCTTAATACAGCGCTCGATGTCATGCTGATGCCACATGTAACGGAAAAGGACAGCCTCAGTGTCACTGCCTACCTTCAGCGTGCAGAAGTAGCCCGACGACTCGCCCAGCTGCGCATAAAAAGCCAGCAAGGCACCAATGCCTAAATGACAATGAAGATTACAAGCCAGCAGACCGACTCTAGGTTTGGATGCTGAATCACCATCGTGGATTTAATGAAAGCCATAAATTTTATGCTGCTGTTTCCGCAAATCAAGTTCACTCATCTAGATGAAATGGGCTATGGAATTGTCCCCAAATGCTGCTGACAGCACCCCAGGGATGATACATGTCCAGAAATTGTATGTTGTGTGCCTATAGCCCTATTATAACTGATAGACACTGTTTATATTTTGCTTGATGTTTATTTTTGCCTACCTTTCTATTCAATGTAGAGCATTGGGCCATTGCTTCTTTGAGAGGGAAGTCATACCGCAAAGCTTTTTTTTTTTTTTTTTTTTTTTTTTCACGCTTTACGCTACCTGGACGCAGCTTTTACTCTTTTTGTTGTACAATGATGATGCACAGAGATTTACCTCGAATAATTGCCACAACACATCACTGCTTCTGCATTGTTCTTGATCATTGTACTTGGCAGGTTTACCTCTGTTTCCTTGCTGCCTTTAAACTGAGCACTGGGCATTCTGTTGTTCGATGACCAGTGCCTTTGTCGTGATTGGCACCTTGTTGCAACGAAATAAAAGTGAATCCAGTGTGCAGATAATGCTGTCAAACAGAGTACTGAGTTCTTTTTGGCTGATAGTAAATGATGGAATAAGAACACAAGGTTGCAAAGAGCATATGTAGGCTCTTGTAGCTTGTTAATCGGTGTGATGAACCACTAGTTTAAGAAACACTATCACCAACCAAATTATTTATTAGAACCCAACATTTCGCGACCAACTCGGTCCCTTCCTTAGGGGCGACTAAAGTTCGAGGCCCGCAGTAGCAGGCAGCGGCCTATGCTTGGCCGATCTGAAGAAGAATGGCTATACACGCGCCTTTATTCCAATGTGCTTCCCGTCGTCGAGCTAGCAGGACAAGAGGGTCGGTCAGCACGGAAACGACGAAGCGCCCTCGCATTGTCCTCCCATACGTGGCGGGCACCAGTGATGCGCTTGCACGCATCCTGCGGAAACACGTCTGTGTGTCGCACAAACCTACCTCAACAGTCTGCCGTTTTCTGCCGCTACCAAAAGACCGTATTCCCAAAGAAAAATAACCAGGCGTTATTTATAAAATCTCGTGCTCTGCCTCGTATATCGGCGAAACAAAAAATCTGTCGGCGCATATTGCAGCACAAAAATGACGCTCGGCAATGGACCCCTTGCAAAAATCGTTAAGTAGGCTTTCCCACGCTGCTTCTTTCCCCAAACATGGCGTCACTGGCTGCCAGAAAAACGGCGATATAAGACCTGAAATCGCGTATTGCTTCTACACAGATGCATTTAGTGGTAATAGGGCAGTTATGCGAATATGTTCTGATGCATAAATCATATGAATTATGGCCATAATACAATGTTTCAATACATTGCAGTTCTGCCATTAGTGGGGAATGCAGCATAGAGGTGAAGCCGACTTAACATTTATGAAAGGGGTCTATTGAACTCGAAAAGCAACCCCCCTCGCCGAGCACTGCGAATGTGCCGACCACAAAATCACCTTTGACGAGGTGAACATACTTGATGTGGAGACGAATTCTTTCAAAAGACGTCACGTCTTTTTTCGGTTCATCCGGCTGACGGCTGCAGCAGTGAACAGGAATCCGGGGACGCTACCCTGGCTCTGCTACACAATTGGACTTCGCCACGTGTGCCTGCTACTGCGGGCCTCAAACTTCAGTCGCCCCTGAGGAAGGGACCAAGTTGGTCCCGAAATGTCGGGTTCTAATAAAAAATTTGGTTGGTGATGGTGTTTCTTAAACTTTTGTTTCAAGTACCCAACCAGGCGGAGTTACACCGAAGATGTTCAAGTCAATGAACCAATAGGAAAAGCTTTAGGCCTTTCCAGTGACAGGCTTTGTAAAGAACCAATGAGTGCGGAGGACAAGTCTATTTGCCATGTTTGAGCCTAGTCAGAGCCTCTATGAAGGCACACAAAGGACAACAAAGGAAAAGTTATCTAGCTCATTTTGGATATGTTGACATTCATCCAGCAGTAGTTATGGCTGACTGCATGGCAGTGTAGCCTAGCCTCTGAAATCTGCTTCCAAAAATTGATGTCAACATACGCAGTTTACTTGTGCAATCCGCTGGTGTTGGCAATACCTGTACTTTTTTTTTTGTATTTTGTATTTTCCAGTCTACAAGAGTTCTGTTTCTAGCTGTCTTTTTTTGAGACTCACTTTTGACAACTTGGAAAATCTTTCTTTTTGCAGAGTTCAAAACCTGGAAGGACCATATGGAAATCTGTGAAGTGGCTCATTTTGTTAGTGGCAGGAATGGCTCATCTGCATACCATGCAGGTTTTTGCAAATGCACATCTGTTTGTTAGCCGACTCTGAAAAATATGAGGGCTAAGGAACCTGTTCCACGTCATGTTCAAAATAGGCTGTGCTTATATGCCTAAGCTGCTTCTGACATTACCATGGTGCTTTTGATTTTGTATACAAATGCTGTCTGAATAAAAGGTGCCTACATATTTTGTATGTTTAATGAACTCAAGCATGTGATGGCTCACATGCATGACATTGTTAATGATGGTCCCCAAGATACACAGCATTTAATTGATGCTAAATATATAGAGTTAGCTGCACGTTAACCCTGTAACTGCCAAATTAACTCCCGAAAAACATACTAACATCGCCAGGTTTAGTTGTAATGTTTTTCATACCATTCTAATTCTAAAAAGTTTCCTTCATTAGTAAAGCATGCTGTCACTTCGCCATCTTTTCTTTTTTTTCTTTTTTTGCCACTTTATGCACATCGCAAACGGGGTCAGAGTAACTGTCAGGTACAAATTCTAGATTGTCAGCGAAGCTGCTGTCTGAACTACTTTACGAAAGAGCTCTTTTTTTTTTTTTTTTTTTAGGCATCACCGCCACCGGCACTCTTTGTGTGTGGCACTATCATAAAATGACTTTTGTCATGCCAAAAATATGTGCTAGACTGAAATGTGCATTTTTTTTCCATGGATAACTATGGCTCTGTAGAGTTGAAAATGCAATCAATGTATTTACCAGATCTATTCCTTTTTCATTGGCAGTGCAAGCAATGTAAGAGCAGGTTGGACAAGTGCCACTTGTCACTGGCAATACTGGCACAATTGCCAATGACACATGAAGCTCTGAGATAAAGGACTAAGCCAGCATATGGTTTTGTGGATGCGGAAAGTTATGTGTAGTTAGTCAAGTTTGTACACAGTCGTCTGAAAGATTCTCAACATTTTTACAATGATTATTGCAGACCTGCAATGAGACACTAGAATATTCACTTTTACATAGAAAAGTGATGCTGCTTCAATAGAGGCAATATGCGAAGATGCCCGTATGATATGCAGCAGTATTAGTAGTGCACAATAAAGGTTCCCAGGAGGCTAAAATTGTGGCCCTCCTACAGCCTGGAAATAAAACCCCATATACTTTGCTGATATGCACAGAAATACTGCCTGTTGATAACCAGACATACGCTGCACCTACCTCCACCATCTGTGCTTGCCTTGGATTGCAATGCCTTATGTAACGTGCACAAAGGGATTGTACTTTATTTTGCAATTAATTTCGCATGTATATTTTGGTGAACTGTCTGCAGCCACAGGGCCTGCTTTTGAGCTGCATAGATTGTTTTCTCCTCATGGAAGTTTACAGTTGACAAGTGTTCTGTTCGGTTTATGGGGTTTAATGTCTATTGGCTATGAGGGATGCTGTAGTGGACAGCTCTAGAAAATTCTGACCACCTGGGTTTTTTATGTGCACTGACATCGCAAAGTACAAAGCCGCCTTGCATTTCGCCTCCATCAGCTGCCACCGCAGCTGAGAGTAAACCTGTATCCTTGGGATCAGCAATCAAGCTCTCTTATCACTGAGCCACCGCAGCAGGGTACAAGTGAACATGGCTGAAAACAGATCCATGGCATGAAAAGTTTTCCCAGCTGGTGTACCTGTAGGCATAGGTTCAGGTGCAGAAACATTTTCTGCAAGATTTTGCCTTGCAAACAAGCAACATTTGTGCACAACCTGCGCTGTGTGCAAGGAGGCTGCAGTGACAAAGCTAAGGTAAAGCTTGGCCACAAAGCTGCACATGCAGAAAATGAAATGATGCATTTTGAAAAGCCCAATGCTCAGCTTCATTCAAAGATGTGTACAAAGCCAAAATTTCTTTCGCCAAACATGAAATCCATGTTTCCTGTACAGCTGTTGTGCATAAGATGCCCATCTGAAAACCGATAATCAAAAGTTTCGCACCTTGCTTAACTGTGAGGAATCCATTTTTATTGCATGCTTCAAGCTTACTCAAGCTGTTGGGCTGTTCCTAATTTGTTAGCATTGTGCAAATTTGCCAGCTGGCTAATGTGCATCATTTAAAATGATGCACTCTAGCCCGCAACCAAGCTTGAACAAAACTAGCCAGGGTTCTTCAATAAATTTGCATTTCGGAAACACCCTGGAGCCTGAAAGTTGCAAGGAATGGCGATTGCTAAATGGCTTTTTTCAGCTGCACAGTGCCTTCAATAAGCTCAAGCTTATGACACTATTTGGCAGTAAAGTCTTCTACTGGCCTGATTGGTGCACTATCCAGAAAAAAGCATTGACACTTGTGCTGAGCAGGTCTAGAATAGGAGATGTTAAATGGTTCACAGGGCAGAGCACAAGCTGCTTTATTCTAGTTGTAGGAAATTACCAACATTACAAAATAGAGAGAGGGTACGTACACAGGACAGGAAAGGAAATGGCTGACTAAATATTCTCAGCCTGTGGAGTCATCTGTCTGACTGTTGGGTCAAATGCTATGCAACCACTACATAATTCCATTCTTAAAAGCTTGGGCTCGCATCATGACAATGGCATTAATATTTTTCTATTTTGCTGCATTAAATAGCCGTATTGCTGACACAAGCTGCAAGTCTGCGAAGTGTTCACTAGACAAACTGCTTTCAAGCAATGTAAACCGTGAACGCCACTACTACTACCGTTCCACTAGCACAAGCAGCAAGCATCGGTGCCGGAGAGCTTCTAGCAAAGAACACTCAGAAGCATAAAAGTCGCACAAAAAAGTGCCTCGGTAGTAGTTAAACCGCTTGCGTTTTTCATTCCATAAGGTAAATGAACATGCGGTGCCGTTTCGAATGTCATCAACAGAGCGAGGGGTGCAGACAAGAGTAGTAGCCAAAGGAGAAATCTTCCCTACCGTGGTGGCATTCTATGCCATCAAGAGCAGTTCCCTCTAATACCGCGCGATGGGCCCTACGTAGCCGCAGTGCTCATCAATGTGCTGGGCGAGGAAAAAAGGTTAATAAATTATATTAAAAGCGATGGAATTCGGGCAAAAACAGCGGTAAGCAGATCAGAATAGAGTTTGGACAGCCAGAGAAAAGCCTACATTTTTTGTCCTGATTCAACCTCCTTAGTCCCGGCGTCACCCATTTCTTGGCACTTAGGTGCACACTTCTGAACCTAAGCACAAAGATATAACTTTCATAAAGCACAAAACAACCGGCGCAACAAAACGCAACATCTCGTATAGCGGGAACAATCGCGCCGTCGCGAGGACGTGCGGCGGCCCTTTGACGTCTTATGTCCTTACCTGCAAGAAAAAGCAGCACCTTGGATGCGGGACGTGTTATTTATTAGCGAGGACCGTGAAACTTTGTTATGGGTAAACATTCAGGACAAGATATCTTCAAAAAAGACGGTCACTTATGCGTCTCAGCGCAAAACATAGAGGCAGCCATCTTGAATGTTTTGGTCTTTTTCTCTTTTTGGTGTACATACACAACAGATGGCGCGAGACGCTACAAAAACGATAATGATGATAATGGCCGCGAATTTTGAAATTTTAATTTGCGCAGAAGGATGGCGTTTTTCGCTTAAATTAGGCGCAAATTCGACGAGTTTATAGGCAGACGCCAGGCATGAAAGGGAGATTCAGTTTGGCTACGAAAAAAAATTTACGCCTTACATAGCATAAAAACAAATCCCACTAATAGTCATTTTCGATTTCAATTACACTCGGAGACAACTTATGGCAGTGTGGCCAAGGCTAGGCAGAAAAGGCAAGATAGGCCAATGTTCCCTAGCCTTGGAAAAGGAGCCAACTCACCCCTAGTGACCTTACACTTTCTCTTCAATTTATCCCTTTCACCCGTCCCCTCGCCTTCCACAAGGCAAGAGTACCATGGCCTGTCCTCTTTCCTGTCTGGCCTTGGCCACAGTGAGAGAGAAAAAAAAAAGGGGGGGGGGGGGGGGGGTATCCCTTAGTATATACATAAAATATACTGACAATGAAACATGAACTGATCGGGCAGCGCCTAGCTTGTCTGTGCGACCCTCCATAGCAGTTGCAGATCCTGTATGGCCCGAGAACTTGTGTTCCGTCCAAAAAGCAAGGAAAGGCACAAGCTTTCTAAACTGGTTTATTTTATTTCATACATACTGCTAGTCTCCTTTTGGAGGCTGTTGCAGGTTTGGGGCATAATATAGAAACAGCAAATGACAGGAATACTGGCAACCCACACTTGTCTAATTTTTATATAATTCTATATGGCAGTGTGGAACAAGAAATGGAAAAGAAGGATATGGTACAATACAATCACACTGAAGACACATGTTTCACTATATTTGTACAGAGGTCAGGCTACACATATATAGGGTACTCAAGGAACAATTGCCAGCTGTGAACTGAACCCATCTAGTGATGAGCAATTAACCACTTCATCGGCTAAACCATTCCATTCGCGGACCGCCAGGGGAAAGAAGGAGAACATGAACATATCACAGTGTGCTCGATACTCGACTAAATGCTTGGAATGACGCATTCTTTCGTTTCTCTGTGGTGACAGTTTAATAAATTTGGAAGCTGTATGCAATCAAGAACATCCACACCGTGCGTGCTGCATAGCAAACAGCCTTCGGATACTTGCCGTTGAATCAAACTATAATTGGAGTCTCTATAAAAGTCCTGACCATGAACTACAGTACTTTATGTTGCTTTTCACCTCATCTTGGTTTGCAACTTCAGGTTTAGGTTCATTGCACAGGCAAGTTCTGAGTGTAACTATAGGCAGGGGTGTTGAAAGAGGAGGAAAGGCAGGGAGGTTAACCGAAGAAGAAACCGATTTGCTACTCTGCACTGGGGGAAGGGGGTAAGTGGATATAAAAGTGATGTGTAAAAGAAAGTTACAGAAATATGAAGTCAGTACTGTCACATCACAGCCATATCACGTCGCATCGCAGCAAAATCACAGTCTACCGATCAGGCCCGTGGTTTTCATGAAGCAGAGCAGTGCCTGGGAGGTCTTTACCGCAGACGATCGCCGCAGCCAATGGCATATAATCTTGATTTCTGTCAGCGGGTGTCCATATAGACACTCTAGTGCAGGGCAGAGAAACTGTTTTTCCGCATTGTATGTGGTCCACTCGCAAAGAATGTGGCCTATAGTCTCGTCAGACCCACAGGTTGCACATGCAGGGCTATTAGCCATATCTATCACAAACGAATGAGAATTTGTGAATGTTACACCAACCCACAGGCAGCACAGCAAAGTTGCTTCACGTCGGGGTAGGCCGTGTAGAATCCGGAGCTTCAGGTCAGGAGCAGGGGTGCCGAGAGGACTGTTCTGCTTATGATATAATGACAGCACCACATTTAAGCTGCAGTGAATATGTTTTGTTAAGAATGTTGCAATAAGCGGGTACCGCACGGTTGCTGATTTATCTATACATAGGAGAGTGTCCCCCTTATATGATACAGGGAAAGAAATAACCACATAGCGATCAAAAGGATGGAGGAAGGAGAGACTGATGACAGCATGCTTTCTTGCCACTGAAAAACTGTGGAATAATAGAAATCAGGCTAGTGCCAAGAGACGGTTGGTTGGTAACTGGTTTATGGGGTTTAATGCCCCAAGCATCTCGAGTCGTATGACATCAAGAGAAGTGGTTATGGAAAAACCAAGCACATATAACAGTAGGACAAAAAAAAAAGACATAACAGAACTTGCCCAGACATAACAGGTGCCTTACGACATATTTACAAATTTGCTTCCATGTGAATGCAGGAACTTGTTATAGCCTTTTCAAGATCATGGAATCAAGCATGTTGCATGCAAGGGCAAAAGTGGCTGTAAGCGTGGGAAGGTAACACAAGCCGCTGACAAGGTCTCCTTGAAACAGTTCACAAGAATAGGGAATGTAAGGCACAATGAGCAGGTACAGGTCTGGACAGTATCAAGGAAGTGCAGTGGCTGCGCACGATTACGTCGCATGAATGTGAAATGTGTAGCCTCTCAAATGACGTCAATGTATCCATATGCATTTGCATTTTAGCGTGCTGTTGCTGTTTGTTTTCTTTTCTTTTTTTTTAGCGAAGTGGGGGCTTGACTATGGCAGGCCTGAACTGTTTGAGATCAAGTTAAATCTTTATCTAAAGCATTCCCGAGGCCTAAAACTCCATTTGTGTTGTATCTGTGGAAATACGATTTCCCATCACCATTCTGTTGTTCTGTATACTGATGTCCATTTAAAGCAAGAATAACATCAGGAGAATGTGGCTGCTAATATTTAATTTCGCAACAGATGCTTAAGCTAGGGCAGCGCAAAATGCTGAAGCCAGTCTAGTGCTCAATAATACTGGGTGAGGTTAGAGCATTGAAGGATACTGGTTTATATCTACGGCACTCACACGCCATGCACGACTATCCTACGAGGGTGTGAAGGAGTAAGCAGTCGGAGGTTGTAAGCCCAAGCCATGGATGACAACAAGGACAAGTGAGCGGATGTCTATACCATGAGGTAATGCTAATTTAAGCATCTAGATCGTCATCATCATCCTCAGCCTGACTACACCCACTGTAGGGCGAAAACCTCTCCCATATTCCTCCAATTAACCAGGTCCTGTGCGAGCTGCATCCACTTGACCCCTGTAAACTTCTTAATCTCATCCACCCACCTAATTTTCTGCCGCCCCCTGCTACGCTTTCCTCCCCTTGGAATCCAGTTTGTTGCCCTAAGTGACCATCACTTATCCTTTCCTCGCGCTACATGTCCTGCCCATGACCATTTCTTCTTCTTGATTTCCGTTAGAATGTCAGTGACTTGAGTTATTTCTCTGACCCACTCTGCACGCTTCCTATCTCTTAACGTTATCCCTACCATTTTTCTTTCCATAGCCCTCTGCGTTGTCAACTTTAGTAGAACCCTCTTTGTTAGCTTCCACGTTTCAGTCCCATAGGTAAGTACAGGTAAGATGTAACTGTTGTATGCTTTCCTCTTGAGCGATACCGATAAACTGCTAGTCATAATCTGGGAGTACTTGCCAAATGTGCTCCATCCCAGTCTTATTCTCCTTGTTATTTCCCTTCCATGGTCCGGATCTGCTGTTACTACCTGTCCTAGATAGATATATTCGCCTACTACTTCCAGTGCTTCGCTACCTAATTTAAACTGTTTTTCCTTCCCTAGGCTACTAAACATTACCTTAGTCTTCTGCATATTGATTTTCAAGCCTACTTTTTTACTTTTTCTGTCCAGGTCATCATTCTTTGCAATTCATCCCCTGAGTTACTTAGCAAGGCAATGTCATCAGCAAATCGCAGATTACTGAGGTATTCTCCATCTACTCTTATCCCTAACTGCTCCCATTCTAAATGTCTTCTTTCTTAGATTCTAGCATCTAGATGTCACTGGATAAATTGTTCATGGTGTTTTGTGCACCTATTTCTGCTTACAGCTTTTTCTTTGCCTGTAATGTAAATTATTTGTGTTTATGTGATGAATCCCCCCCTATGTAATGCCCGCAAAGGCCCTTAGGGTATTTGAAATAAATAAATAAATAAATAAAAATATATGGGTGTGTAATGCTAACAGTAAGCGCTGGAGTAGCTCGGTGCAGTAAGCAGCCAACAAGTGTGGCAGTTACGAGACGTAGTGTTGGGTTGAGTGCTGGGGTATTATAGCGTATAAGTGTGTATTGCAACCCAGATTCAATTTCAGTTTGGTGGAATGACTATATTCATTGGGTATAGGGTGTGGCATGTCCAGACGATACCAACGACAATGGCAACAATGTGGCCTCACAGATTGACACTCATATGTTTTAATTGTTGCTATAAATGTTTTTCAGTCACTTAACAAATTGCTATCCATAGCAGAAACGATACTCATGCACTGAAAAATAAAATGAAAATACTGAATATAATGCACATATATATACCTTGGTACATGTACTGTACATGTAGGGAGCCAAGGATGCAAAAGTTGTCCAAAATAAACGAGCGGCTGCGTCTCCAAGACTGCTGAAAGTAAAAACAAAAAATGGCATAGACACATGTAAACACTGAAATGAAGTGAGTGCTCTACCAAGCAGCATTGCATATGAGATATCAGCCCAAGTTTATAGTCTACTAACACGTATACAGTAACAAGGCTGCTGCAAGTGACCTGAAGGAAGTTAAGCAAGCTACCTTCCTGGCCGCATTTTGGCAGCTCGCTGCATTCGTTACTCTGGGCCTCAAGCGAACTACTGTATATTGTGTCATAGTGTATATATATTGTGATATATTTTTATATTTTATATACAATATATTTTTTATTTTTACCTACCCTGTCCTTTCTCCCTATCGTTCACCTCTTTGATTTCATCTACCCCTTCCTCGCTATCCCTTTAATTCCACCGCCCTTGTTCAGGTGCTCCAGATATCAGATACCGGGGCTGGCAAACATCTTTTCTTTCCTTTTGTATATGTAATAAAATAACCACTAAAACAATTCAAATGCTGCTAATGCTAATCATCTTAAATTAGAATCAGATAAGCAGCAAGCTGACACAGTATAGTGCCTACGTTGTCGTGTTGCGCTGTCGCAAGCTCCTGATAGAAAAAGAAAATGTATTTGCGCAAAGCTTTGTTGGAAACAATTTCATTCCTTCCAAAGTCATTTTTGCTATACTGCTTATATATCGATACATGTTCTGATAAAACACAAGAGTTTTGCACCGTCTTCAGATTGCTTTCCGAAGCTAGAAGGTGGCATCCATGCCACAGAGATATAAGTAATTGACAAATTGCACGCTGATTTCGATCTGTCGTATCTGCAAGCTCAAAAACAATTAAGTACCAGGTTGCTGTTTACCTTAATTCACTACTGAATGACACCTCTCGCATTGATTTCGCGGACAAAAATGGACACGACACCCACCTACCGCTGCACTCAGCGCACTATGTCAAAAAACAACAGCAATGACAATGGCTTACGTGAGAAGCGACGGCCGATGTCAGATCGTTGACGCAGACATCGCAAATTTGCTCGGTACCCATGAATCGAACGTCCGACTTTTGCTGTTGAATGGTTTAATGTTAAGGGTGCGTTGCACTACCTCCGCTGCAGCAAAACCACGCCAATAAACTGGGAGACTTTACAAACACTGCCCGAATGCGCCGACGACGGCGTCGTCCAGAGCTCGTCAATCCAAAAGCTCTGGACGCCGTCGGCGACAACGAGGAAAGAGCCGAAAAGCCCGCCAGCCCGCCACGAATCTGGGGACAAATTCAGACTCAACTAGGCACATAATAGTCAGCATTTAGGTACTTTGTAAAAACATGGCGTTCAATGCGTTTGGGGAAATCTAGGGACAAAGTTTTAGCCGAAAAAACCCTATTCATGGCGGGTTTTAGTCTCGCCCGCGGAATGGGGCCGCGTTCGACGTGCATATAGCCATGAGCCTGTATATCGACGTCCGCCGTATCTTTACGAGAATCGAATGGATCCGTCGGACGTACCTTTAGACACTTCGTTTCTTAAAAGGGCCTTCCCTGGACAGTGGCCCTTTAATAGCGTCGTCGGGTGCCGCGATGTACGGCACCATGTCGAGGGTCTTCTGGTAAATAACTATGGATTTAATGTTCACATAAGTGCTCGCTCGTTGACCATCGGGCATGCTGACCGTGTAGGTGTTGTTCCCGGAGTTGATCCTTGAAATATCTTCGTCCAGGACGTTTACATAGGGTAGGTTTGCAGACGCGCACATGGCCTGCAGTAGGCGACGTGGCACATAGTCATTTAAATTCCAGCCTCTTGGCCTGAAGATTATTTTATAGTCGCTCTCCGGGAGCTTCGGCATTGGTGCCCTCTTGCGGATGTTGGGATCTTGCCTGCTTTTCTGAATGACATATTTCTTCTCGCCGGCGCCGTGCTCGCCGGCGTTCACGGAGCTCGACGCGGGTTTCGCGTCTTTCTTCCTCATGCGGTAGTGCATGCTGAGAACGGTCTCCCACTCACCGTTCTCGAATTTTGTGGGGTCAATATCATCTCCGTCCGCAACACTTTTCATAGGTAATCTGAGGGCCGCCACATGGGCAGGCGTCCGTCGACGTGGGGTAGAGTATGCGACGCTAGGTCTGAGAATTAGGCCTAGCCAGCTCTTCTATCTTTCCGATGAAAGAGGAAATAATCCCCCGAATGGCCAAACTTCTAACTCTTGCACGGTGTGATGACCAGGATCTTTGTGGTGGTTTTCGGCCCAAAAAATCAAAATTATCTCACTGCTGTTGTGGGATGGATGGATGGATGGATGGAATATAGGAGCGTCCCCTTTGAAACGGGGTGGTAGCAGTAGCTATCATGCTCATTTTGCTCCATATATCTTAATTATTGATTTAGAATTGTTAACTAAACCATCATTCTATTTATTAAATTTTGCTCCTACATTACTAACATTATGTCACATCTCTGCTTTTAAGCCACCAATCTTCCAGCCGCTTTTTGCTAGTTTCCACCGCCGGTTTATTCAGCCGGCCACTGTTATCTCTAAACCCCAGAGCTTCAGGAACAGTGATTGCGCCTGCATCAACTTCCGGATGGATACCATTGCATTCATGGAGGAAGGAAAGCTTAGGAGAGGCCCTGACGTCATTTTTTTGAAGCCGGCGCGGCCGCGCCGCGACCGGGCGCTGCAACGTCTCTCCTCCACCTTTAACCTTTCTCCGCGACGCTCACGTAGGTAGGGCCCTTAGCAACGCTGTTGCTAGTGGCCCGAGTTTTCATAGCAACGCGTCGCCGTTGCTAATGGCCCGACTTGGCTAACCCTAAATTTTGACGTCACTTCCGCCACACTTTCTCCAATGCATTGGGAATGGCAAGGGCCTCTCCTAAGTTGTTTCCTTCCTCCATGATTGCATTCGAGTATAATATGGTCAATTGTTTCACTGGAGTTTCCACATACAGCACATGCGTCATCTCCATTGTTAAACTTCTTTTTGTAGCTGCCTGTTCTAAGGCACCCTGATCTAGCTTCAAAAAGTAGGGCACTGCCTCTTGAGTTATCAAAGAAATCTTCCTTCGTGGTCTGCATTTTCCACTTTCGGTATAATTCCACTCTGTTTTTTTTCCATCGAATTTATCCAATTTTTACCTTCTGTGTTTTTCACCTGTTGCTTAATGCTCTTTATTTCTCCGTCCTTGTTAATAACATACTTACGAGTTAGTTTCCTAGTTCTTTTCCTCCATTGTGAGTCAACGCTTTTTAGGTACAGGTATTTAAATACCTTAGCTGCCCATCTGTTACTGTCCAATTTCCTCAGGCGTTCCTCATATAATATTTTACTCTGAGCTTCCCGTACTTCAAAAGATGCCCAGCCCATATCTCCCTGTACCGCCTCATTTGTAGTTTTGCCGTGGGCACCTAGTGCTAATCGTCCAACGGATCTCTGATTTGTTTCTAATTTCGACTGTACCTCTGATTTTAGGCACAAAACCGCATTTCCGAAAGTAAGTCCGGGCACCATAATTCCTTTCCAAATACCCCTCAATACCTCATACCTATTGTATCCCCACAATGCCTTATGCTTCATTATCCCGGCATTCCTTCGCCCTTTGGCCTTAAGTGATTGTTCATGCTTTCCAATGTATGCCAATCCTTCGTTTAAACATACCCCCAAATATTTATATTCTACTACTCTAGGTATTTCAAGGCCTTGAATTTTAAGACCCTGATCAGTTGAGCCGTTGAACATCATCAGACCCGACTTAACTGCGCTGAAACTGAAGCCTATAGCGTCCCCTTCGTCTCCGCAATACTTAACTAGAGTTTGCAATTCTTCCAGACTCTCAGCTAGCAGCACAATACCGTCTGCATACATCAAACCGGGGAGGCGCTGCTCTACCGCCTTTCCACCTAATCTGTATGACAGGTTAAAACCTAGGTTACTGTCTTGTATCCTCCGTTCCAGGTTTATCATATAAAGCATGAACAGCACCGGTGATAGAGGACAGCCTTGTCTTAATCCTTTACATACTTTGACATCCTCCGTACTTCTTATCCCTTCCCACGTAATTTCTACTTTGTTATCCCGGTATATTTCCTGTAGGAACTCTATTATCTCATAACCGCTACCTTCTTTTAATATGTTCCACAGGAGTTCTCTGCTTACGTTGTCGTACGCCCTGTTTATGTCCAGGAAGGCCAAATACAAAGGTCTATTTTCCACTCTAGATATTTTGATGCATTGGGTAAGCACGAACAGGCAATCATCTAAGCGCCTACCATTTCTAAAGCCGTTCTGAAGTTCTCCGAGTATCTTGTTACTTTCAACCCATGCTTGCACCTTTAATTTCACCGCCTGCATGGCTAACCTGTACATTACAGATGTTATGGCAATCGGCCTGTAGGATTTTATGTGCATCCTTTCTCCTTTCCCTTTATAAATCAAATTCATTTTACTCTGCCGCCAGCTGTCCGGAATTTGCTTATTCGCTATGACTGTTTCCAAAGCTTTTAACAACGTTTCCTTACTTTTTGGACAGAGTTCATTAATCAGCTTGATCGGAATTCCATCTATTCCTGTAGATGTGTTTTTAGGAATATTTTTTTCTGCCTTTTTCCAGTTTAGATTGGTCAGTTCTAAGGTGCTTTGTATTCTGCTACCTTGTGTTGCTTCCTGATTTGCGGAGATTACCCTATCGTCGATCTTAAATGACTCGGCTATAACTGATGTAATGTAGTTCACTGCGTTGTCCCCCTTTAAACAATTTCCCTCGTTATCTTGAATCCGATATTGCTTTCTTTGATTCTTCTTCCCTAGCCAGCTTATATGGTTCCAGAATTTTCTTGCTCCGCCTCTAGAGGCATCGTGTATATCAGCTATCCAGCGATCGGTGGACTGCCTTATTTTACTTTGGACGAGGGCCTGCACTTGAAGTTTCTTTTGTCGATATGATTCCCATTTTTGGTCGATTTCCTCCTGAGAAGCCTGTGCTTTCTTTGCCATTCGGTGTTCCCTTGAAGCAGCCCGTCGTTGTTCAATAGCTTCCCTGATTTCCTTATTCCACCAGCTCACTGGCGACAGCGCCCCAAGCGGCAAGCTAACCAGGCGGACCGCCGGGAGACCCCAGCATGGGCGACCGCGCCAAGCAGAGCGAAAACGGGCGCCATTACCTGATGTATGAATAAACAGTTTTGCTTGTTATACCGGCTACGTCTACCACATGGCGGCAGCGGCGAGATAACCAACGCAGCGTGACACCCAGAAGGACAGCGAGCCCAACGTAAGCGGCCGCAGCGTCATGCCAGACACTCGCGGCGCGAACGAAGAGCACGCGAGTGGCACTCCGAAAATGACGTGTGCGCAACGCTATGTGCGCAAAAGTGGAATGAGATATGCAACGCTGCCGACGGCTAGATGCACAACGGGAAAACATGAAACTTGCTGAAGCATCTGCTCGACGAAACCAAGACTAAGTCACACCACAACTCATCCATCGAGAAGTCACTAAACATGGCGCCGATAAGGTGACGAAACGCATCAGCAACATATACCTGCAGACTACGCCCACGGAGTGCCACGGGACGTACGGGGGGCTGCCCAACGCCCGTCTCGACAGAGATATAGACGTAGAAGAAGTTCGCACGGCACTGCAGGACCTCAACAGCAGGTCGGCGGCCGGGCTGGACCGCATCACCAACAAGGCGCTTAAGAACCTTGACGACAAATCCATAGAAAGCATCACGAGCTATTACAACAAATGCTGAAAAACGGGAACGCTGCCGACGCAGTGGAAGAAGGCCAAGATCATCCTGATCCCCAAGCCGGGCAAGCCATCCGACACGGATAACCACCGACCCATATCGCTCACATTTTGCGTGGGCAAGGTGTTGGAGAACGACCTGCTCAACAGCGTGGCAAGAATACTTCGAGAAAGAAGATCTTTACCCGGAAACGATCATTAGCTTCAGGCAGCATCTAAGTACCCAAGACGCCATGATACAACTCAAGCACTAGATCATCGATGGCGACACCGGCGACAACAAAGCAGTACTGGAACTCGACCTGCAGAGCGTCGGCGATCCTATCCCAAGTCTCGAAACTCAACATGGGAGAGAGATCATACAATTACATCAGACTTCCTCACGGACAGAACGGCCGAGCTCAGAGCGGGGGACCTCCAAGCACAGGAGAAGAAGCTGGGAAGCACAGGCACACCTCAGGGATCGGTCATCTCGCCGGTGCTTTTCAATCTCGTGATGATAGAGTAGCCGCGAAAGACTCAGGAACATCAAGGAAGTCCGACATACGATATACGCGGACGACATAACGCAGTGGGTGGAAGGGGGCAGCGACGCCCACATCGAATCCACCCTATAGGCGGCCGTTGATACGATTGAAGACCAACTCGACGGAACGGAGCTGAGATGCTCGCTGAGCAAGTCGGAGCTCCTCGTCTACCCGCCCGTCAAGCACCGCAAACCCAAGAGCAGCCCGAGAGAGTATGAGGCAATCAAAGTCAAGACTAGAGAGGGAAACGCGATCCCAAGAGTCAACAAGATCAGTGTGTTGTGAATGACTATCGAGACGCACGGCAGAAACGGCGAGACCGTCACCCGGCTCATTGCGAAAGCGGCGAACGCCACGAGACTACTCAAACGAGTCACGAACAAGAAAAGTGGAATGAGGGAAGAGAGCCTGATCAGACTGATCCACTCGTTCGTCATATGTCACGTAGCGTACGTGGCGGCCTACCACAAGTGGAAAAAGAGCGAGAGAAACGTACAAGATAGATATACTCATCCGCAGAGCCTACAAGACGGCACTGGGACTGTTCGAAACAACGAGCACCAAACGCCTCCTGCAGCTGGGGGTGCACAACACGCTGGGGGAGATAGCGGAGGCCCAATGCGCCGCACAACTCGATGACTGTCTACGACCAAGGTCGGCCGGAGTATCCTGGACAACCTGGGAATTGGATATCAAGGCAGGGAGCAGACGTAGCTCCCCATCCCCGATGAGATCAGGCGCAACATCAGAGTGGACTCGGTACCGACGAACATGCACCCGGAGACAAAGGGAAGAGAGCAGCGAGAGCCAAGACGCCGACAGACCAGCACGCGGCCGACACACACACACGCTACGTTGACGCGGCTGAGTACGCCAAGATACACGGCTTCACAACGGTCGTCGTCGAAGCGACCGGCACCGTTCGCACGACTGCCAGCAAGATGCACCAAGGCAGAGCAAGCGGAGGAGGTGGCCATCGCCGACCGCGAGGAGGAGGAAAAAACTTTATTTCACGAGCGAGTTTGGACCCTTCAAGGGCCCAGGGCCACCGCACGGCCCTCACATTACGCGCATGTGTCCAGGTCACCTAGGGCCATGGCACTGGCACCCCGGTCCACACTGCGAAGTTGGATGTCCAGGTCCTGCGACGTAAGGAGGGCTTCCCATTCCTCCCATGATCCGATGGCGGGCTGGCCCTGCGGGGGAGGATTGGCAGGGCAGCCGAAAAGAATGTGGTCCAAGGTGGCGTGCAACTCTCCACGACTGCCACACAGTGCTATGCGACTCGAGGCAGGCGGTGAGAAATTACGCCAAAGGCAGGATAGCGAAGGAAGCGGTGCGCATACTGCAGGCAACCAAGAACGACGATGACAGCAGACAAGTGAGAATCAAGTGGTTCCCGGCGCACGCGGGCGAGGCGTCAGACCGCAACGCCAACCACAGCGAGACGGCACACGCCAAGGCACGCACGCTAACAGACCGCGCCTCGGTCGACTGGCCGCTGTGGTTCAGCACCAAGGACCGACTACAACGAAATAACCACGGAGTTCCGCCTAGCTCGCAGAACTCTTCCACCCCCTTGCTCGGGGCTCAGTCGAGAGCAAGCCGCTTTATTCAGACAGCTACAGACAGGCTCACTCCCCAGCCCGTCGCTGATGCACAGAATGTATCCCGAGATGCACCCGACAGACAAATGCAGAGTCTGCTGAACGGAGACGGACGGCTTCGTACACATTCTGTGGAATTACAACAAGTACCAGGAAGAAGCTAAATCTGGGAGGATCCCGCCGCGACTGGCAGCAGCCGCAGGGAGCGACAATCAAGAGGAACAACTCTGGGCCGTCCAGCAGGTCATCAAGGCGCTGTCCTGGCAGGGAACCAGCGAGCCGGCCACGGGGAGTGGGGCCCAGGCCACACGGCCGGTGCCCAGAGGACGACGTAGGCCCCGTCCGGAGCGCGCGCGCGCGTTCTACTGCAGGCCCCAAATAAACGTTTTACCAATCCAATGGCAGGCTAGCCCCCGCTGCAAGAAGCGGTGACCTACCTGTCCCAGCCCCTAGGGGAGAGCTCGCACTGAAATCGCACAGCACAAGAATGCCTCAGTTTCACCCTCATCGAAACACAGAGAAGGTGGAGGAGGGTGTCTGATCCTGGCCCTGATGCGGCTGGGGCAGGTATAGGTCACCGCCGCTTGCGGCGGGGGCTAGCCTGCCACCGAAGTTTTCTGTTGTACGCCGTCATTGCACCCACCACCGCTTCGCTGGTGGACGACTGCTGTTACGGCGCGCGTCTTTCTCTCCCTCTTCTGTCCGCACAAGGCAGTGGAGGTGGCTCAGCTAGAGCCAGTAGCAGGCCCGTGCATTTTCTTTTTCACTTTTTCTTCTTCCTACAGCCACAACATCGAAACGCAGTCGCCGGCAGTCGGGTTCGAACCTGGGTTCTTTCGTTGTGTCTGGCATCTTGACCGCTGCGGGCGATAACACCTGCAGTCGGCAATTTCAGCAGTAACTTATAGAACTCGTCCGGTAGAAAAGCAGTCGGCACTGAGTGTCGCAAAAATCGGGGACTGCGTATAAAAAATTGTTATAGTAATTTGTGGCTCTAGTGATTGATTGCTGTGTGATGGGTAATGACGAACTAATAAAATCAGTGATTAATTGAATTAAATAAATGCTTTGGTTTATGGAGTATAACGTCCCAAAGCGGTCCAGGCTACGATCGATACACTGTAGTGGAGAGCTCCGGAATTTCGACTACCTGGGGTTTTTTAATGCACACTGATATTGCACAGCACACAGGTGTCTTGCTTTTCGCCTGCATGAAAAGTGACCAGAAAATTGGAAAAAGGGAAGTTCAAAGGAAAGCTAATGCTTGATAGTGACAATTAAGAAAATTTAGAATGTGTAATGGACCAAGCATGCTGAAACGAGTTATGGCTGCAATGAAAAAGCGCCTCAGGTGTCTGACGAGTGAGCAGTGTTGGGAGAAGTCGATCGAATCCTTTCCGACGGCGTGCATACTGGTGCCGACATGTCACCTCTCCCATGTTCTCTGCAGACCGTGGCTAACTGGCCGGCTTATGAAGTGAGCGGTTTTTAGAGTAGAGTTTAGCCTTGACTCAATCCCATTTCCGTGACCTACTGCCGAAACACTGGCAGCAGCCCGCATCAGGTCGCTCTCCTTCCCCAGTCTCAAGTGGTCCCCCACTATTTACACTGGTCCATAAGGCCTTGTGGACCACAGGGGGACCCTGGGGTCCCATCCATGTGTCAGCCATGGATGATGTGTTGTGGACTCTGACACATCATGCACGCCTGAGGAGCACTGGAACTTCAGACCACTTGGTTCTTAACGTGCATCGCTGTCTCTTTACGTATTGCCTCCATCGATCGAAATGCAGTCAGGATCACTCAGGTCCCCCAGATCCACAGCCCGGATCAGATCGTTTACAGCACAAGCACATGGGCACTACCATATTTGGTCATGTGACCCTTCCGCCATTGCTGGCCTTCTGGTTTGACGGCTGCCGATGCACTAGCCCTGGCTGCACGCAGTAGCTCTAGCTGCACGATGCTGCCTTCTTGCTATTGCTGGGGCAACAGGCTTGTAGATAGCATAGAAACTTCATGCAAATGAAGATAGTATGTGTAGGTGCTACAAAATGTTCAATGTAACCACATAGTTCATTTACTGGGTCCTGTCTGTATCGGCTAGAATGTGTCGACAAATCCGTCAGCCGTCTGCGCGTTTCCCTTTCTTAATACCCTCTTTGTGAAAAACATAGTTTACTGCAGAAGTGAATAATTACAAGGCGATGATCGCCTGAATGTTTTTTTAAAATTTTCTTGCGCAAAGGGTGAAAACCTGTTCAGACCTAGCTGGTTGAGCAGTATTATGTTCACCATTTAGCATGGTGCACAATATTTACTACTGAATACAGAGCGCATGCAATCCCCGACAACTGATAAGGTTTTTCACTTCCTGTAACTGTCCAGGCTTTACAAGACTACTATGCTGCTTACAGGCCGCATCAGGTGCTTAGCAGTGCTCGCCTGTGCTTGGCCGAAAGTGGCTAGAAACTGCACCGAAATTCAGTCCCCACAGTAGGCAGACCGAACAAGGGGATTGGAAAAATCTTATCATGCTAAATTTCATCACCGGCCCATGCTTTAGTATGATAAAAATAGCAATGATTAGATGCATTGCATCAGTGCTTGCCTAAAGTAAGCAGATTCACTGACATGTCCACATTGACCTTCCCTCTTGCATAATCAATTCATTACGAATGCGTAGACATTAATAGCCATACCAAGTTACTCTTTAATCTCTTACGCAAATAATGCAGCATCAGTGCAAAGACACACTATACAACTCCTGCAAAAGCGTCAGGGTTGTCATTTCCACAGCTACTGCTGGTGCTGAAATGAGCTGGTGTGCGAGGTGTACGATTGTCCTTTCCCTGAAACCCCCATGTGCTTTGTTCTTTCAGAAAGAACCATTACCTCGTGATACACCACCCAGGAAAGCAGTGGCCTAGGCCTTGATGTGCACCATATGTTGAAAGAATCGTCTGTTCTTTCGCCAATTACCCAAGAGTCATTATCTCTACTTCCCCGCAGCTTACTTCGACAAGACAGATGACACCTGCATAAAAGCAGCCACACACCAGCAGTATGCGCTGCACGCTGATGCGAAGTATGTCACTGCGGCCAGACGCACTTTCGTATAACAAATGTATAACAGAAATGTCTCCACTATAAAGGGGAAGAAATGTACAGGTGTCTATGGAAGACGAACTAGGACTTCAGTTTCACTTTACTATATCAGAGTTTACTATAGCAGGGTTGCACTGTATTAACTGTCTAGAGTTGCATATGATAGTGCATAAATAACTGAGTACAAAATAAATAAAACAGTTGTTATGCAGAACAAGCCACTTGACCATATCTTGCAATACAAAACCATGAATCGCAGTTTTAAAATTATCAGTGCTAGTTATGCTAGCTAACTATGCAGGTGAGTTTTTGCAATCTTTACTTGTTCAAGAAAAATGAATATGAATAGCGGACTGTGTTATTCTGAGTACTGTTACTATGTTGAATATCTGGACAGATATTCTTCAAGCTATACTGCCCGTTTTGCTAGGTCAAAGCAGGAATACATATATCAGATAGGACCATGAAGCTCCCTACGAATTCCTTTGCACTGAATCAACTGATAAAAGGAGGAGAAAGCACTTAACAAACCACATATCACTTAAAACTTTGGTATCACTGCAACTAGTGATTAAACTGTCAAGTTGAAACAATGAATGCAGTTTGGAACATATTTGCGATTAGTAACCTGTCGAAACTGTAGTATTTCGACTGGTACGAGTGCATATCTGGTTATTGACACGCTCAAACTGTCAGTGTATCTGAATGATGAAAGGGCAGATTTGATGCCAAAGTCCCCCACTACACCAACAGTGCAGGTAGACTTACCTACTACTACATAATGTTAATAGAAAGACAACTGTGGAGCAGACTAGCATTTGAGCATTTTTGCTGAAATCTAACGAGTCAATTACATTTAGTGGTTTGGTTTATAGGGATTGATGTCCCAAGAGCCTCTGGCTATAAAGGACTCTGTAGTGGAGGACTTTGGAAATTTCAACATGCACTGGCATCGCACAGCACACAGTTGCCTTCCTTTTCGCAGGTACATGGCTTTATTTTTGTTTATCCCGATTTCGAGTTCAGATTGTGAGCTCAGTCATGTGCCCGAGCTCAGTCCCACGCAAATTATTGTAAGAGCTCCACTTTGCATGAAGCTTGCATGGTCAGCGAGTTAAGTGCTCTAGAACTAGGCCTCATATTTTTGCATGCTTATAAATAAAAGTGCCTGGCCTTGGGTGATTTCTTGCATTTGTTACATTGTGTAAACCCTGAAACGTAGTCAACACCTTTATATCTGTTGTAACACATACCGTAGCAAAGCCGAAAGCCGTGAGCCTATACCAATCGAATACATTCAGAAGCAGATGTCAGGCATTGTTGTTACACAGCAGACTCAAAGAGCAGCATCATTTTGTTGCATGTTTGTGCTCATCCCGTGAGCAGTGAAATGCAAGATACAGCACTAATGATCATGCAATTTTGCCACATGCTCCAGCTTTAGGCAGAAAGAACAGGTTAATGAGACAAGCGCGAAATGCTGCTTGGCCTCGAGTTTGAAACAGCAAAGATATTCTGCAAAAATTTTGAATACACTGAACAGTAAACATGGGATGCTAATTGAAAGCAGTAACAAATAGGAATGGCAAATCATTTCAGGTTTTGAAGGTCTTCCGTCTCATGCGTATCCTTACCACAAAAAGCACTTTTCTACTTGCAAATGCCAGATCACCAAAATGAGAGAACAGAAAGTGTTCTTTCTCGGGCTTTATTGCGGCAGTGAGGTAGCACAAACTGCACTGTCCAAGAGTAAAAGAAGTTAAAAACATCTGCTCAATTTTTTTTTGTCCCACTGACTAAATGTACCTTGAGCAATGGTAACAATGTTAGGCACAAATGCGTATACAAATTGAAACCCCAAAAAATGGCAGTCTGAACTGTAAGTTGTGGAAGGCAGTCCACTGGCAAAGTCTTCAGAAATTTCTTCCAGTCATTTCTTGCACAGCTCCGTAATGGCTTTGCACAGCTTCTGCACCGATGAGTGGCTGTTTGGGTCAGCCATTAGTTTCACCACCTGAACAAACACAGCCGCAGCATGTTACAAGTAGAAAGGTGCATTGAAAGAAATACAAAATAAAACAGGCAAAGAAACAACCCGAATCCAAAAAATGAAGTAAAAAAAATGTGTGAGTGAGGGGAGGCAGGACAAAAGCCTTGCAAGTACTTTACCACTCGCAATAAGTGTTTAAGTAACGGTAACGAGGTAGAATGTAGGCTAGGGAAGCAAGACAAGCACAAACACTGGCACTATGTTTGCGATGCCTCCCCTCAGCAGCCATTGCACGAACTACTTTACCTATAGGAGGCCTTGATGATTCCATTCGCAATCGTGTGCATGCTGCAAAGGACCATGCGCCTGAAAGACCCAGTATCCCTCTGTGGCATTCGCAGCTATTGCACTGACAGGTATTGCTACTCGTTATTAGAGTGTTCGGGTTTATTTCCTGCTTCGTCAGATCACATGACGGACAGGGAAACTCTCATTGCAACTGATGACGTGACCTGAAATGCACCCCATCTGCTTGCCTTTCTCCCCCCATGTTACACTCTCTGCAACCCACTTCTTTCCTCTTTGCTTCACTGGCTTATCTCATTCCTTTACGAGCCACGGGGTCATTTTTTATCTACGCTAGCCACATCAGTGTACCAAAACTGCACAGAAGGGATGGGAGTTTTCCTGTACTGGAGTAGGTCTAGTTAAAAAAAAAAAATAGCCCTACTGACGACTCTCGTAGCAGAATGAAAAGCTCTGCCTGCTTTAGGCCTGTCCCTTTCAAGAATTAAACATGCTTCAGGGCGTCGTCTTCAATATTTGGGTTGCAAAGCTACAATGGAGAGCGCTGTAAACAGTAATGTGAGCCACGACATGCAACCTATCTAGTGCTGCTATTCTGTTGCGGCTGCCCACCTGGAATATCAAAAGAAAAGAAGAATGACACCAAGAAATGAAATATGAACGATGAGCTCTTTGGTATTGAGGCCTGTGCACAAATGACTAAGCATGCAAAACTATGGAATCTGCACATACTTGGAAGAACATCTGCATATTGTGTGCAGTGCCCATGAAGCTGTGGAAAATGTCAAAAAGGTGCGTGCAATGTAGTGCATGCACCATGACCAGATTCCAGCAGATGGAAAAACTAAAGAAACTGCATCATTCAGTGCAGGGAAACCTCAGCATATTTGTCAGCGTCAAAATCTGACAAATAATTAGAGTGGATGGGGCAAAATGAAGTACCTGCCTACTTAGAGAGTGACTGCCCCTTCAGAGAACCTAAAGTGGAAAAATTTTCCAAAGTGAGCAGCCTAACAGAGGTTATGGAGCATCAGAATGTCACTGACCTATGGAGTCAGTTTATTTTGGTTAATTTCTGTTTCGGGCATTGTGCCACAAGAGGTGGAAGAAGCAGTGATAGCCTCAAGTCTGTCTGCAAGATTCACAAGTTGCCGCAGCAACTCACGGTAGAAGAGAGAATTTCTGAGGGTTCTGTTGTGCTATCTGCCGCCTGCCATTGAGTGCTACGATCCTGGCTTCCCTTACTGAATTGTGCGACAGAGCCATCCAGTTTGCAGTTCCAAAAATGTACCGGGCTTAAGAACTGCTACATGGCATTGCAGGATCCACGCATGTAACCTCCCCAGTTCTAACAACACTTACCTTTAGCAGCCGAATTGGTATTAGTACCAGCCATGCATTGCAGCATTTCTTTATACAATATGAAGGTGCTGGGTTTCTAATAGCCAGCACTTCCACTTATCGCTGAGCAGCATCTTGGCGCATTGTCAATAAATGAGCTGTGAATGCAACGGCCGAAACAGAAGGAACACTTCCTTTTCTTTCCTGCAAATTCTCAAAGCCGAAAATGGAGGTTGGGTTGATTACGCGGCCAAATACGGTATCATTTTTCCCGATCGCAAGCGGCATCTCCAAGCTCATTTTTGTATATTGAATTATTAATATATCCGGGTTCGACTGTATGTGTAATAAAGAAGGCTATATGAAAGAAATATACTTTGTTTTTATGCTCTACACAAATTAACTTACCACTTCCCTAAATAAAAAAAAATAATACCATTGTGGTGCTATTTCCTAAAAATAAAATGCGTCCATAAAAGGATTAATTTGACTGCCACTAACCCAGAAGTCCGGATAATTGGAAAAGCCAGTGTAGGCCCTGCCAATACCCAGGCAGGCCTATGGACTCACTAGTTTGCATACTACTGGATTAGCACATTTTAAATTAAGCGGCCTCTCTAAGGAAGCACATGCCCAAGTATGACCGGCACGGCTAATGATCATCAATACATTTTGTGAGCCTAGACTGAATGGTACACAGTCACCCATACACCTTTCATGTGCCCGCCACGGCATGCATGAATCAGACAGACAGCCTCAATCCCAAGGATAACCTAACATTTGGCTTTGGTAAAGCACCACAGTTTCAGTTTTGCTTTTACAAGCTTTGCGCCAGTTCAAGGCTGCACATCAGAAAGTCAAATGAGTCGGGCTATGCTTCAGACCGTGATTGGTGATGCTGCGTGTTTCTTTTGTTTCCACTAGTGTGGTTCTTCCTTTGCTTAACTTGCCGAAAGGGCACGCTTGTCATGTGCCGTTTGCTGTTACGTGAAGCCTTTTCACACATGACGCAGAAGCATGTGGGGAGGCAACGTCGAGGTGTGAAGAATGCTATGGGAAGTAATTACGCTAGAGCTGTTCTTCTTCAATTGCACTGACAGTCTGCACGGAAAAGTATTGCTGGAAACGTGAAAAATTGTCCGTGTCGTGTGGATTAGCCGACGATTCTGCAGCCTTTTGCCAAATGAATTCAACGCAATACAAGCATTACTGATTTTTTTTTTTCTTCAAGGTCCTTCAATGATGCGACCCTTGAATACTCTAATTATCCAAATTTTGGAATTAACAGGAATCAAACTAACGACATTTTACTGCATTGCCCCATGCAATTTGAGCAGTCCCAGCATAAAAACCGTGCTGCTGCAAAAGCATTATCACGTTCAACATTCTGGCTGGGTACCACTGGCTGTTCATGTGCCTGCTTGTATTGCTCTGCTTGAGTCAATATTATTACAGTCGAACTCGGACATATCGAACTCTAAGGGGATCGCAAAATAGTTCGATATAGCGATAATTGGATATATAGAAATCGGCTTGGGACAGCACTTACGATGCGAAAAAAAAAAAAACGATACCGCATTTGTCGCGTAATAAACTCACTCGCATAATGAACCCACCCTTCACTTTTGCACTCGAGAATTTTGGGGAAAAAAAAAGCGTTAAGGCCAGCTCGCTCACATGCAAGCAATTAAGCGATCCCAGCGACGAGCCACAAAGCAAAAAATTTAACTGCGTCCCTCTGCTGTTCCAGCCACCGCGGCAGCTCGAAACAAGGTTTCTAAATCGCCAGCATTTTCGCTTGCATGTCGCGGTCCTCTCATCCACAGCTCATTTCTTGGCAGCGTGCCAAGATGCTGCGAAGCGATAACGTCGGGGCGTGTTTATCTTTTTATAGCTCCCGCGGCAACGGGGAGCGAACATGGCAGACTGCCCGTGATGGCTTGATTGCACAAGCCTGATTCGATTTATCCCGCCACGCTTGGGGCGGGCGTAGTCCACTGCCACAAAATATTGGAAAGCGTGATACAGTAGCTGCAAATGCTGTTTGAAGCGAAAAATGCTAAAAGCCGGTGTCATGATCGCAGCTGACCGCGTGCTTTCGTTAATTCATACATGCAAGAATAAACGACTCCCGCAAAAAAAGAAAAAATAAAGCCTCTTCGTAAAGCCATATCTTACGCTACGCCGCGCGTACAGCCCAACGATAAAAATAGACTACTTTCGAAAAAAAACAAATAAATAATCTGCCACTTGTTAACTTCCGCAGGCGCCATAGCCACGTCAGCCGCTGTGCACAAAGGGTTCGCAACACACGCTGGGGAAAGCGTCAGACGTTCTGTCTGAAAACGGGCTGAGCTGGCTTGGCGCATGCATATACCTTGGTGCTACTGCGAACGAAGGCCGGGAAAGGGGAAAGGAGAGAGATAGCTCGGCAAAAGAATGGGCACACCCTTGCGCTTCGCTCTGTCGTGTTTTTCCCCACTCGTTCCCACCGGTTCTCTCCGGTTCATTCACGCACATGGCTTGCAAACGTCACGTGCTGGCGCGCGGGAAACGATAACCGCAAATGCGCGCGCCTTTAGGGAATGAGTGCAGCGCTGCCCTAGCCGAACTGTCCCCTCTCATTACTTCCGCGCGCGGCTTGAAAACATCACGCGGTAAACGGCCGAGGGTGATGCGATCGTCTTTGGGAAAGGCACACTTTCCAGTGCGTGGTGCGGAGTTCGATATATTGAACGACTGGTGAAATTGAGTTCGATATATGACGCGGCTTTCCTATACTTTTACATAGGATTTTCAAGGGGATATTCTGTGAGTTCGATATAACCAAAATTCGATATATCCGGGTTCGACTGTACCTGCACAGCTGCAGAATGATGCATACATGTCACTCGATACCCAAGAGACCGCCGGACACAGTGACATCCACCCACCTTTCCACTGCTGATGTGAACGTGGATGGGAGCCTCCACGGGCTTGGTGTTGACCGGACTACCCGACAGTGACAGCAGTGTCTCCCCCTGGCGTGGCTTCCGTGCTGTCGCTGGCCTCTTCCTGCACTCACAAAGACAAGAAAAAGAAAGAGACTGGTAAAAAATTCACTCTGGAGAAGTTTAGAGAAGTTAATACTTTAGCACTTTGTTGTATCGGTTTGGAGCAACAGCGCTGAATTTCCAGACATAATCCTGCCCACCAAGCAGCCAATCTTTACTCATATGATCACACTGAAGAAATAGAATCAAGGTTTACATCCAGACGACCGACGGAGATTCTTTTCTGTGGTATTGTGGGCAAATTGTCAAAGTGCTTAAAAGGTGAGGACTCCCTCTGTTGTTTAACCACTATATACCAAGGGTCTACATCCTAGATTCTGGTCAAAGGTAGAATAAAGGGACAATCAAGCCATCACAATATTAGCTGGCAAGCTATCTGCAAACTTGGTTGCTTTCGATGACAATATCAATGCCAACAGCAAGCTGTGTAGCTGAGCGTGAAGTTTTATAGAGGAGTCACCTAACTGCCACGTTACGACAATTTTAACAAGCTGCTTTTGCGTAGGTGATACTGGTGGTGCCGTCTGGTAAATATACGTGGAACATAGCAGAAAGAGAACGGGTGAGTTGAGTTTGTCATTTGAGTGCAGAAAACATAGAACTAAGTGCACCGAAAGTCAACAAAAAAAGTCTGCACTCATTAAATTGTTAAAGAAGTCGAGAAAGCATGTACAAATAAGATGCTCAACTCACCCGTACTGTCACTGCGACATTTTGCGGATATTCAACAGACGGCGCCATTTACACGAAAGCAGTTTCTTTTGGGTTTGTGATGCTGCAGCCAACATGGGTTTCCAATTAATTCTAATCAAATCAGACAAGTACAAGATCAAAATTAGCTTTGAAAGCAGTAGACGGCTGCATGCCATCTGTGCGCCAAATTTCAGTGCGAATGAACAAGCAGTTGAATTGATACAAGCATTTTACAGTTCCCATAAAGCATTGCAACACCCTTTACAACTGACGCTCTACAATCTAGCCTCTACTCATGTTAGAAAACATCTTCACGGGCATGCCAAGTGCACATTTACTTGTTTGTACAATACGATAACACAGGAACACGTGGAGGATAAGCGAGACTGCCCGCTTAGGAAACTCCTCAAAGCAGGTGCTGCCAGGGTGCTTCTGGCTCAAAGTATCACTCCAAAGCAATCAACTGTTGATTTTGAGCTGCTTCTTTGCTTCGAATTTGATAAAAAATTTTTTCAAAAGTCTAGCACTGTGCTTATCTCAAAACACACAAAAGCTTCCAGCCCAGCCAGCAGTAAAAAACAACAGCAGTGGCACTTACCTTATTTACTCACATATAACCCGCACCAAAATTTAAAAAAATGTATTTAAAAGGGAGGGGTATGGGCTTCCTGTGGTAGCCCGCCATTCCCATCGTCAACAACACTTGTCAAGCCGATAAGATACCAACAAAAGGCATAGCCAAATCCTCATCCAGAGCATAATCTGTTCATTCTCCATGTCATTGGTCAAGCTTTGTTTAGCCAGCGGTTGTTGGGCCTTCTGTCAGGTGCTGTTTCAACACCCAGTCAGCCCAGTTTGCACGGTTGGCGTGCTTTATTTTGGCACCACGAGTGCAACTCAGCGGCAGTCTTTCACAGCGAAAGAGAAAATAACAATTATAGCCACTGCCGAAGAAGTCTGCAACAGAGCTGCAGGAAAACAACACGATGTCAACGAGTCACACATTCGCGACTGGAGGAAGAAAAAAAAGAGACTTGAAATAATGAGCTGGGACAAGCGAGCATTTTGCAATCTGAAGACTGGCTCATGTGTCCGAAGCACCGATGATGTGTCCTATAAGCATTGAGTGATGCACCTGGAAACCATGGCAATGCATTTTACACGTGTGATATTCGCGGTTTGAGATGGTTGCCTGTAGTAGTCATGAAAACAGGCTCTTCATGGACAGCAGCATTTGGAAGCTTCTCGTGCACCAACCGTGCCACCTGCTTTGCGATGAATTCATGCCTTTCCTTCCTGGGGAGGCCAATGGAATTGCATTCCTGTAGGATATGGAATGCGATTTCCTTTCAGAGGCAGCATCGCCGGCAGAGGTGAGCTTGAGGATCAGAACTGTGCTTCTCAGTTAAGGATTTCGTCGGATATGGATTGATTCTAAGGTGAAGGACTTTGATATCCCCATCTTGAAGGAGTTTGGAACTGTAGCCTAACCAGGTGTTAGCCAGAGCCCGGTATTGGTGCGGAAAAAGATCTTTGTTTTCATACCGGGAGATATAGTTCTGACACAGTTTATTGGCGCCTCACTTCAGTGCCACCTGAACGAATTTTAGGTCAGTGGTTCCCTTCGGTACATCAAACACTTCGCTGAGGTGCCGATAGTGGGGCTCAAGAACAAGATCGAACAGCTTAAAAATGAAAGTGGGAACTGGGGAAACAAAGAGGAAGATGGAAGGTGCATTTAACCTTAATCCGTATATACATGTCAAGGAAACAAGCTTCCTGTTTAACCATAAGTGTATAGGAGGAACCGTATAAAAAGGCCGGAAGAGCAACGCCAACAATTCAACTTTTGATAGGGTTTAAGAGAGGCCATTGAGATGAGATCAAGAAGGGCTGTGACTTTTTCTGACTCTACTTTTGGACTTTGTTCACAAAAAGGGAGAGACAGAGGTACTTGATAGGCTGATTTAGTTGTTTACTATGGATCACTAAGTTGTCGATGAAAATAGCTGCAATACTGTACTGAAACCAAGAAAAAATTCTTGAGCTTTCAACGATATGACATCGGATTTCAAAAGGAGCCAAGCTATTTGCTTTCTCAGGCGGAAAATACCAGTCAGACCCCAGTGTACCATAAGATGCTGATAGACATGACTATGGAAAAAAAAAGGGTTCCAAATCAGTCAACGTGCTGACCGGCGGAAGTGTCGAGCTGCGCTGCACAGTAATCTGTGCTTTGGTTGACTGGACGGAACTGCATCCGCATGCGATATTCGAATGCAAGATGCTGCCAAGCATACCATTGCTCCCAGGAATCATTTTTCGTGCGGAAGAGAATATTCCTGAATGAACAGTGGCCTAGTCAGTGACTGGATACGAGTAATCTGGAAATAAAGACCCAAGATTGCTGATTGAAGATTACTGGCACGCCGGTCGATGCTCGCTCTGGATTCCTTCAGAGGCCACTGTACCGATGTGGTGGAGGCTGACCTCACAGAGACCGGCACTGACCTCATTGTGTGTGATACCTGGCGGCATGATGTCCATGCTGTCAGCTGGCAGACAGTTTTTACGCCCTCACGCTGACGGGATGCATGCATAGGCCTGATATTCCACTGCTCTGCAAGCGGATCGTGGAAGCGTGGAAAGCACCACAAGCCAAGTTGGTGTGCAAGAGCTTCAAAAATGTGCCATCAGTAACAACTTGGATAGTTCTGAGGATGACTACGTCTTTGAGAGTGGCAGTGAAGCCTCAGATGGTACCAGTAAGAGCGGCGACAATTGAGAATCGGATAACCAGTGCCGTTGTGCGGTCGTTTGGACAAACTTTATGAAAACGAAATGATCACCAAGTGTGCAGTTGTATCTTTCCAGTGATTTTTTTTTTTTTTTTTTCAAATAAATGTGCAGGTTATATGTAAGGACAATTTTTTCTTTTTTCGTGGAGTTCAAAGTTAAGGGTGTGAGCTATATGCAAGGGAGGGTTATACGAGAGTAAATACGATATATTTGTCAATATCATCCTTATGCTACCACAACTTAAAGTGCCTAAACGTATGGCCACTATGCCATGAAAAAGGATGAACAAAAGGAAACTGCCCATAGGAACAATACATAAAACTATAGCAGACTTGTCCCTTGAATGTGTGGGCTTTCAAACTGCTTGTTCTCCTGTGGTGCCCACAAGATGACCTCTAGCTTAATACAGTAGCAAGTTAACAAAAAACTGACACCAGGTTACTCACTCTCCCCATTCCCCCCACCTCCCTCCACTGTACCCTACGCTGTCACCTTCAAAGTTGGCAAATGGGGAGGCAGAAAGAAAGGAAGAAAACAGTGTAGGCCCTGTCTTATCTTCTGCAGACCTCTATAAAGAATTTCGGGGAAAGAAGAGAGAGAGGGAGAACTTCTGGCTTTTTCTTCGAAACTGGAAGCAGACGAAAGGCACTCACCGGATGTCAAACTTGGGGGTGACGACTGGAAGCTTGGCAGCCGTGCGGCGGGTCATGGCCGGCGTGTGCATGCTCGCCTTGCGCATCATCTTCCTCGGCTTGGGATCGGATGGCTCGTCAGAGATTTTCTTCTTGCTCCCTGAGCCACGGTGGCTGGGTGCCTGCACAACAGATTGTGCAGGTCAACTAATGTACTGCACACCAGCTGAGCTAGATCATCATTCTGGCCGATGAGGAACGGCACATAAGCAGTAAGGGGGGAAAAAGCAAGTGACGCACCACTGGAAATACTTCTGACCCCACATGTCTCAAGGAGCAATAATGAAAGCAGTAAAAAAAAAAAAAACAGCAAAAACCGTAAATATGCTATTTGCAATTGCATTTCCATGTAGCAAGTGACCTCATGTGCTATAAGTTTCGTAGCGCTGTACTTTGTACACTTAGCTTTTTATTTTGATTTATATTCACCTTGTTAAGGTCTTGGAAGCATGACCACAGCATCAATAAATACAAAGTTGCAAGAAAACTGTGTTCATTAATGAAAACAAAATGTGATAAAGACTGCTTGTCACTCACTCAAATTTCCTGGGAGCAGCAACAGTACGATACAGTTCTTCAACTCCGATAGTTGCTAATAGTAATAGTCGCTCCGATGTGGCAGTGATCAGTTCCGCCATCAGACAACAATAAATCTGCCTTGTGCGGCAAAAGCCCATTATGTGGCCCTTCTTATTTGAGACCTATGACCCCTTTCCCAAACATTTCACCCCAAGGAGCCGAGCACCAGAAAAGCCGGTGGGTACCCGGCGGCACCAGGGATCGAACCTGGTACCTCCCGAATACGAGGCGGATGCTCTACCACAAGACTGTTTAAGACACGAAAAGCTTCCACATTCTCGCACGTAAACAGTCTTCAGTGCCAAATGCTTTTGCTATTGCTACTATATATGCTTCCCATTTCCTTATTTAATACCTGGTAGGCTTGAAAACCATGCTAATGATGGGTGAGAAAAACAATTTGACCACTTTGTTATATTCATATTCGCTTTGCGCCAAAAATTTAATGCTAGCAAACTTCAAGTAATACCTTCTTCTGGCTATGATTATAATATTTAATTTGCAATTTAGCTTTGTGTATACTGGAAAAAGACAATATTTGATTTGCACTCTTTTTTGATATTTGAATATGCTTCACATGCACAATTTTTCTATCCACAAAGCTTCCTGATGTATAAAAACTCTCGCGATACCAACACAGCTGACCCCTGATATATTGAATTATTGGATACATCGAACACACAGGTATCTTCAAAATCCTGTGTAAAAGTATCAGAAAGTCACAGTGTAAAAGATTGGTCTTAGGCAGTTATCTTGATATATCGGACAGTACTGTGCCCGGCAAGTAGTGCCTTTCTTATCTTCTTATTTCAACCAGTTCCTGTGCATGGACACTGGCCAATTGGAAAGGTCTTTGGCACCTACTTGCAAGTGCCATCCCTGTGAAACTGGGTGATGAGGTGAACATGAGGTCATCTCGAAGGTCGCCTTCGGTGCCCCTGTTTAACCAACTACAGCCTAACAGCCTAACGGGCGGCATGTCGCTGCAAGAAGCGCGTTACTAGCGTAGGTGCAACGTACACTTGGCTATAGGCCACAGATAAGCTTACCTATTGAAAAATAACGGCTTGAGGGGCTGAATACGATTACCTATTGACCATTTAACTTCGCTTGCCTTGCTTACCACTGAGAGATTGGAAGCAGCACTTACCTCATAGCAAAGAGGTGCCTGCAAAGTTTGGCACAAGTTACCATCAAAAGCAGTCTTAGTAGCGCTACCTTTGTTCCCCCTTTTTAAAGCGAAAGCTGTTAATGGCTCATAGTGTCGGCGTTCAGTCACACTATAGCTGTCAATCAAATGACGTCGTCACTAAAATAAATATCCTTTCTCCACTGGGAACTAACCCTCCATCCATTGGATCTCCAGCTGAGCGCGTTAACCAGCTGCGCCATGTACGGGATTGTGAAATTCACATCACAATCCTCCTAGCCTACCATGAGGATAATGGTAGGAATGACAATGACGATGTAATTAGTGACAATGATAATGATAGCATTAGCAATATTAATTATGGTGTATTTAGTTGATAATGATAATGAGAGAAAACTTGATGCACCGCGTGCACCAGCAATGCTTAGGCTTTCACATTTCTGCAGTATAAATTCCACAGTGCTCTCGGAATTTTTCTCTTTCTTCAAATAAGCGCCACATTAGTTAAATAGGGCAGATGCGAAATGTCCATTTAAGGGGGACCCTGGTCTTAAGACATTATTTTGTATTTACTGGTAGATTTGGATGAAAATTGCACCATTTATGCAGCTTTTTGTGCTGATTTTAAATATGCATATTAATTTTATGTAAGCCATTTAGTTGTGAAGATATTGAGTACTTTACAGTTATTTGTTTGGAGGTGAGCTGTCAGTATAACTACAGGAGTTATAATAAAAACTGATGTATCAAATCAAGAGAATGCAAAAATCAAGATTGAATCTTCTGGTTCCATTTCAACCAAAGTTACAGCTTGTCAAAGTTCAGAGACCAAAAAGCCACCTTGACACTCCAGAAAACATGAAATTTTAAAAAACTTTCCTCATTAAATACCACAAATTCATTTATACTTTTGCAGTGTACATGAGTTTACCTTTCTGGTGCAAAAGAAATTATAGCAATATCATAAGTAGAACCAGAGATATCGCACCTCCAAACATGTACCGTCCTCAATATTTTGATTTTGAGAAATTGAGGAAAAACGTGTTGATAAATTTTTGAAGCACTAAAGCTAACAGTAACTCATTAAAGTGGGTTCTGACTAGCTTCTGATGTCAATGCATCATTTACCATCTATATAATTCGCCCTCAAAGAATGAAATTTCTAGCGATTGGAATGCATGGTCCGGAGGCCGCCACCAAGACGAGTGCGTTTGCATCGTGACCTCCGCAAAAGTTGGTGCCAAGTTCTGGTGCGCGATCGCCATTCTCACATTCATGCAGTAAACGCAGTCGGTCTACAACTAGTGATAAGCTACTGTTGCTCGTCTTGCACCGCGTAGCATTCAGAAGAAAGTTTATTTCGACAAGGTTTGGGATTCCGCGCAATCTTCTGTATGTTCTGTCGTGACGCTGGGACTAAGTCGACCCGGCCCTCACTTGGTAGCGTGCAGAGACTCCGGGTTGATGAAGAAGTTCGTAAAACATATACAAGCAGGTTGAATGGCACTTTGAGAAAACTTATTTACATGAAAAAAAAAAAAAAAAGGAAAAAAAAAAAGGGCAAGCATTAAGAGTTCATAGCGAGAAGCGTCTGGATGAGCCGTTTACCCAGGGCTCAAAGCGTCATTTCGTGCTCTGCAACGTCCTTAAATCCCCCCCCCCTATGTCCAGCTCCTCTCTGAAGATGCTGACCAATCAGTTCCAGGGCACACCCCTCAACCAATCGATCACATCACTGCACTGATGGTCTGATGCACTGACTGGTCCAGTATTGTTTCGTCGGGCGTGGTCACTTGTTGTCGGGTAGAGCTTAGGAACGGCGAGGAGGTAAATTTCGATTCTTCTGCAAAGATTCGCTATGTTGGTTCCGGCATGTGGATTTCCTTCTCAGAAACACAAGTGTACGTGCGTGCCATGAATACTGCTCCCAGCATTGTCCCTTTCCGGCAATTGCAACTCTTTCCTGCATTCCCGGGAAATCCTCTAATGGCCGTAATTCTCGTGCTCCTTTCTTCTCCTGTACGTCAGCAGACGTGTCACTCCGATCGTCTCCTTTGGACAATAAGCATTCCTCACTTGACAATAGTGCCTCTCAACGGGAACGGTGAACAGTTGAACAAAAGCACTTCCGGCTATTTCTCACAGGGCGACGTTTCTTTGTATTTTTCTTGACGTTCCCTTGATAGGGCCAACTTGGCAGTTGCAGAGTCACGACAAAGCAAAGCATGCTCACACAAAAAGATTCATGGAAACAGGCTCACTTAGAGCCCTTGCACCAACAGCACATATCGACACCATGCCCACAGGCGAACAATAGTGCGCGCAAGCGCGGACCATGCACGGTCACAACAGTTCCGCGTGACACGGGACACTGCTTCGCGACTGCCGCTGCGGCTGGTCACGGCACTGCCTCACAGGACGATCTATCCTGGCGTTGAAAGCTGCATTTGCTCATCTGCACCCTCACGATTCCGTACGCGGCAGATCGTGCCGCTCCTCGCTATTGCACTGAGCACGACCGGCTATGCTACGCCGTTATCAGGCCATCGCGGACTCGACGCGGAGCGTCGGCGCTTCGCCATTGATTACAGATAACCAGATGCGGCGATGTAGCGTCCCCGGCGCGTTTATCTCCTCTCGCTACTTTTTTTTAGGCTAATAACGAAGCGTGAATCTCAATATTGCGCATTTCGCGTTGTGGTTGCGATGAGGGAACGGCGCTAGACCGACTAGGCCTAAAGGAGAGACCTTTTCAAAATGGCGCCGGACCGCGAGCAGTCGACGCCGCCAGCCCACCAAAGCTCGCCTTTTGCTCACATGTGGTGGGAGTCCAATAGCAGGGAGTGTTTCATGCAATTTTGTTCCTTTGTTTTCTGCTTCGGTGGGCTCGCTCATGGTCACCAACTGAGATATAGGAATGGCCTGAATCGCGATCTTTCGAACGACACCAAGATTATGCCCGCAGATCGCGTATTTCTCGAACTGCAGGGAGATCGGAATTCGGCGCGATTTGTCCTCAGTTTAAAGGGCCACACGCACAGATTCTCATCTTTGGAACGCTGTAACACGCAAATTAGGCAATATTTCTCAACGAAACTTCGGAGATAGCTGCGGAAAGATCTCAGAATCGAGAAAACGAGAAGATTGAAAATCCGATTTTCGGCTGCAAAGACCCAGTCCGCCCTTAACTAAAGTAAGACTCACCCTAAATCCCTTGGTCACTACTACGTACTGTAAAGACAAGCGTCACAAGCACTAAATTGACTTTCACATATGTGCAAACAGTGCAGTCCACTTATAACGATACCAGATATAGCGATATATCACTTATAACGATCAAATTCTTGAGATTTATCATTTTTCCCATTGGCCCTCTGTAAAAATAAACCAGATATAACGATAACTTTATCACCACCCGGTAGGTATTTACCACAAAAATTTGACTGGATGTTTAATAAAAGAAAAATTATTAAGAAGACAATGGTGAAGAGAAGTATGCTTAGGTTATTTTATGGCTATTGATGTATACTGTAATAAAGTGTTTAGTGCTTTTTACGATGATTACCGTTGTTCAACCCGATTTACTCATCGCTAGTAAGTAGGCAAGCCTACATGCACGGGAAAATACGTGGATGTGCTTTTTGTTTTTCTTTTTTGCGCCGGATCAGATATAATGATAATCAGTTATAACAACCTGATCTTCAGGATTTTTCAGTATCTTAAGTGGACTGCACTGTACTCTTAATATCCATTTAGATTACAGATGTTCCCAATGTAAACATGTCACAAGCAGCAAGATCCATTTCACAGCAAAAGTAAAAAATCTAGAGCACTCACCCTCTTTGCCTTGGCACTGACGGCAAGCTTCTTCAGACTGCGGTTAAATGAAAAAAAAAAAAAAAAAAAGACCAATGCAATTGATGCAGCCGGAATACTGTAAAAACCCGCATATACTACAAGGTATAATCTCTGGACAGCAAAAGAAGAAAAAAATATGCTTTCATCTGTGAATAATGCAAGTGAAGAAACTTTATCAAAAGCAGCTATTTGCATAACATTTTGCGGTTACCTCGTCAGGCAAACATACTCTGCACTTGTGTATCAACCCTGCCCCATGCCAGGTGTTGAAAAGCAGCTAGCACCATACACCTTCCTGTGCCAGGGAAGAACTCACATTATCCGCAGCATTCGCAGAAGCCACATGGTCCTCTGGTTGTTGTTAAGCACGAGTTGCTGGTTAGCCTGCGCCGCGCTCGCGCCTGCTCAAGTCTAGCACTGCGCGCAGGCATGCCGTGTGTGCCCAGAAAGAGTTTTTGGAGTAGGCGCTTTAGCGATCTTCCCGTAGTAACTTCTTCAGCACTTCTAAATCCGTTTGGCATCCCACGTTTTCGGAAAGCGCGGTCGATGCGCTCCTTGGGAATGCTGGTGAAACGTTCGCAATCCAGCTGTAAGGCATGTCCAGCATGACTAGAGAGGTACATCAGAGACCTGTGCAAAATGCCAAGTGTGCTGCTTTCACAGTCTCCACATTGTGCTAGGTGTACTCGGCCTGCTCCTGATTGTGTGTGCCTCACGAGGTCAGCGTGGTGAAATGGCATTGCAACAAAAACCATTTAAACAGTCAGTCGACACCAATGCTAGATATCTCTCATTGGAAGGACGATGCTCGTAGCGTTGGGACTGTGAATTTAAACTGAAAATTGTTCGATTCCGCATGAAATAAGCGGCAGGAATGAGACATGATATAATTGGGAAAGGAATTGCTATATATGCGGGTTTATATAGTATGCGTTAGTATTGGTGTTTCCCTCCAGACTGACTGGTTCACAGCGCGCAAGCAAATGCCGTCAATCGCTGTACGACACACAGTTCCCCGCCTCATTCTCCACCTTCACTCTTCCATTCTCCTCATCCTCTCAGACTTCCTCGTCCAACACTTATCGTTCAGTATCGTATCGTTCAGCCACAAAGAACACACCAGTGTGTAGGCTGGGCAAGCAAACCAAACCAAATTGAACCCAAGGCCCACCTGCAACAGAATTTTGAAATGCCTTACTGATACACCACTCTCCATTTTCCCCCACTAGTTCAGCACCCTCAAGTCAAAGGTTTCCAAAATGCTGTTCAGCAGTTATCTGAAGGCACCTAAAACTGACCTGGAGTTGCCCCAAATGTGCACCAGTCTAATGTATCCAAAGTAGTAGAACCCCTCTATACTAAACTCACTCTGACCAGCAAAAATCTCAACTATCATGGGGTTTTTAATATACCAGTTGTTGGTGATGACATGGCCCTGAAGACGCTGCAGTAAAATCTCTAGCTTAGTCTAGCATCTAGTAAAATGGCTACTTACTAAACATGTCCGGTTAGTTTACGAAAGAAACATTTTGAAATACCTTCCATTCTTCCCAGATCGCCTCTTCATTATCATTATCAGGTTTTATGTTTCCGTCTCATTTAAGTACTGCTTTAGAATGAATGTAATGTGGCTACAAATATAAAGTTTGATTTCATGTATGTCAAATTTGATGCAGAAACCAAATCTATAATGAACGTGGCGTCACCTTCCGCTGTTTGTCAATTAAGAGGCGGTAGCTGAGAAACAAGCGTGGCACAGCCAAGTGCGGTAAAACCATACACACCACACCTGCACTTCTCGCCACCGCTGCCTCTTGCTTTGGCCTGAGACGCCCTTGCGCCATTAAAATCCAACATCATCATCGCTGCCTCTTGCTTTGCTTGTCCTGCAAAAATTTCGGCTGTTTCTTCTCTTTCCATCTTCTCACTGCACTTTTGCTCTCCCAACTTCCTGAATGAGCCTGCCACCGTTTTTCCACGTTTTAGCCATATTTACTTATTTTGTTGCCTACACGCCGCACGCTTTGTCTCATGACTTCAATGCTCTTGTAAAGCTGGCTTTTCTTCATAGCTGGTAAGCCTGGTCATAAAGCCAGTAAAACAAAAAAAAAAGCCTCGTTATCGTTATTTTTCCAAGACAAAGGAAACATTTGCCTTTCGATCCCAGGTTGCACGTGTGCCACGACATCATTTCATGGAAAATACATCACCAAGGCCAAACACATTTTACTATAACAAATTTTTATTAAAAGTGCCTTTACTATAAATAAAGAAGTATGGTAATCACGATTCAAAACAGCAGAAAGAGAACAAGAAGACTGACAAGAACGACAAGGACAAGTGCTTGTCCGTCATTTTTGTCCAGCTTCGTGTTTTCTTTGCACTATTCTTCCTGAACGTTAACCAACTCGGCCAAGTTAAGTGTATTGCTTAACTTGTACAGCCATCTATGGAAGATGAACTGAGACTGTAGTTTCACTTCACTATATCCGAGTTCACTATACAGAGGTTCTACTGAAAAAGAAACTCAGTACAGTGGTGCGCGGCATGGTGTGCACCTCTAGTATGCACGCGCAGATTGCTTTGATGGCAGCACACGGCGTGATGGGCTGGCCAGTAGCATGAACATTTGCTGCATTGGGACCGTGCAATTCCATCTTTCAACTGTAAGGCACTCCAACTTTCTCGGTCAGGGCCACTGTTCTAGGCAGAGATTTTGGTTTAAAAGTCTATGAATGCAACCCAAGGAAAGCGGCAAATGATTTACGAGCTGTTTTATTGTTTCTGTACACTAAATTCGGATGTTGCCTATCAGCGCTGTTCACTTTTTTTTTTTACGGTTATTTCAGTCTAAGAAAGCATCCCATAATGTAACATGAGACGTGGCAAACACACACCCAGGTAACATCAGGAATCATTTGCTCATTCTTAATTAAATGGAGGAATTAAAAAATTTGATAAAATGGATTCGAACAGCCGTCTTTAGCATTAAAGAATGAAGTGTTACTAATCCACAGAGCCCCAGAAAAAAACAAGAGGACTTTCAATTTTGCTCGTATTTGTTTCCATACAATTTCTCCTATTTGACACAAGGTGTCGCTGCTCAGGCAAGAGCTGCAAGATTGCGTTGAGAGAACTGAATCTCGCATTGTGGCCAATCAGCACATGTGCACAGGTATTTATTGAAGATGTAATAAGGTACCAATATAGGAATAAAGGGCAATCCAACAGCCCACACTAAAAATGTTCACCGAAGAACGTCGTCCAGAGGGTGCTGCAAAATTTCACTGATGGGTAAGAGCACAGCGCGGTTGTCACAGGATGAAGCTGGAGCGTAAATTACTCTTAAAGAACAAACTCGGCAAACTCACCGCGGCTGCAGGGATGCGCTGCCTGCAGTAGCAGTGGGGACGCCCAGAGTGGTGGCCAAGGTAGCCATGGCAGGGGCAGTCTCTGGTGTCGGAACGATGACTGCACAAAATGCAATGATTGAGTACAGTTTATTAATTCGCCAGCAGGTGCAAGAAATCGGAAAAGCAACACGAGTATAGTAGAAACAGGCACAAAAAGAAACATAGTTGATTTGCACATGGCAACTCTGGCAAACGCTTTACCGGGAACAATATTACCTGTTATGTACAGTGAAAGATCGTTTCGGACAATTCGAACTACACTACTTGGTCCGGCCAAGGGCTATAGAGATCTGTGTATAAAAAAGCCCGTTAATTCGCAGGAGAGTCGGTTCCGCTACGAATAAATAGAATTACGCGCCGCCGCGTCTGGGCGGCTTGGCGCACATTACGCGGCAAAAAAAAGTAAAGAGACACCTCCGCGATAGGAAGGCATAATTAGAGGCTGCGCATGTCCAAAACGGGGACAGAAGATGGTACCAGGTAAAACCATGGAAGAGTGGGCAAACTTAAATGGTGCCGCGGCGGCGGTGCAGGAGGAAGGGGATGGCGGTGGCTGCCTGTTCTCTTCTGCGCAACCTCTGTAGCTTGCAACTAGACACTCTTTAATTCCAGCCTTGTTAAAGGCTATGATCGCGGACAGGCGCTATGGGTTAAACCATTTTTTTGTTTGTTTTTTTTTGCGATAGCCATCCATCCTTCCACCCATCAGTTGTCAACGAAAGCACGAGTCAGCCGCGATCATGATGCTGGCTTTCAGCAAAAGCTACTTGCTGCTATTGCGCGTTCCAATGTTTGGAGTGGCAGTAGACGGGCGCCCGCCCCAGTTGCTCATAGCATGATCAAGCGAACCATGGAGGAAGGAATTTTTCTTCCTCCATGAAGCGAACCTACTCAAAAGGAGGCTTGCACAACCGGACAAGCGCTGGCACTTTGCCAAGTATGCTCCCCCCCCCCCCCACTGCTCTGCTGAAGCTAAAGTAAAGATAAACATTCGCCATTATCCCTGCACAGAATCTTGGCACACTGCCAGAAAATATGCTGTAGACCCTGACAGCGCGAAACGACAGACGGCCTATTTATTTTTTTTTTTTTAGATTCCTAGGCAGAAATCGGGGCTGAGTGGATTCATTACGCGAGAGAGTTCGTTGCGCGACTAAATACAGTACATTTACCATAATACAAATGATTCTTGTCAAATTTTTCGAGGCCATTCAATAATTCGAACATCGGATAATTCAAACTTTTTTATCGTTCCCGAGAAGTTCGAATTAACGAGCTTTTACTGTATTGCCATAAACAAGCCCTAAAATGTTGCCATGTTCTGGCATCAAGTCCTTCATGGTAGCACTAACAATGAAATTTTGTGGTTCAGGTATAGACAAACAAACAAACAAATAAATAAAATAATAATAAATAAATAAAGTTATATTTTACATTGGCAAAGAAAGACTGAGTACAACTGGATTGTAGTGCCAAGCTGTGTTCTCTTAGTACATTTAACATTTTATACAGCCAATCCCCACTATACTGAATTATTCGTTATACTGAACAGCCAGAGTATCTAATTGAAAATCCCGTGCAAAAATACAGCTAATTCACATTTAAAGAACTTGCATTAAAGGAGCAGTGGATCTATCAAACTGTACCCTGCAAGGGCTGTTTTCTAAAAGCGCCCAGATAATGGACTAAGCGCGCATGGGGACGGGCTGGCTGAGCGTCCTTGGGCACCTGCTGGCAGTGGTAATGCTGTATGCTGTGTAACCGCCTGACGAGGCGAATTTCAAGTCTCTTTAAAAGCTGGCTTTGGTCTGGCGTTCTCGTTTTTTTTTTTTTATTGATACTGCTGCGATGTGGAAAAGCCAGCATTGGGTGCACCGACTGTTGTGTAATGAACCTAGCCTAGCTAACTGAAGGCTTCTGGTGGAAAGGAAAGGGGGGGGGGGGAGTTCCCCTTTTGCACCCCCTGTCGATGCCCATGATCCTGCATGGCTGCAATTGGGCGTGCGCACCGCCCAGTTGTGCCATTTCAGACGCTGCACGGCGCGACACTGAAACTATGCACTTCACTGCCATGCTTGACTGTGTGGACTCTGCAGTGAAGCATCCTAAGCACGACGGAGCTGCCATTCTACTGCATCGCACTGTGAAAAGGATAGCACGGGCTTTTACAAGCTGGCAAGCACCTCCTTACTACCTCACTCTAGGCAGCGATGGCTTCATAAACTTCAGTCTTCAGAATGGCAGGTATGCTATAAGCAAAAGGTATTCAGATAAAGTACGCCCATCTTCCCCCTTCATGAATTTGGGCTGTCTTGTGTGCCTCTATAAGTTCGGAAAGAGTGTTGTAAATCCCCAGTTGGAGGAGGTGTCGTGTGCTAGCGTATTGTGGCAACCATAGGGTAGCCTTGTACTATCGAGCGGATGATGCTGTTAACTGCCTCCACATCTTTTCGGCAAAGGTGATAGTAGGGATAGGAGTATACTACAGTAAAAGCTCGTTAATTCGAACTTCACGGGACCGGGAAAAAAGTTCGAATTATCCGATGTTCGAATTATCGAATGGCCTCGAAAAAACTGACCAAAACCGTTTGTACTACGGTAAATGTGCCGTATTTAGTCGCGTAACGAACTCGCTCGCATAATGAACCCATCCAGCCCCGATTTGTGCCTACGAATCTGAAAAAAATAAGTAATAATAATAATAAAGGCGTCAGTCGTAGCGCGTCCCCCTGTTTTGCACCTTCACGGTCCACAACACATTTCTTGGCAGTGCGCCAAGATGCTGCGCGGCGATAACGGCGTGTTTATCTTTTGACTTTAGCTCGGGCAGGGGAGAGGAAGGCGAACTTGGCAAAGTGCCAGCGCTTATCTGGTTGTGCAAGCCTCCTTTTCAGTACGTTCGCTTTATCATGCTATGAGCGACTTGGGCGGGCGGCGCCGTCTACTGCCACTCCAATCATCGGAGCGAACGGTGCTAAAAGCCGGTGTCATGATCGCGGCTGACTCGCGTGCTTCCGTTGGCGACTGTGATGGGTGGAAGGATGGGTGGATATCGCAAAAAAAAAAAAAAAAGTTTAACCCATAGTGCCCATCCGAGATCATAGCCTTTTATGGGCATTGGCTGGGACCGCGCCGACAGTACTTATCCCTATTTCCAAATTAATAGGGTTGGCATTAACGAGTATTTAGTTGCGAGCTACGGAGGTTGCGCAGAAGAGAGAGCAGGCAGCCGCCGCCGCGCGGCCATGCACTGACCTTGCCGCGGCCGCGTCCCCTCCCTTCAACGCCGCCGGCCGCCACGCCGGTCATGGCGCCATTTAAGTTTTACCCACTCTTCCATGGTTTTACCTGGTTCCTTATTCTGTCCCCGTTTTGGACGTGCGCAGCCTCTAATTATGCCAACCGAGCGCGGAAATGTTTCTTTACTTTCTTTTTTTTCCCGCTTGATGTGCGCCAAGCAGCCCAGACGCGGCGGCGCGTAGTTCGAATTATCCGTAGCGGAACCGATTCGCGTTCGAATTAACGGGCTTTTTTATACACAGATCTCTATGGAGCTTGGCCGGACCAAGTAGTGTAGTTCGAATTATCCGAAAATTCGAATTATCGAGATTCGAATTAACGAGCTTTCACTGTATCCTGCTAATGAGGAATGCCTGTGTTAGTCGGCAGAGGTCATCCTCTATCATGCCTCTACGACGTGTGGAGATGCGGCGAATAAGGCCGATTATTTGGTGAGCTGTGGTGCGGAGGCGTTGTATTGCTTCGGAGTTCTGTGTATTGTTCTGTATTAGCATGCCCAGGACACGAATGGTCTGGACGGAAGGTATAGGGGTGTGTGTCGATGTGGAGCGTGATGAGATCAAGCGCTGCGGGAGCCGGTCTGCGCACTCTCCTGTCGTGGATGACAAGCAGCTCCGATTTTATTGGGGAGCATGTGAGGCCGTTCGCCTGTGCATAGGTGTGGACAGTGTCAATGGCTGTCCGGAGGGAACTCTGGATGTCCCCGTCTGAACCAGAGTTGGTCCAGAGGGTGATATCGTCGGCGTATAGGGAGTGTTTTCATCGCCTCTCCAGGACAAATCACGGCCGTCTCATTCTTGACCGGTTAAACGTCAACCCAATAGGCGATCCCCATCTCACAGCCCCCCTCCCGACATGTGTACACAGCCGCCTCGTTGTCAAACCACTACCAAAAAACATGCTCCCTGGCCGCCACGACACGCGGCGTCAACACAAAGCCAGGGCACTCGATGAAACCTACCATACCGATGAACAAGCAACATACGTGGACGCGGTAATGCAAGATGTAACAACATATGTGGCCTGTGCTACCACGCCGCAATCTACATTTATCTCCGCCGCCACTGTGCGTGCCTCCTCCCCCACCGCAGCGGAAGAAACAGTTATAGCGCTGGCCATCGCTGACCCGCGTACGCATACAGTCCTTAGTGACTCAAAAAGAGCAATTCTAAATTTCTCGGCAGGCTACATCTGCCTTCCTGCTGCATGCATCCTGCGCGGCTGCACTCCCGACCACAAAATTAACCTAGTCTGGGTACCCGCCCACGCGGGCAACTCTGGAAACGATGGGGCCGACCAACTTGCCCGAGGATTAACAATCCGGGCGGTCAGTCTCACGCATCTAGACGCACTCGCTGAAGCCCCCCAGACTTTCGCCGAAATTACCAATTTACACAAAGAGACGGGACGCCTTTTCCCGCCTCCCCACTCCGACCTCGACCGAGCACAAGCCACCCTGCTGCGCAGATTACAGACACACTCATTTCTTAGTCCCCCCACTCCAGGCTATCACTAATTACTAACGGGAAATACGACCCGCATGTCCAAATTGTAACAACGGAGAACCCGCCACCCAGGCGCACATCCTCTGGGGATGCGTAAATAACCCGCCCCCAAGGGCCCTCCTGCCAGCTCCCTCTGCGGAAAGCTGGCACCAACTCCTTACCAAGCCAGACAGGAACACACAACTTTCACTCATTTCGTGGGCCCAGGATGTCGGCGCCACCTGGGGGCCACACAGGACCCATCTGCCCTAATTCACGACATCTGGGGCAAATAAAGTTTCTCTCTCTCTCTCTCTCTCCCCCTTCATGCGTTCACATCAAAATTGCTTTTTTGCACTTTTCAATCATAAAACTTTACGAACACATCCAACTTTCAGTACTGCTAAAAGTTACATAACCGACAGCTGTAAGAGAGCACCACTGATATGTAATGCACATAATATTATAAATTTTAGAAATGAAGCCGTGCCCGAAGTGCTGAGTTTGCTAAAACACAGTGCAGGTGTTCATTCCAAACAGTGTGCACCTAGGTGCTTAGCAACAGCGTCACAAGACAAACTGTTCCCTGCAGACACTTACAGCCAGCATCCAGGGCCTCCATGTACGGCATATTGAGAATCTCCTGTATTAAAAAAAAAATATAGAAAAATTAACATCTGCAGTGAATGACGAGACTTCTAAAGAATACAGATATCACAGTCACAGTAGTATACATCGTGCAGACCGAAAATGCTGGACGCTCTTGAAAACGCGAACGCCAAGCTGATGGATGGTGCACACTGCCACAGTCCGGACTTTCACTGGCAAGGTTTGAACACCTCGTGAAAGTCCGTATGGCTTTGAAGTTAAACACAAAAGAGGTGAAGATAAGATCTGTTTATTCTAGAAAAATTCAGTCAAACCTGCTAAAAGATGGTTATGGCTGCTTCTCTTCAAATGTTTCCTCGCCTACTTTGTAAAGGCGCACAATTCAATGCCCACAGTACACAGCACAATATAACAAATTTCATAAAAGTATGGTATAAACCGGATTTTCATTATGTGCCACCACCATCTAGTATTGCTGTCTCAATCAATAACACCAGATGCACATTCTCACTTTGCAAAAGGCAGTGCATATGATGAAACTTGGCTCGTTTTATAAAAAGAAAACTGCATCAACCCGAGGAGCCAAAAAATTTGCACAGCTGGCCTCACCAACTCGGTGCATTAATGTGCGAAAGCTGCCACAGCTCTAGTTTAAACACCACCTTCAGGCTGCATGCACACTATGTCTTTGTCACAACCTCCTCTTTCCCCACTCTGACACCTTCCAGCTAAGCATTTCCTCAGCGATAACCTCCCAAGTCACTTGGCCACCTGTAGCCTTCCATGCTCTCTCTCTCCTTTTCTTTCCATTCGAACTTTGCTCCTCTATCGCCACCTATTAAGTTATTTCTAGGGGCGTGCAAATATGCAGAATCTCGAATACAAACTGAATATGCTTGTTAATCCATATTCGAAAAGCGCCGAATACACCAGGAATTCTAGATTTCACTGCAGTTTCCCCGCACGGCACATTTCTTTGAAATGCTTGACCGCATAAACTGTGCAGTAAAGCATCATCAAAACACGGTAGGGTCGTTTTGTGCAGAGGCACCTTCCCTACAGTGTGAGGAAAGTGGAGCACTTGAAGAGGCCGGAGAAAATGCCATTTTCACTTCTGTTTCATCTCAGAAGCAGGGAGCCACCGTGCAGGTAATCTTCACCCTAAATTACTGTGGTGAAAACTGCTTTGGGCCGTTTTTTAAGACTGATATTCCGAGGTTTTGGTTAATTCGAACATTCCTTCTGACTGCTTGAAGGCCGGAACGAGAGTTTACTACAACGTTCAGCAGTGATACGACAGCTGCACTCTGTTTCATGCAGGTCCTTCCTGTACAACAGGCATTCTCAAACTTTATTGACTCGCAAAAACCGCAACTGCTAACAATATGTTCCAAGGAACCTCCCACCTCTCCATCACTAATAAGAGACCTTGCTTGCACATGACACCACCTGGCTTATTTTCTAGTTTTTTGACCGAAATTGTTTGCTTTCTTGCTTTTAGCAATTAGCTTTTTATTAAAGCAGTGCAGACACCAATTTCTGAAGCGTTCGAAGGAACATGATTGCTTTCCTGGTTATACAGAGATGTTTCCCAAACAATCCCAAAGATATTTTAACTTGATTTTAAAAACAAGCCAGGCAAATACTCAGTTTTTCAAAACCCACTGACTACAGAATAACGTCAACAATATTGATTTCATGAAAGTTGCTTGAAAACGTAATATATTCCAGCCTAATCTGTAATCTCGAATCCAAGCATTTATTCACGTCAGACGAGCCTGGTTTTGCAAACATCGTTCCTACGAGTCGCAACTCGTTTTACTAATAATTTGCTTTTAATATTTCATTTTTGCTCATTTGCGAAACTTGATTATAAAAACAAGCCAGGCAAATACCCAGTTTTTCAAAACCCACTGCCAGTAACATCTCTTCGATGGAAACGTGTACAGAGGTATATAACATGACGTAATCAAACAACTGTGATGTGGCATCAGCAAAACAAAGAGCAGTGAGGACACAGGATTGCTCACCCTGCCAGACTCGAATGGAGGCAGCACCACCACTACTCGAGTCCGGCCATGCTCTGGAAAAGTTCTGCGCTTCTGCTCGCTTGATTCGATGGCCTTTCACACCGTTTTAGTTGGTGTATGTTGTGGGGACCGCGCCAGCCACATTTGAAGGCTGCACCACTTCCCAGCACTCCCTGTCGGGGCCACCCCCCAGGGAGTGCTGGGAAGTGGCGCGGCCTTCAAATGTGGCTGGCGTGGTCCCCACAACATACACCAACTAAAACGGTGTGAAAGGCCATCGAGTCAAGCGAGCAGAAGCGCAAGGCTTAGGCATACTTTGCGTGTGCGTGCGGACACACACACCGGATTCCAAAAAGGCGAAGCAGAATTTACTCTTTTCCTTTTACGCCAGACTTGTGCAACTTGAACTTGGTGTACATATGGAGACTCCCTGCTATACTCGGGCCTCAACAGCATGCCTGCAAACGTGCAGAGCTTTTACCAACGGTGCCTCCCACTGGTGTGCCGGGAGACGAACTGCACTGCTCCCTGCCTGCCCTAGACGTCGCTAGGCTTAGCTGGTATCACATCGAAGCAGCAGTGGATGTCTGTACGGAACGGGCTAAACTGTATTAAACGTTAGATTTTCACGCCGCTTAAATGGGAAGCCCATCTTTAAATGGGAAGCCCAAATGGGAAGTCAATTCATGGCTGCCAGTAAGCAGCGGTAGACGCCACCCACACTCCTCACCTCGGGCACACTGCGCATCATGCTGTTGTACCACATGTCCACCTGGTCACAGATCTGGTTCACGATGGTCTTCGCTGTGGCAACAGAGTGGTCCAGGGTGCACTGCAGCTCCTCCACCATCAATTCCAGGTACCTGCATGCAGGGCAACCCCACATCAGAAAAACGAATGGAGGGAGCTCTTGTCACAATGAATAATGTAGCACAGTCGCACAGCCCGTGGACAAAGCAACTGCCAAAAAATTGGCGACAGGTTTATTAAGCACACCGGGGAGGAGAACCGGCTATAATATGCTGTTGTCTTAGCTCGAGTCCGGTTTTTCTTAGCTGCTGCATCGTGGTACAGCAGCATCCACCATGGGTGCACTGTGGCACAAACTCCTGGGCACTTGCAGCAACAATATCTGCCAGTTCAATCTCACAAACTGCCCCAGGTGAGCAGTATCATCTGTCCTCAGCTCAGGCAGCGACACAAATAGGAATTTTTAAAAAATTTATTTACACAATACTGCAGACCTCATGTAATCCAAGCAGGAACGGCAAATAACATAACATGTTGTAAAACGCCATACAAAAACAGTTGACACATGACACAAACGAATATTCGAAAGCACTTCAAGCAATTAGTGTGTGAGCATTATTCACTGGGCGTTTACTGCAATGAGAGCTTTGGCCAGCAAGAAAATAGACTAGTTACTATGTGTCACTGCTATGACTCCACTTGTTTGGTACAGGATGAAAATTTTCGTTGCCGACCTTAAGACATGTTTAGTTCATCTCTATGTGGTGCAAGATATCTACTGGAAGATATCAACAATGGCTGCACAGAAATCATAGTTCTCCGCAAAGAAAGTAACAAAATTCCTATAAAGAAAGGTGTTAGGCAAGGAGACAATCTCCACAGTACTATTCACAGCTTACTTAGAGGAAGTATTCAGAGACTTGGAATGGGAGCAGATAGGGATAAGGGTTGATGGAGAGTACCTCAGTAATCTGCGATTTGCTGATGACATTGCCTTGCTAACTAACTCTCGGGATAAATTGCAAAGAATGACTGATGACCTAGACAGAAAGAGCAGAAAGGTAGGCCTAAAAACTAATATGCAGAAGACTAAGGTAATGATCAACAACCCTAAGAAGGAAGAGTAGTTCAGAATAGGTAATGAAGTACTGGAAGTGGTAGACGGATTCATACTTAACCAGCCAAAGGAAGAGACACAGGAAAGAAGAGGACAGGACAAGGCTGGACTAGCAACTGAATGCTTATATAACAGAAGAAAACAACGAAGACTCCTTCTGTTCAATAAACATTCAGTTGCTAGTCCAGCCTTGTCCTGTCCTCTTCTTTCCTGTGTCTCGTCCTTTGGCTGGTTAAGTATGAACCCTTACCAACTTGCCCAGTCATCAACCTTGTTGAATTTCATTGGTAGACGGATATATCTACTTAGGACACGTAATTGCAGATCCAGACCATGAAAAGAAAATAACTAGGAGAATAAGATTGGGATGCAGCAAATTTGGCAAGTATTCATAGATTAAGACTAGCAGCTTACCGGTATCGCTCATGAGGAAAGTATGCAACAGCGGCATCTTACCTGTACTCACCTATGGGGCTGAAACGTGGAAGATAACGAGAAGGGTTTTACTTAAAGGCCCACTGACCACCCTCCGGTCGAAAATATTTACTTTCCCAGTGACTGTGAGGCTTCGCCCCCAGAACACAAGGCCACAAAATGTTTTTGAAAAGAGTTTTCTTCTCCGGTGACCGTGAGGCTTTGCCCCCAGAATGCAAGGCCGCAAAATGTTTTCGAAAAGAGTAATAACGGAGTTACAGCCACTGAAATTACCCGATTCTGTCATGTCTCTCTCCTCCCATTCCCTTGCAATGGTTTTTCGCTCTTCTGCCCGGTTGTCTAGCCTCCGCAAGACAAATTCCCCTTCCTCCTCTGGATTTGCCGGGAGGTGAGGCGTGGTATTCTGCATATGCGAAAACGAAACTGACGAGGGAGTGCGCGCCGCTGCATTCATTGCATTCAGTCCGGCCGTGGCGAGGGAAAAGCGTGCAGAGAGCGGTGCGCACAATTGTAGTTGTGTACGCCCATCCTTCACCCGCTAGTGAGACGGAGCAATGGATGTCGTGCTATTCTGACGTCAGCCATGCGGCCTGACAGGCCAGTGTAGAGAACGGGGAAGCTGGTTTCCCGAAGGGGAGGATGAGAGAGCTTTGATTTGTATTTCTGCTGCTTTGCGGCGCGCGTATCGCTGTAGCATTTTGCACAGACTATCTCCGGTACCTGATTGAAGCATTGGGTGCCTTTGCTTAAAAAGTCGTACCCTGGACAGTGGCCCCTTAAGTTGAGGACAATGCAGAGGGCTATGGAATGAAAAATGGTAGGTGTAATGTTAAGAGATAGGAAGCGCACAGAGTGGGTCAGAGAAATAACTTGAGTTAATGACATTCTAGTGGAAATCAAGAAGAAGAAATGGGCATGGGCAGGGCATGTAGTACGTAGAGAGGACAGCCCATGGTCGCTTAGAATAGCAAGTTGGATTCCAAGGAAAGGAAAGCGTAGAAGGGGGCAGCAGAAAGTTAGGTGGAAGGATGAGGTTAAGAAGTTCTCAGTGGTCAAGTGAATGCAGCTATAACACAGGACAGGAATAATTTGAGCAGAATAGGAGAGAGAGAGAGTAAACTTTGATTGTTTAGCGGAATAGCGTGGGTGGTTTCCTCAGTCCAGGATACCATTGGCCTGGGCTGTCTCCAGGGCCCTGGTGAGCAGGCTGCGCTGCTCAGAGAGACCCGTGTGGGCCAGCTCTGCTTCCCACTTCGCTTGGCTGAGTGTTCGAGCTTTATATTTCTCTAATTGCTCTTTGTAGTTCCATATCATATGAAGGATGTCTGTGACTTCACCGCATGCAGTGCATATGTTATTTTTGAATTTTTAGGGCCAGATTTTGTGGTACTTTGCTAGGTTTGGGAATGTCCTAGCCAGTATGTTCCTCCAGGTTACTGCCCTGCCTGCTGAGGTCTTTGTATGGTTCTGCGTATAGTTTTCTTTGTAATTTGAAGTATTGTATTAGTTCCCCATATGTGAGAGGGGTTAAAGGCTCTGGGGCAGCTGGCGTAGGTGCCCGGAAAGTATGCCCTCAGGCTATCCTGTCAGTAGCCTCGTTGCTGTCGATCCCCTAGTGTGCCGGTATCCAGAGGATTGTGTGCTTCATGTTGCCCGTCTTTTTTTCCTGCTCCATTATTGGGTGTGCCTGTTTGCACACGCGTCCTAGGAAGGCACGACAGGCCTTTTGGGAATCACTGAATATTATGTGTTTTCTACCTTCGCTGCTGGCGTGTTTAACTGCAAGGGTGATTGCAACTTCCTCTGCATCTTCTATGTAGTATAGGAGAGGCCTTTGCCGTGCAGTGGGTATAGTCCGGCTGATGATGATGATGATGATGTGGTGCAAACTGAACGTGCAACAACTATTGGCATAAAGTATGGAGAGATTGCTGACACTGTGTCCCAAGTGAATACATGAATTCAATGCAAGGCTTTCTAACAAAGCTGCAAACAAATGCAGGAAAAATGAGAAGCTTCAAGTGAGGTGCCTCACAGTGAGATCTACAAGGAGGGAGCCAACAAACAAAGGGAAGCACATAAGAAGCTAAGGCTATCATGTGCCATGAACAATGTTAAAATGTACACATGTTGAAAGAGTGACAATGACTGTGCTAAAAGCTATATAATTTTTTAAACACAGCTCTCATCTGGAAACAATGCAGATAACTTTACAAATGTCCGTTTTCCAAGGAGTAAGCTGCAGTAGAATGGAATGGTATGATTGTAAAATACAGTTGTGCAGTTTTCGAAGTTTTATGACGAAAACAAAAAACCAAATTTTTTTGCGTTTTTTTTGCAGCTGTTTACGTCTCTACACAGAAGAGGTGCTGGCAGCTCCTATTGGTAGACAACTCTACCATGTCATGCGGTCTCATGACGTTGCACAACCCACTGAAAACTCAGTGCCCACCCGTTTTATCCGCAGACAACCGCCTACTAGAGGCATGCTCACAATTTTTCCCTCCACTTCACTGGATTTTCTGCAGAACGAGGCTTTGAATGCTATTGCATTAAAAAAAACACCAGCAGCAGCAAAATGTTCCCACCAAGTTCTCAATCTTCCTAGCAAGGGTGAGTACCTTTTCCTTCTGCCGCACATACCAGGAAAAAAACAATGCATTGTTTAAACGCGAGAGAATTAAAGGTCCCGTTCACCAGAAAATCCAGCGTTGCCAGCAAAAAAGCATGGGCATAGCATTGGCAACAGATATGGCTGTGCACTGACTGGACTAGGGTTGCCTGGTGTTACGCTTGGCAGGGGCTGCCAACCCGGGCCTCTCCTTTCACATGGAAGGGTGATGTCAGAGTAAGCCTGCCAGGACCCATGTATTCCCCCATGTCTTACCCTTAGTCCACACAGGCATTTTCATAAGACTTCGTTAAAGCGGGGCTGTATATGTGGGCTGGCAGCCTACGCTAGCTGCATCATGCCTTCAAAGGCGGAGCTTCCATTCCTACCTGATGGTGCCTGGGCTGAGCGTGGTGCCAGGAAGAAGCGATGATTGACGTGGATGCCCCTTCTTGGTGCGTGGCATCTTAGCTTCTAACTTGCAGCACCAGCTCCGAGGGCAAGTGGTGTGGGGGAGGATGAGTCAGCAGTAGAAGGTGGGCAGCCTGTGAGAAAAAGTAGACGGCAGAAATTTATTTCTTGGAGTTCTGATCAAAACGAGTACAGCCTGCATTGTGCAAAAATAGGTGACATCCACATTCATCCTGACTACCAGATTCCTGGACATACTGTAAAACCTTGGCAGTACCACAGCAATCATGTTGCCTGACCATCCTTGGCTTGTTCTGCAGGTTCTGCCTCTAATCTTGATGTGCACGGCAGCATCAACTTTTCCCAAATTGAGTGAGGTGATTACAGAAAATTCTGACTAGTGGAAAGTCATATTCTAGCATCGAGCATATCAAGCCTTCCCTCCAACCGGATGCATTCAATGGCGTCGGCAGCACCACGTTGCCTGGGCATGCTTAGCTTGCTTTGCAGGTTCGTTACTATTCTTAAACGACAAATCTTCTTTCAGATAGTCCTTGTCTAATTGTGCTACCGCTCCCAGCGAAGTTGTGTGAATGTTTGCTTATGTGGTGTCGCACTGTGCTCATGCTTTGCGGTGGCGTTGGAACTAATCCGGGACCAACAGAAGAGGAATTAATTAAACTAATTTCAGACAAGCAAACACAAATTGCGGCTCTGCTAACTGAAACTGAAGCAAACTAGAATCATTCAAAGACTAGTGCACTAAACTGCTAAGACTTGAGAGTGCTGTTTGTGACCTTGAGCATACTGTTCAACTGTAGAAACAAATATTAAATAATATGGAAGACAGATCCAGGCGCAATAATGTGATTGTTATGATACTGTACTGAAGGATGGGCATGTACTGTGTTATTGACGTTTACTGGAGAGGCGAGAACTAGGAGTAGGTTTCTTTGTCAATAAGTACACAGCGGGTAATATAGATGAATTCTATAGTATTAATGAGAGGGTGCAGGCATCCTAATTGGGCTTAATAAGCAGTATAGACTGAAGGTTGTACAGGCCTATGCACCCACATGTAGTTATGATGACCAGGCACTTGAAAGCTTCTACGAAGGTGTAGAACCGGCAATGCGAAAAGTAAAGACGCAGTATACTACTAATGGGAGACTTCAATACCAAGGTAAAGAGAAAGCAGGCAGGAGACCAGGCAGTAGGAGACTATGGCATTGGCTCTAGGAATAGCAGGGGGGAGTTACTAGTTAAGTTTGCAGAGTGCACTAACTTAAGAATCATGAATATTTTATTCAGCAAACGGAACAAGAAATGGACATGGAAAAGTCCTAATGGGGAGACTAAAAATGAAATTGACTTTATACGCTGTTCAACCCCTGCCATTATAAAAGATGTAGAGGTAATCGGGAAAGTGCAATGCAGTGACCACAGGATGGTGAGGTTCCGAATTAGCCTAAATCTGAAGGAACTCAAAAGATTAGTAAGAAAGAAACCCATCAACGAATTAGCGGTGAGGGGGTGGGCAGAAGAGTTCAGGACCTCACTGCAGAATAGATATTCAGCTCTAACCGAGGATGGCGACATTACCCTAGAAGCAATGAACAATAATTTCAGAGATATCATTACTGAGTGCGCTGCAGAAGTAGGCGGTAGGATAGTTAGAGAGGATACTGGTAAGCTGTCTAAGGAGACGCAAAATTTGATTAAGAAACGCCAGAGTATGAAAGCTTCAAATCTAACAGACCAGATAAAATTGGCCGAGATATCAAAGCTAATCAATAAGCATAAGGTGGCTTATATAAGGAAGTATAACATGGAGAAAATTGAGCATGCTGTAAAGAATGGAGGAAGCCTTAAAGCGGTAAAAAAGAAATTGGGCATAGGCAAAAACCAGATGTATGCGATAAGGGACAAGGCGGGCAACGTCATCACGAATATGGACAAGATAGTCAAAGTAGCCGAGGAGTTCTATACAGATCTCAAAAAGTAGCCAAAGCAGTCAGGACCGTAATGAGATTGACGTTAACAGACGTTCCACCAGTGACGAAGGACGAGGTCAAGAAAGCATTAGAAACTATGAAAAGGGGGAAATCAGCTGGAGAGGATCAGATAACTACAGATTTGTTGAAGGACGGGGCGATATCGTGCTAAATAAACTGGCCACCTTGTATACGCAGTGCCTGGTGTCATCGACGGTACCGGAACCATGGAAGAATGCAAACATCATCCTCATTCATAAGAAAGAGGGCTCTAAGGACCTTAAAAATTACAGACCAATCAGCTTACTGTCTGTTACATATAAGGTATTTACTAAAGTAATCGCTAATAGAATCAGGACAACCTTAGACTGCAATCAAGCAAAGGATCAAGCAGGGTTTCGGAAACGGTACTCTACTATCGATCATATCCATACCATCAGCCAGGTGAAAAATTCTCGGAATATAACCAGCCCTTACACATAGCATTCATTGATTAGGAAAGAGCATTTGACTCAGTTGAAACCTCGGCGGTGATGCAGGCATTATGAAATCATGGGGTAGACGAGCCGTACGTGAAAGTGCTGGAAGATATATATAGTGGCTGCACAGCGACCATAGTTCTGCATAAATAAAGTAACAAAATTCCCATAAAGAAAGGTGTTAGGCAAGGAGACACAATCTCCCCAGTACTATTCACAGCTTGCTTAGAGGAAGTATTCAGAGACTTGGAATGGGAGCAGTTAGGGCATGGAAGCAGTCGAAGCATGGAAGTAGTAGGCGAATATATCTACTTAGAACAGGTAGTAACCACAGATCCGGACCATGAAAAGGAAATAACAAGAAGAATAAGACTGGGATGGAGCGCATTTGCGAAGCACTCGCAGATTATGACTAGCAGCTTACCGGTATCGCTCAAGAGGAAAGTATACAACAGTTGCATCTTATCTGTACTCACCTATGGGGCTGAAACATGGAAGCTAACGAAGAGGGTTCTACTTAAAGGGCCACTGTCCAGGGAAGGCCCTTTTAAGAAAAGGAGCCCAGTGTTTCGATCAGGTACCGGAGATAGTCTGCAAAATTCTACAGCGACACGCGCGCCGCAAAGCATCGAAAATACAATTTAAAGCTCCCTCATGCTCTCCTTTGAGAAGCCAGCTTCACCATTTCCTGCGCTGGCTCGACGGGCCCCGATAATGACGTACGTACCGCGAACAACGTCCATTGGTCCGTCTCGCTGACTGACGGGAGAAGGATGGGTGTCTACCGCTCGCAGCGCGCTTTTCCCTCGCCACGGCCAGACTGAATCCAGCGGCGCGCGCTCCCTCGACCGTTTTTTTTTTTCTTCGCGCTCGCGGAGAGCCACGCCCCACCTCCCGCTAAACGCGGAGGAGGAAGGGGAATTTGTATTGCGGAGGCTAGACCACCTCGGGCAGGAGAGTGAAAAACCTTTGCGAGGGAACGGAAGGAGAGAGGCAGGATAGAATCGGGTGATTGCGGTGGCTGTAACTGCGTTATTAGTTACTCTTTTCAAACATATTTTGCGGCCTTGCGTTCCAGGGGCGAAGTCTCACAGTCACCGGGGAAGAAAATATTTTCGACCGGAGGGTGGACAGTGGGCCTTTAAGTTGAAGACAACGCAGAGGGCTATGGAACGAAAAATGGTAGGGGTAGCATTAAGAGATAGGAAGCGTGCAGAGTGGGTCAGAGAAATAACTCAAGTTACTGACATTCTAGTGGAAATGAAGAAGAAATGGGCATAGGCAGGACATGTAGTGCGAAGTCAGGACAACCGATGGTCGCTTAGGGTAACAAATTGGATTCCAAGGGAAGGAAAGTGCAGCAGGGGGCGGCAGAAAGTTAGGTGGGCAGATGAAGTTAAGAAGTTCGCAGGGGTCAAGTGGATGCAGCTAGCACAGAACCGGGTTAATTGGAGAAATATGGGATAGGCCTTCACCCTGCAGTGGGTATAGTCAGGCTGATGGTGATGATTTGGTATTTTAGAAGGTCTAAAAGAAATGAAAGCAGATATTGAAACCAAAGTTATAAAGGAAATTTTTTTCTGAGAAGCTTGGAGTCTTTGGGACGTCAGAAGAAAGAATATGTAGGCTTGGATGAAGAAAGGCTGGCCACAACAGACCAGTTATCAGAAGTGCATGATTGGTTGAATATTTAGAGGAAACCCTCAAGGTGGTGTATATGTGTAATAAGAGTAATTACTCATCGACATCCACCCAAGCACTGCCATAATGCTACAAAGGAGAGCTATACAGGTTTCTCAGAAACTTTGCTTTTAAAGAAAATTCGTCCTGGTCCACGGATGAGACTACGATTACAATGAAAAAATAGTCAATTTTAAGAACTCTGCCAAATGAAAGACACCGGCGTAAGAGTCTCTGATTATTATTCACAGGCAACTCAGCTCAGACCAATACGCGTGAGAGGGCGAAAGTTAAGTTTGTGCACGATAAACTCGTTATCAACAGCATTGCCTATATATAGGACTTGAAAGCTAACTCTCATGTGAAGCTGCCGGACACAGATGGGAAGGCATCCAGTCCTCTCGAATGACAAAAAAATAAGCATGAATTAAGAATACTAAACGTAAATGTGTGAAGTGTTGTAAATAAATCAGAACCCCATGAGTGCCTAACATTGCTGCACAATCCTTACGTTATTGCTGTGACAGAAACATGTCTGTAAGATGATGTTCAGAGAGGAAATTTTTTTCTAATTTGCACAATCTGCACAATCTGGAGGAGGTGTGGCGCTACTCATTAAAAACACATTCCAATACAAACCCTTCCCCTTCATAAATGATCACAAAAGTGTAAGGTGTAAGCTAGTTTTGCCTGATACGACATTAGTAATAAGAGTCATTTATAGGCCTTCAGCAACCTTTATCGAATACTTCCAAATGGTTGATGAACATTTAAGTGCTGCAACCAATGATCAAACTAGAGTCATACCTATAAGGAACTTTAATTCACCCGGTATTGATTGCGATGCACATTTTCCGAGGCCTATGGACAGGTCTCATTGCGACACCATGCTAGAGATTATGACAAAGTACGGCCTTATTCAGACGGTCCGGAAACCCACCCAAACTCAAGGAAACAATCATTCACTGTTGTATCTAATATTTTTGCCCGAAAAAGTTCGATTTTAAAATTGATACGTGCAATGGAATTTCAGACCATAACATCATACTTGCTACAATTAATATTAAAAGTAAAGTGCCTCTAAACAATTTACAATTTCAATGCAGCTGACACTTCAGTTATTGACTAGTATTTGGAATCTGCCTTCGATGTCATACCATGAGATGACAGAGTCAAGAGTCATTGGCAATATTTGATCTCAATTGTGAGGCACTGTTTGAATCAGCGTTTGAATCAGCTCAAGGAGGTGCACCAAAGATTGAAAAAAATGCATTCATATCTTTTGTAAACAATGGTACAGGAAAATACATTCTGAAGCATCCAATTCAGAAAATTTACATGAATATAATATAAACTGAACAAATCTTTCGAGGCTTCCTTAACTTCCTGCTCCATTTTCATTTTTAAACGACACCACATTACAACTTCATTAGGCATTTTCACTGAACTGAACTCTCTAGCAGGTCACATAAAACAATGAGAAATACTGGTTAGGCATTCAAATAAACTGCTTCAACAAAAAGCCGAGGATGTCGCAATAACACAAATCACTTAATTCTGATGGTATGATAGAACTGAGGGCTAAACTAAGCCACATACAGGCCCCTTTTAGATAACTAGCCACATTAGCCACATAGAGAAGTCTTTTAGATAACTTCAGATTCAAGATTTATTCTGCATTAAACTGCCAAATCAACATGTTATGAACTGCTGAAAAGAAAAAAAAAAACTAATAAAAAGCCTGCATTTGCACAATTTCGCAGCACATTACGGTCGAGGGAAGAGCAGAATGTATTGTCTGGCATTTCGTCTATACCAGACACTTCCTTTCAGGAAGCATAATCACCCTTTCTCTCGGTGTGCTATGCCCCACTGGGAATAATAAACGATTTTGAAAAAGACCGCCACCATTGTCTAATGCAACTCAAGAACTAATATCACATATCCCTCCAAGAAAACCCTCCAGCCTCTGACACTGACATTTTGCAACTGCCTGCTAGTCTGTAGATTGTTAGTGCCCATGACAGATGCAAGGTGGTTTACCGTAGTTATTAAAAATATTCTGATGCCATTAGAACCAACGTGCAGATTTTATAAACCAGGAGAGACCAAGAAATTGAACATATATGTCGACAGCATCAGCTAATCTAACAAGCAAAAGGCTGGTTGGTTTATGGGGTTTAACGTCCTAAAGAGACTCTGGCTACAAGAGAGGAAAAAAGGCATGTATAGGATTTTCAGGCGTGGACGCCAGATGCTATGCTACGTTACTATTCATTTGGAAATGGAGGCCACTCATTTTCAGTAAGGGCGTCACAATTTTTAATTGACTGGTGCACAGATCTTTAAATCAAGCTCCCTTCACAGTATATTGTCACGCCACTGACGACGACGAAGGGTTATGATGGTCTGGGAGAAGAAGAGGAAAAAGCGTTGGTGCTTGGGGCTAGTAGGCTTCACCTTATCCCACTGCCATATCACTGTAAATAAACACCCCTTTGCTATTTCATCGTAACAACTTGGTGGAAGATGTTCCGTTCGATCCCTAAGTACGGCGCAGCAAGACCAACTGGAGTTTCGACGTAGTCGCTGCCTTGCTGGACTGCCACTGCTTCAAACCATCATGGACCACACCGATTCTAACCGTGCCAGCCGCGACGCTGCAAGCCAGGCTGGTGACAGGCCTGCCCCTTCCAGCTCTATTCCCTGCCAGCCTTACCGGGAACCATGACTGTTTGCAGGAGAAGAAGGTGAGGACGTTGAGAAGTGGCTGCTTCATTATGAAAGAGTTAGTCGGTACAACCGGTGGGACCCTATCACCATGCTCACAAATGTCGTTTTCTTTCTAACTCACACGGCTATGACATGGTTCGAGAATAACGAGGACAATTTGACAACTTGGGAACGGTTTGCCACCGAGATCAAACAGCGTTTTGGTGACTCTGTACCGAGCAAAAAGTGGGCTGAGCAGACCCTTGCCCAAAGAGCTCAATTGCCGGATGAAACTTGTACCACTTATACAGAAGAGATCCTCAGATTGTGCAAATGTGTGAATTCCAACATGCCCGAAGAAGACAGAGTCGGCCACATTTTGAAGGGCATCGCGGCTGACGTGTACAACTTTTTAATCGCCAAAGACAGCCTTGAAACCGTCTCCGATGTTATTAAACACATCCGCGCTTTTCAAGTTCTCAAAACGCGTCGTATTGTGCCAAAATTTGGGCGGCTGGCCAACGTGCCTACCGTGGCCAGCCTTGATGACCGCGCCCAACTAGATCTTCCGTCGACGATCCGGCAAATCGTGTGGGAAGAACTCCTGCGGCTCAACCCACTTCCCCTGCACGAATCTGCTCAGGTCTCTGTCGAGAGGGTATCTAGACGGCCGGCTTCACCACCACAAACGATTACAGTTCAGCATTTCCCGCAAGCTCCTGAAGTTGCAGCCTCCATTGACTATCCTCCTGTGCATTTCGCCAACCGTAATGCGTCGGTGCCTGACGCCCCAAGGTATGACGTCGCCTCAAGTGCACATAGATCTTCCATTCGATCTACCAGGATTCCTGAGCAGTGTGAGCATTCAGCCAGACCTACGACGCACCCAGCTGTTCCCTGCTCTTATTCGCAACAGCATTTTCTACCTTCCCCGCCGATATGCTACCGCTGCGGCGTCGAAGGTCACATCGCCAGATACTGCCGCAGTAGGTTCCCACCTCGCTATAACCATCCGGCGCTTCCAACAGTACCCAACAATTGGCAATACAATCCCGTTTTTCAACAATCAAATACTCAGCGTGGGTATTACCGCAACATCCATAACCAGAATCTCCGCGACCACTTCCCTGCATCCTGCATCTGATAGAAGTGTTACTCCACCACCCGCCTTCCGCGCGCGTCGTTCTCCATCACCACGACGGCGCTCCATGTCGCCTCAGCATCCTCAGCAGGAAAACTAACCAGCGCGACCAATGGGGGTGAGGCCGCCGGAAATGTGCTGTGTGCCAACATCCCTCCAACTATAATGCTCAAAAACAAAATTCGTGTGTTCATTGATGGTGTGTATACATTAGCTTTGGTGGATACGGGTGCGACTATGTCTGTGATGAGTAATCAGTTTAGGCGCTCGTTGGGACACAAAGTGATGTTTGAATATGACCGTGCTTCAGCGTTTCGTGGTGTGAGTGGAGAGGCGTTGCAGCCACTGGGTGTGTGCAGTGCGCAAGTGTCTGTGGGTGGTGCAATTTTTCAAGCCGAATTCGTAGTCTTACCCCACTCTACGCATGACATAATTTTAGGAATGGACTTCTTGAAGTTTTGTGGCGCTACCGTGGACTGCCGAAGTCAAGAGGTTCATTTTGACGGCTCGCATCTGCCGACTCTTTTTGAAAGTGGCCGCAATGAAGAAACAGTTTTTAGTATTACCGAAGAGACAGTAGTTCCACCTTTATCTGCCATGTTCGTCCCCGTGTCCGCTCCACTTCTTGACCAGGTTTCATTTCAGGCCGTGGTGCACCCTGTTCACTCAGCATGCTTGAAGAAAAATGTTATTATCCCTCACTGTATGATCTTTGTGCATCACGGAAGTGCCTCGTTATGGACAATCAATCCATCGTCCGAACCCGCAGTTTTACCAACGGGATTGAAGCTTGCCTCCTGTGGACCCGATGCGCCCCACATCGTTGCTTTGGTCACAGATGCTACGAGTGCCACCGCACCTCTGCCTACTGATGAAACTTCGATCTTCCGCATGATCAGCGCCGATCTCAGCTCACCTCAACGCCGTACTCTTGTGGATATTCTTCTACCCTTTTCGCCTATGTTTGACTTTTCTCAAACAGATGGACCGACCTCTCGCCCTGCACATCGGACCCATCATACTATCGACACTGGTTCGGCTCGTCCCATTCGTCAAAAGCCATATCGCGTGTCCCCATCTGAGCGCAAAGTCATTCATGGGCAAGTGGAGGACATGCTACAGAAGAAGGTGATACAGGAGTCATCTAGCCCCTGGGCTGCCCCTGTTATTCTTGTACGCAAGAAAGACGGTTCTTGGCGATTCTCCGTCGATTATCGGCGTCTAAATTCTGTTACCAAAAAGGACGTCTATCCTCTTCCTCGCATAGACGATGCCCTCGACTGCCTCTCTGGTGCGTCCTATTTTTCTTGTCTTGATCTCAGATCTGGCTACTGGCAAATTCCAATGGACCCTGCGGATAAGAAAAAAACAGCCTTCGTAACGCCAGATGGCCTTTATGAGTTTAATGTTATGCCATTCGGGCTGTGTAATGCGCCAGCCACATTTGAACGCTTTATGGACACAGTTTTGCGCGGCTTAAAATGGGACATTTGTCTTTGCTATCTGGACGATGTCGTCATATTTGGGAAATCCTTCCAAGAACACAATGACCGTCTAGTATGCGTCTTGAATTGTCTGCACAACGCCGCCTTAATTCTAAACTCTAAAAAGTGCCGCTTTGGAGAGCGCCAAGCGCTGGTGCTAGGACACCTTGTCAATGGTGATGGTGTAATGCCGGATCCCCAGAAAACTGCCGCTGTTGAGTCTTTTAAACCCCCGCAGACAGTGAAGAAGTTGCGCAGTTTTCTAGGGTTGTGTTCGTATTTTAGACGCTTTATACATCGCTTTGCCAACGTTGCTTACCCATTGACGTGCCTTCTCAACAAAAACTCCACTTTTGACTGGACACCAGACTGCGACACGTCATTTCGTCAGCTGAAGTTTCTTTTAATATCGAAACCCATCCTACGTCACTTTGATCCTGCTGCAGTGACAGAAGTTCACACGGACGCTAGTGGAATCGGTCTCGGGGCAGTCCTTGTCCAACGGCACGATGAACGAGAGCATGTTATCACGTACGCAAGTCATACCCTGAGCAAGCTGGAGCGAAACTACACAATCACCGAACAGGAATGCCTGGCTGTAGTTTTCGCTGTGCAGCGTTTCCGTTCATATTTGTACGGACGGTCGTTTACTATCGTAACTGACCATCATTCCTTCTGTTGGCTGCGAAACCTTCGAGACCCATGTGGTCGCCTCGCACGCTGGGCCCTCCGGTTACAGGAATATGACTTTGCCGTGGTGTACAAAAGCGGAAGGCGTCACGCAGACGCAGATTGTCTTTCTAGGATGCCAATGGCCACGACCGGACCTGACAGTGACGATTTCGACAATTATATATCGACCCTCGAGCCAGCATTCCCTGACACGAGTGTTTTCAAAAGGAACAGCAAAATGATAGCAGTCTGCAGCCTTTCTTTGCCGCCGCCGAAGCCAGCGTACCTACAAGCCGTTTTTGTGTGCGTGATGGCCACCTATGGAAAAAGAGATTCGCCTGTCGGCCAGCGATACCTACTCGTAGTTCCCAAGACGCTGTGCACGGACGTATTGCGTGTTATGCATGATGATCCCACCTCTGGGCATTTGGGATCGGTTCGAACACTCCACCGTGCTCAAGAAAGATTTTACTGGCCCAGAATGCGCTCGACGATTGAACAATACGTTGCCAGTTGCGAGCAATGTCAACGCCACAAACGTCCAACTGCAGCTCCATCTGGCTTGCTGCACCCTGTGAAGACCCCGACAGCTCCGTTTGATCAAGTAGGCATTGACCTCGTAGGTCCGTCTCCGAAGTCCGTGGATGGAAATCGCTGGATTGTAATCTGCGTGGACTATCTCAGACGTTACTGTGAAACCGCCGCTCTTACATCTGCTACGGCGCATCAGGTGTCGCTTTTCTTGCTGCACTCGGTCATCTTACGACACGGGCCGCCACGTATTGTCATCACTGATCGGGGCCGACAATTCACTGCTGATGTTATTGAAGAGCTCATGCGTTTATGCTCCGTAACTTTCTGACACTCGACGCCATACTATCCCCAGACAAATGGCTTGACTGAGCGCGTCAACAGAACGCTTATCAACATGCTAGCCATGTATGTGGACGCAGGGCATAAGAACTGGGACACCATACTACCCTTCATCACGTATGCGTTTAATACCGCCACGCATGCGACGACTGGGTACAGTCCATTTTTCCTTCTCTATGCCAGACCGCCACGCTACCCTCTGGATACTATCCTGCCCTTCACAAGCCGTGAAGACCCCTGCCTGGCTGAGACCCTCTGTCTCGCCAAAGAAGCTCGGAGAATCGCCCGATTACGGTCTGGTGCTTCACAAGAACGTTCTAAAGTGCGATACGATGCCAGTCACCGGCAGGTCACGCACTCTGTAGGTGATCTAGTCTGGCTGTGGCGCCCAATTCGGCGCCGTGGCCTCCATCAAAAACTCTTGGCCCACTATGATGGACCATATATGGTTGTCAAACGCATCAGTGACTTAACTTATGCAGTAGCCCGCCTGACAGCATCGGGTCGTCGGTCTGCCAAAACCGAACTATGTCATGTTGCCCGCTTGAAGCCGTGTCAGCCTCGCACGACTCACGAACACGCCCAGAGGGCTTAGGCTGAGTAGGGGGGAAATGTCACGCCACTGACGACGAAGGGTTGTGATGGTCTGGGACAAAAAGAGGAAAAAGCGTTGGTGCTTGGGGCTAGTAGGCTTCACCTTATCCCACTGCCATATCACTGTAAATAAACACCTCTTTGCTGTTTCATCGTAACAATATAATTGTTTTCCTGCCGGACATTGCAAAACGGGTTGTTCACGTGTAGAATTGTTTTCACTTCCATATCTCAAGCAAAGGGACCCGGTCTATCATCACAGAAGAGTGGTAGCTACTGTTTCAACTGGAAATAACTAGGAGCGGATAGTTGTTTTGGAAATTGCTAGCATTATCAGAATGAGCATCCCAGCTACAAGGAGTTTTTCCTATGACTACGAGTACTACCCCATTAAATATGTATAAAGATTAGTTGCTGAAGCTTTCTTTTCTTGGTATTTATTCTGATGTCCGATTGCTGTTGTCATTGAGGTACCAGTCCTCGTTACTATTTTTTTAAAATTGGATTTCCCGACCGTTTCCGAACAAATACTCATTATTGCGGAGGAAATATAGCGCCTTAATTTCCACCCAGCACTATTTAAACCCAAGTGGATGGCAGTGTAGCCTGCCCAGATTCATGCACAGAACATGGTATTGATATCCCTGCAGTCTGCTTTCGAAAGCAGCCAGCGGTGGTGATCCCAGCATTTCAATTAACAACGTTTTGGAGGTTATAAAATCCCAGCTAATGTACCCTATAAAATTTGAGAAGTTAGCCCGACCGCTTCATAAACGGCGGCGCCGAGGCCTCCGAAACGCAGTGGAGTAGCAACCGCTTCGAGACGAAGCACAATAGGACAAAGGTAGAGAAACGCCTACCTCGAATTCGTTTTATCGTGGCGGTCGATCCAGCAAGGTGTTAACAGCATTAATGAGAATCCGAGGCAGCATTCAGTGACCGTCCGAAAACGAGCGGGCGCGCTGCATTTTTAAACTGAACGCAACAGCATTGCATAAAAACTCCGTTCTTCGGAGTTGTTAGTGGCGCTAGCTGTGCAACAAAGTTTATTAACACCTTAAATTTAAAAGTTAGTTGGCATATTATAAAAACACAAATAATTTTAGGTGGGTTATTAGTTGAAGTAAAATAATCGCAATTATGTGTTTTCAACTTGTAATCAACATAACGTTGACGTCTTGAACATTGTGACGCTGCTTACTTCTTTCAGAGTATCAAACAGTACTAATATGCATACATCCAGAGAAGAACTCTCATCCCTCTAGGCTTGAAGGCTCTCGTAGCGTGCGTGAGTGTTGTTTGTGTGCGCGTCGTGTGCCGGATCAATTTTGATTCATCATGCCAATTGAAAATTTGGAAGAGGAAAGCCTGGAAAAGAATCCCAACCTAGAGTTGGCACAGATTAAATTTGTGCTGGCCCATCATGATCCCAAGAACGACAAGCTCAAGCAAGACCTCATGGCGGCGATCACTGAGCACAGTAAGCACCTGAACTTGTTCGTGGTTTGGTTGGTGAGAAGTTTCTTTTGCCTACTGGCTCGTGAAATGCCTTGCTCATTAAACCGTGAGTCGTTTTTCATGTGCGAGTAGTATATCAAGCACCTGTGGCCGCTTGCGACTAAGTCTCCCCCCGTCTTGGGGAAAGATAGCACTTACATACTGTCAAAGTGAAAGACTTAGGAAGCGTGTAAAAAGAACATTTGAGAAAAATACGACGTAGCTGGACGCCGCTTAGCGCGTGAAGCATGCAAACCACCTTGACAGAGGGTTATAAGGGCTAGTTAGCATAATTCATACCTTACACCCAACCGTAAAAGCTGCTACTTATTACAATGACTCAGCTGGAAAGGCGCCTTCGATACCTTTGAAGACTCCAATGCTAGTCGTAAATGTTCTGAGGCGTTACTATTTGCTAAATATATTTTATTTTACCGAGCTAATTCTTTAATACAGCCGTCAATGTGCTTTGGTTTCACTTTGTGGGTACCAATGCTGTCAATCCAGCGGCAACGCTGCCTTTCGGTTAGGCATGCTTGGATTGAGGTGTCCACACACGGCCCAAACATGGTCATAATAAAAGAGCTTAGTGTGTAACAGCCAAAGGGAACAGTGTGAATGTATTGCAAATTTTGTCTGAAACTGAAAACCTGAAAACAGCTATCTTTCAACCTTCAGTATGAGGAGTTGCTGCTTTCAGCATAGGTGCACACACTTTGAAACAAACTTGACATTGATGATCTGCCGGAGTACCCGGGTTCGAACCCGACCTCGGCGGCTGCATTTCGATGGAGGCGAAATGAAGAGGCGTCCGTGTGCTGTGCGATGTCAGCGCACGTTAAAGATCCCCAGGTGGTCGAAATTACTCTGTAGCCCTCCACTGCGGCTCCTCTTTCTCTTTCCACTTTCACACCCACCTTCCTCCCTTCCCTTACGGTGCGGTTGAGGTGTCCACAGAAATCAAGTGGGACAGTTACCGCGCCAAGTAGAATTATTCTTAAAAAGCAAAAACAAATCGAAACCGAAACTGCTTTCATGGCCATAAACGATGTTCCAGTCGACGAAACAGTGACGTCACACACAATATTCGAAAAAAACACTCGCAAGTGCGTTGGATGGTGGAATTAAAATATGGAAATTATTAGAGTACTTAAGATGTCTGAGATAACCCGATACAGGCCTCAAAATTTCATGATCATGCGGGGAGTGAGCAGTAACACGTTTGTACTGTTTGTGATGCCGCATACCCAGTGTTGCTCCGCAGAAATCGTTTCAAAAGAGTCCACAAAAACTGCACATTTTAAAACCGTGTTGCGCTGGAACGAATTATTGCATGGCGGCCAAATTTGGTAGAATGCGTCAGGCCGGATAGGACAACCCATAGTCAAATTTTTATCTGAATATTCGAATGTCGAAAAACCCCCGGAGTAGCCCTTTAAGGTTTAAGTAGCCCTTTAAGGTCATTCACAGTTAATGAATATCAGATGCTACGTATGTTGCCTAAACAAGCACATTGTGAAAACTCACAGAAACCTACGGGTAGACGCAGCAGCAGCCAACATCCACTTCTGGAGACTCCTGACATATGGCGCAGTCATCCCCTTTTTATGGTGTCTTGTGCCGATTTTAAAATGCACTACACTAATGTTGTGCTGGTCTATATTGCAGTGCAATCTTAATATAATAAGAAAATAGGCATTTTTGTAGTGATATAATATTCCAGGGCATGATTTGCAAAGTTTATCAAGAGACTATATTCAGCTGCGCAGTGAGCTGTTGCGTTTTGACTCTGTAGCTTTGGCTGCATAGCCACAAAAAATTGTCCAGAAGTAGAGCAAGCAGACTCATTTCTTATCTGCCAAGCTGTTTCACTCCTTAAAACTCTTGCAAGTGCATTTTGAACTTCTGTTGTTGAGACTTGAGCGAAAACACAAATGCAAGGCTAGCATGGTGAAGCGTTCTAATTTGAAAGAAGCTTGAAAGGACTGTGAGATGCCACTCATGGTAGGTAATAAGGGTAGGACAAGAAGAATAAAGATGTCATGAAGAGCTAGGAAAAGAAAGAGTAATGGGGACTACACGCATCATTGTTTGGTGCACAGGCTATCGATAGAGCCAGAAGTGAAAGCTGATAAATGTGCAGCCTGAGCACACACCATTGATACGTAACGAGATACATGTCACGTTGGCATTCGAAGCAGTTTCATTACATTGGTCTGAGGCTAATTGGCCTCTCAAGCTCAGACGTTTTGAACACTACCATTTTTTTAAGGGTGTGGGTTCTTTCCTCGAAATCGAAGGCCCTGTGATGCAATTTTTCATCACCTTATGATGCCATACTCTTTTTTTTTTCCCCAATTTTCTTTTGTGAAACCAGCTATGTGCACAGGTTGTTCGATTACTTTTGCTCTCACCTGTTTGCTTGCTTCTCCTATTACTCTGCCTTTCTGAGTGGTATCCCATATCTCTTGCAAGTTTCTTTTGAATTAAAGTGTAGTTGTTAGTTTGCGCTTGTGATGTTAGTCTGTTCTTATGCTACATCCGTGTTTTTGGCTTCCACTCACCACCGTAAATTCAACATGTGCAACACGTTACCAACTAGCCCACTTCAAAGCCTTGTTGATATTAGTGGACTCTCAAATGATGCAAAAACTAATTTAAGCTGTAGTTTAATTTACTTATTTACACAGTGCTTTCTCAATGCAAGGCATAACAGGAGTAAGCACTAATCAGCACCAGCTGAAAGAAGCTTGTATCTTACGCAATCAGGCTACTCATTCAAAACCTTTCAAAAGGCAGTGAAATAATTCACCCCAATTATCCTGTATGTCAACAGTATGTGGAAGAAAAGTTAGAATTTCAGACAATGAAGAGAGGGCCTGAAGGGAAATAGGGGTGAGTGGGTCAAAGCAGTGCATTGTTCAGGCTTTGTCACTTATAATTGAGATACTTGCCTGTACACTGACAAGCTTGTGTAAATTTTTAGGCAGCAGTTTAATAAGTCTCACGTAAGTCATCTTGCCAAGGTAAAACTTGAACATATGTTGATTGCCAAAAGACATTTGGTCTGCTTTTGGGCAGGGTCGATCTACTCATCGCTGCGGTATGGATGTTTTGTTACAGACACACATGTGCAATGTTTTAATGTGAATCTTGATTTGTTTGCAGATATGGCTCCTTTCTACGAGGAGACCTGTGCCGAGCTTGGCTGGCCCGTTGACCATCATCTCCTAAACAACATGAAGACGGCCAACACTGCTGAAATCGCACGGCTTGATTCTGCTATCGAGGATGCCGAGAAGAACTTGAGTGAGATGGAAGTCCGTGAGGCCCACCTGGTTAAGGCTGAGTACCTCAGCCGCATAGGGGACAAGGTGTGTGTTGCTGGCAAAAGAAAGCTTTGCAGCCAGCATCACGGGATGGAATCCCCGCTGGTTTTGCTGTGTTTGATGGAGGTGAAACTCAAAAACACCCTCTACTTGTGCCATGGCGGTGCAGAACCCCAGGCGGTCGTAACTATTCAAACCAGAACCTTCCACTACTGTGCGCTCTCATGTCCAGTGTGCATTTTCATGATGCTTGGAAAATGTTCCAAAGATATTGAAAGATGTCCCAAAATATCAAAACAGTTCAGCATTATAAAAAGAACGTGCAGCTTTGATTTTGGGTCTAGTTGACATAAGATTTATGTAGTGGTCGCTAGGGAAGAAAGGGAAAATGTGTGCCGTGTTACATCACTGTGTCTGTTTTCTCTTTTCTGTCATTTCCTGAAGCACTGCTGCGCACTGCCTTGCCATATTAACACTGCGGGCAGGACAAATTTTCAAGAAGCGGCTGCTTTGCTTACTTTCTTTGTTTTGTGTATTCCTGCGTGCTCTGTCAAGCTCATTTTATTAAATGAAACTGGTAGGACTGAAAGTTGCTATGAGGTACTGGACTCAAGACCATATGTTCAGCTATGGGGTCTGAAACAAAAAAAAAAAAAAAAAAGGTGTGGCATTTCACTTTGAAAGTTAGTAGCCCACTTTCCTCCTTATCTGAGGGTTGCCCACCCTTGCTTGTGTCTGCAGGAGGCAGCACTGACGCAACTGCGCAAGACATATGACAAGACGGTGTCGCTGGGCCACCGGCTCGACCTGCTCTTCCACCTGATCCGATTGGGGTTGTTCTACCTCGATCACGACCTTATTACCCGCAACATTGACAAGGCCAAGAGGTGAGAACAGTGTTTCTCCTGTGCTGTACCTTTTAAGAGCTGGCTTTCATGTTCCTGTGTTTGTGCTGCTCTCCTGCACATTATGCTCCTGACCCTCAGCTTTTGCTCCTCCTCATGTTTGACTACCCTGCTGCTACTTTGCCATCCTTTTCTTTCTTGCCTGGCCTCTTGAGCAGCTGCCATCTTCCAGGCGTTGGGATTTTTTTGTTCTGCTGCCTTGTTTTACTTTTGCCTCCATGCTCTTTACATGTTACCTCTCCTTCAGGGTTGCTTATTTTATTTCATTTCAATTTGTGCCTTGCTGTATGGCTGAGGAGTGGGTTGCTTGACTGCTGAGCTAGGGAACCAGGTTTTGTAGCGAGAGCTACATTGGCCACTGTCTCGCTATTTCGCCGTGCCTGTCCACGCCTGACCGTGAGAAGAAGAAAAAGAAGGAAAAGACATAGCTCTGTGGTTGGTAGAGGCGAATAACAACAGCAAGTTGCTAGGACAGAAGTTTCGTTCGAACGTTGTGATGGCGGTGTGCCCCGGAATAACAACAGCAAGTTGCTAGGACAAAAGTTTCATTCGAACATTGTGATGGTGGTGTGCCCCGTGTGCCCCGGAATAACAACAGCAAGTTGCTAGGACAGAAGTTTCGTTCGAATGTTGTGGTGGCGGTGTGCCCCGGAGTTCGACATAGATATGTAATACCACTAAATGTCTTCTACACCCGAATGAGAATGGTCAATGACGAGAGGAAAGCTGAAATCGTAGAGTAAACTACTATGTGCAAAAGCCATGTCTTTACTTTCAAGCCAAACCTAAGTGTAGCCATGCAGACTGCTCTCGCGTAACTCAAGGTTTAACCACAAGCTAAACCACAGCTCATTTTTTATCTCAGCTGCAGCAGCCACGTTTCGATGGGGTCAAAATGCCAAAAGTCAAAGGGAGTGAAAGCTTCCAAGCCAAAATACTGCCTCTCATTTAATTCATTCTCATATTGTTTATATTCATTATTTAAGGCATATTTCTAGAAGTAATGACAGCTTTCAGCATTTATAGTCAAGGAAAAAAATTCTTTTTCTGGTTACAGTAAGTCTGCTAGGTGAGTCCAGTTACAGAAATCTCCGATAGGTGGCACCAGCTGCCCCAGCCAGTGGTGGTGTGAATGTACTACAGAGAGAGCAACTCTGCATGCAGCCGGGTACACTGATGCAGGCAATGAGTTAGGCGAAATGACAGTGTTATGGACTCTGCCCTTCCTTCACTGCCAAAAAAAGCTGTCACCAGGTGTAGAACCTCTGTAGCAGCTTGCCAACAAAGCACTGTTGTTCTCAGAGTTTGTTTTCACTTTCAGAGATGGCTGAAGTTGAATACCGTAGTACTCAAAAGTGGTTTGTCCAGCGTTTTTGCCAAGTCATACATACGGCCCATCTCAAGTGCAACAGAGTGACTGTTAGGGGGAAATGCCCCCTCATTACACGATAGGTTGACAAACTTCAAAGGAGTAGACAATTTGTTAGTCTCATCAGAAGTACCTAATTCATCCTAAAAGAATTGCCCCTGAATATGAGCACACCAGGCATGTCGAAATAGCCTTTCTTTCAGAGAGGGAATTATAAGTAGTGCCGTTCATTCCACTATGCATAAAGCGAGCAGAAGATTGAGAGCATGAAACCAGCTCATGTTATGCTGTTTAAAACGATGGCATTGGTCTAGATTTCATTTTGCACTTTCTCCCTTTGTCCAATAGCAGCTGCTGTGCTCTAGCTCATAACTTCCTTGCAGCACTGTAGAAGGTAGGAGCCCTGTTCAGCCAATCATGAAGGAGCATTGTGCTCCTTCTGCATGCTGCATCGCCTGCGTGTCTTCTGCTCGCAGTGTATGCAGATGTGGGTGTAAGAGTATAGATATATTCTGTCTATGTACCAAACCTTGAAGAAACATTTGAAGATTTAGAATGGCATTTTGAGTAAGTTGCGCTTTGTTGCATCCACACGTTTAGGTCATCTCATGCAAAAGAAGCCACGATGGCAACTTCTACCGAGGGACATCACCTGGTATTCGAAACTAGCACCATATACAATGGACGCGCACTAAACGAAAACTCCTTTTAAATGAAACAATTTCAATAAAAGTAATTGGTTTCATATGCAATCAGTGCAGAGTCGCACTTGACTATCGAAACCCCATTTTGCTTGCAACACGGATAAAAGAAGCCGAAACTGTGCATGAATCGTCTTTGTTGATGTCGATATCCAGAATCCAATCCAATACTGCCTTTTTCTTTTTTTTGTGCGGGTGCCATTTTGCTCTGTTCCGTGGCTGTGTTTCGTGACTTCTTTCCGGCGTGCAGTATGGAAGAAGCTGCTAGAAAGCATCCCCATAATGCATTGCCCAAGATGAAAATTCTTGATGATGTGAAGTGTGCCAAGGAGTCGAAAACTGCTGTCGCGAAAAGGCATGGCATCCCAAAGTGCATGCTTTCAAGGATTCTGAAGGATCGTGACAAGATTGAAAAAGCATATAACAGCGGTGCTTTCGCCCCCGATAGGAAAAGGATACGTCGGGCCTAACATGAGGACCTCAAGAAATTACTTTTCCTGTGGTTTAAACGTGCTCAAGTTCCAATCTTCCAGTGACCGGGCCTATTTTGGAGAAGGCGAGAGACATTGCACTACAGATGAAAACTGAAGACTTTAATACCCCACTCAGACGGGCAAGTTTAGTGACACTTTCACGAAGTGCACTTACTTAGGAAGAATGACACTTTCGGTGGTCGCTGTTACACGGCAAAACCAAGTGTCAATTTGAAATAATGGCAGTGCCGATGTGGATGCTGTAGCCCTATGTGAAAATTAGTTTTCACGGAGATGCCTTAAAATTGAATTGTATTGCAAGCACAATGACCCCAAGCTAATATTCAGTTTATTTGTGCATTTGAGTGTAGACCGCATATAACGTAGGTCACGGGGTTCGCGAAAATCCGCTCTATAAGCAGTACCGCACTGTAACCAAAAACATTTTTTTTTTTTTTCAGGTAACAATACACACCAGATGGATAGCTTTCCTTTCAAAAACGTTCTTTTAATCACTGAACAAAATTAAATACACTCGTCTTCTGGCCGCTTATAAGTTCTAGCATTCCGCGTGCAGCACAATCGCGGAAATCAAAGCGACCGCCGCCACGGAATTGCGTATGCGCTTGTTATCAACACGTGACCAGTTCCGCGAAGGCGGTCGTGCAAACCTTCGCCGTCGCGCTACACAGGGTATGCTAAAGCATCGCTTTTTGGGGCACATTATAAGCTGTTGGGAAAAAAAGCCGTAATTTTTGCCTGCCGCTGCCTCTTCACGGCGTTACGGATTAGCTCGTTTTCCACCGAGCTGAGGCATTTCAACACCTCATCGCTGAAGTCGTTCCTCGTGCAGTAGGCTTTTACTTTACCTAAGCATTCTATTGCGTCCTTGCACGAGACTTCTGGCGTGTCCTCATCCTCATTATCCGACTCATCGTCCGACTCATCCGGTGCGTTCTCTGCAGCACAACGCACTGCCGCAACGATTGCCTCGTCGGTGGTTGCCTCCTCAATGATTTCGGACATGTTTTCATCCTCGTCGACGTAGCTTTTGAACGTGTCGGATGCATCCACAAAGTGATTTCCCACAAGATCGGACCACACTTCGTTAGCATCGACGGCCTCGTCACCGGCATCGCAGCTCCGATCGGTGTCCGGAGCTCCGTCATTCGAAGCTCCGGCATCGCGCACGAACCCAGCCTTCTCAAAACACCTCTTGATTGTTGTCGGTTTCACTTGCCACCAAGACGCTGCTATCATGTCAATGGCTCCGCGCACATCAACTTTAACAGCTTCCTGTCGTTGCAAATTTAAAACCACGCGCTCACACATGCGTTTCTTGTACAGGGCTTTCACCGTAGCAATCACGCCTTGATCAAGAGGCTGGCACTTCGCAGTGGTGTTTGCCGGCAGAAACTTCAGGCTCACTGCACTCAGTTTTGGATCAACATTGTGAGCAGTGAAGTTATCAAGCAATAAAACGACTCTTCGTTTTGCCGAGACCATGTCGTCGTCAAACTTCTTCAGCCATTTGCTAAACAATTCTCGGGTCATCCAGGCCTTCGAATTTGCCTCGTATGTCACCGGAAGATGCTCCCTTTTTTTGAAACATCGGGGCCTCTTCGATTTTCCTATCACAAGCAAGCGCCGCTTGTCGGATCCGTCCATGTTAGCACAAAACAAAACAGTGACCGGCCGGAGCAAGGGCCGCCTTTCAATGCGAGGGTTCGGTTGGGAAGCATGTTATAGCACACGCCAGCCTCATCGGCATTGTACACGTCTTTGTCCGCGTACGCTGAGAGTAGCGTCTCAAGGTGAACGTCGAACCTCGCTTGAATGCAGGCGTCGTTGACCTCTCCACTTTCGCCCGAAATCACCCTGCAGCTAATCCCATGGCGATCTTTAAATCGCTGAATCCATCCATTCAGTGGATTGAAGCCGTCATGTTCAAATAGGTGCGCGAAGTTCCTAGCCTTCGCTTAGAGAATCGGGCCACTTACTGGGGCGTTCTGTGCTCGCACTTCGCGGAACCACCTAAACAAGGCCTCATCAACGTCTTCATACTTAGGCGTACGAATCCTTTTTCTTGCCAGAGACGCGCAGTCTTTTTCTAACTGCTTCCGTATGTTGTCACGGTTCTCACGGTTCTTCCAGATTGCCGAAACTGTTGTGTCAGCGACACCATACTTCCTGGCAACCGAAGCTTTCGTCACACCACTTTCCACGTCCTTGATTATGCGCTCCTTTGTTTCCAGAGATAAGGCCTGTCGTTTCCCGGGCTTTTGAAAAGCAGACGCCATAAGGATAGCAGCTCGGCAACGAAGATCGACTTACAAAAAGACAGAACACCGCCACTGCCCCTGCCCCAAACTGTTTGAAGGCCACGGATCACGACCACAGATCCACTGCTCGCAATCGAAGGCACACAACACGCTGCCTGAACCTCGAACAAAAACGGAGGGACCGAGGGACACCCAAACCGACCGTTTCCGCTTACGAAAAGAGCGAAGGAGTGAAGCGCAAGTGAAAGAAAGCGTTGGTCGTGGCTAGAAAACGTGATGCGACTCAGATGCATGAAAAGGAGGAAACGAAAAGAACGGCGAGGAGAAAGAAGGAAAGCGTTGGTCGTGGCTGGAAAACGTGATGCGACTGAAATGCATGGAAAGGAGGAAAGCGAAAGAGCGCCGGGGCACGGCCGGTCTCGAGGGAGAGAGCGAGCGCGCGCTCTCCCTCGAGACCGGCTGTGGCCGGGGAGAGAGAAGCGTAGCTGTTGCGCAATCTTGTACAAGACGAAGAGTGGGCGTGGGAGGTTGCACGCTGCGCGCGGCGGCAGCGGCGACTCCGAGTCATCGCGCAGCGGCGGCTCCGGCGCGCCAGCTGTGCGCCGTGTAGGGAAGCCCGGTGCCACGTAGGGATGCACACTTGCTGTTCCGCACTGTCACCGAGCGGATTTCAAAACCGCACTATAACCGGTATTTCGCTTCGTGCGACCACATATTAAGCGGTTTGATTTTGCATCGAGTTCTATGAGGGTCACACTGGTGGCCGGCAAAAAGTACATTATATCCGGTCCCACACTATAAGCGGTTACGTTGTAAGTGGTCTCCACTGTACATGGATTTGACTAAAAAAAACATCGCAATATCGCACGGGCATGTTAGCTTGACCGCGCTTTTCGCTAACGTGCATGGTTACTGCTGTTCTTATGCAAAACCGACCTCGTTTATGCTATATACCGTATACATGCGTGTAACGGCCGCACTTTTTTTTTCGAGATTGGGGTGAAAAATCAGGGGGTGCGGCGATTACATGAGAAAAAAAGACAGCGAAAAAAATTATTCGCGGTGGTACCTGCCGTTATTATTGTCAAAAAAATCCTCGTCCTCCTCCGCTAAACTCGTCGGGATTTCAGGCTCGTCCCATGTCCAAAACATCACTCCTCGTCGTCCTCCTCCTCCGAACTCATCGGGACTTCAGGCTCGTCCTTGTCCCAGATGTGGTCATCCTCCGTACCGTCCAGCCTGTTTGATATCCCTGTCACCTTGAAACTTTTTTCCACAGTCTCGAACGAAACCGTGGCCCACCTTCGAGTATCCAGTGGCAAACGGCCACAAGCGATGCCCGTTTTAGTCGGCCGGTTGGAGTCTTCTGGTGGAGGGCCGTTGCCATCCACTCACTGTACGCATGGCGAAATCTACACTTAAAAGGGTGGTTTACGGAGATGTCCAGCGGCTGAAGCATGCCGGTCATGCCTCCAGGTGTGACGGCCAAGTCTGTGCTAGATGCGCGGAGCTGTTCCCGCACGCTCTCTGTCAGGTGCCTCCCTGAAGCTGTCTAGGACGAGTAGAGAACACGTCGCAAGATTCGCCCCTGCCTCACTTCTCCCAAACACACTTCAACCAGTCTGTCACCAGCTCATCCGTGATCCATCCTTTGTCCTGCGCACGAACAAAGATGCCATCAGGGAATTTCTCTGCAGGTAGACGTTTCCGCTTAAAAACTACGTAAGGCGGTAGTTTTCGTCCATCCACTGTGATGCAAAGCATGACCGTGCATCACTGCCTTTCGCTCCCCGATGTAAGCACACGCACGCTCTTCTTCCCCTTCACCTCGACTGTCACATTCTGGGGTGCGTCAAACCAAACCGGGGTTTGATTGGTGTTACCAATCTGAGAAAGAAGGTGCTCATGTTCTCTGCGCTTGTTGATAACAAACTTGTGGAACTGCAGAAGCTTTTCACCATACTCCTCGGGTAGACGTTGACACATCGTCATGCGACGGCGAATGGACAGGTTTTTTCGCTTCATGAAGCGCGAAATCCACCCATTGCTGGCTTTAAACACAGTAGCCGCAATCCCCTTGCTGCGTGCAATGTCTAGCGCTTTCATGCGCAACATCTCAGTCGAAACAGCAAAGCCGTTGCGCCGCGTCTCCGTCACGTACTCGAGAAGTGAGTCTTCAACTTCAGGAAACATGCTCTGCTTCCCTCGGAAAGCGCGCCTCTGAACATTTGTTTTCCTGAGGGCATCTTCTTGGGAGCACCATCGCCGTACACATTTTTCGTCAACGCCGAACTTTTGTCCAGCCGCTCTTTTTCCTTCTTCTTTCGCGTAGTGAATCACTTTCAGCTTAAAGTGAGCGGTATAACTAACGTATTTTCCCATCGAGGAAAAAGGAAATCTTCAGCTCACTCAGGGCAGCGATGCGTTCCGATTGCGAGATCGCACGTGATATGCTTCGGGCGATCGAGGAAATAGCTGTAAAACGGAGGAGCGAACAGACTTGGATTGGATTAGATTGGATTTGCTGGCCTCACCCTTTGTAACAGGCGGGCATCGCTGCGGCTAGGAGCGCCCTCTTTGTAATGGAGGGGGTGGCCGCTGCCCCCATGCTCGACTTTTTTTTTTCCTCAAATATTTTGTTCTCAATTCTTATTGGCAATTCTACTTCTAACCTTACGCTTCATTTTGGCTTTCGCTTGATTTTTGGGCCCCACCTGGCGGCAGTAACCACAAAACGTTCCGTATTTCTTGCACCGCACAGTAGACGGCACTGCCCAACTTCCTGAAACTCAAGGTGCGGCTTTTACTCGGGAAATTTTTTTAAAGTTTTTTTTTCCAATTTTCTTTCTAAAGTTCAGGGTGCGGCCATTACATGCGTGCGGCCATTACACGCGTGTATACGGTAGTTACACTGCTAACCGCATTTATTGCGAACGTAGCTTTGCGACCTTGATTTGCATCGTTAACCGAGAAAAGGTCGGTAGCGAGTATACACGGAGTCACCTGTGTTCGAGCGCAAAAAGTTATCGAGCTAGTATGATTCAGAGCAGCGTGCATTTTTCACATGAAATCATGTCCGACGGCGCTTCTATACAACCTAAAATGTCCAGCGGTGCAGCACCCACGTACGGCAGCATCGTCACGTCTTCACAGCATTTGCTTGCCGTTGTACACAACGTCGAAAAAGGTCCGGTTTCTGCAGCGTTCACAACACCGGATGCTACTAGCTTTCTGCTGTAGTACCGCCCGTGAGCGCCCGTGAACGGCAGAGCGCGCGGTGCAAATAGCGCTTGGCCGTGCGCTCCTCCGTGGTCGTCGCTAGGCCCATACAGTCGAACCCGGATATATTGAACTCGAAGGGGATCGCGTAATAGTTCGATATATCGATAATTCGATATACAGAAATCGGCTTGTGGCGGCACTTACGATGCGAAAAAACGATACCGTATTTGTCGCGTAATCAACCGACTCCCATAATGAACCCACCCACCACTTTTGCACCCGAGAATTTGAAAAAAAGGCGTTAAGGCCAGCTCGCTCATATGCAAGCAATTGAGCGATCTCAGCGACGAGCGGCAGCAACAGAGCGAAAAATTTCCAACTTGTTGGAACTGCGTCCCTCTGGCCGCTCGAGCCACCACAGCGGCAGCTCAAAACAAGGTTTCTGTGTTGCCGCGGCAGGAATCGCGAGTGTTTTCGCTTGCATGTCGATGGCGCGCGCTGCTCTGTTTCGGTCGTCTCATCCACAGCTCATTTCTTGGCAGCGTGCCAAGATGCTGTGCAACGATAACGTCATGGCGTGTTTATCTTTTAATAGCTCCTGCGGTGGCGGGGAGTGAACTTGGCAGAGTGCCTGGGATGGCTTGATTGCACAAGCCTGGTTCGATTTACCACACCGCGCTTGAGGCGGGCGTAGTCCACTGCCACAAAATCATTGGAAAGCATGATGGCTAACTGCTTTTTGAAGTGAAAAATGCTAAAAGCCAGTGTCATGACCGCAGCTGACCGCCTGCTTTCGTTGATTCATACATGCAGGGATAAACGACTCCTGCAAAAAAAAAAAAAAAGAAAGAAAAAAAAAACTGCCGCATCTTACGTTTGCAGCCGCCATATCTTACGCTACGCTGCGCGTACAGCACAACGATAAGAATGGACGGCTGTCGCAAAAAAAAAAAAAAAAGAAAGGAGAGAGAAATCTGTCGCTTCTTAACGTCCGCAGGTGCCATAGCCACGTCAGCCGCTGCGCTCAGAGGGTTCGCAACGCGCGCTGGAGAAAGCGTTCGACGTTCTGTCTGAAAACGGGCTCAGCTGACTTGGCGCATATGCGTAGCACAGCGCGTGCTACTGCGAACGAAGGAGAGAGATAGCTCGGCAAAAGAATGGGCTTGCACTTCACTCAATCGCGTTTTTCCCCTCTCGTTCCCACCGGTTCTCTCTGGTTCATTCACGCATATGGCTTGCAAATGTCACGTGCTGGCGCACGGGAAACGATAACTTCAGATGCGCGCGCCTTTGGGGAATGGGCGCAGTGCCGAACTGTCCCCTGTCATTCTTTCTGCGTGTGGCTTGAAACGTCACGCAGCAAATGGCCGAGTGTGATGCGATCGTCTTTGGGGAAGGCGCACTTTCCAGTGCATGATGCGGAGTTCGATATATCGAACGAACGGTGAAATTGAGTTCGATATATGACGCGGCTTTTCGATACTTTTACATGAGATTTTCAAGGGGATATTCCGTGAGTTCGATATATCCGGGTTCGACTGTAGTTTGTTTCGCATCGAAGTATCAGTAGGTGGCCCTTTCGTATGGCCAGCTTAGTAGGATATATGGCTCACTCGTGGCACTGCCTTATTGTCAACCTTGCTGTCTGTTCATAATAAGAGACAGGTGCAATTCAAATCGACGGACTTGGATAGCGTATACGTGTACTGCAAGGGCGAGCTGCGCCGCGCTGCCGGCGATGATGGCTATGAGGTTGTGAGCAGAAATCTGCTTGTGTCGCAGCAATTACACCTACTAGCGACTCAGTATAGGTCAACGATCCCCAAGGATTAATTACTGACATTGCTTTACTTCAGGGATCATTATTGACGGGAAAAACAGATTCTCGCACACTTTTCTGACGCCGGTGACAGCGGGGCAGGATGCGCCGTAAAGGTGCTGGCTTGGCGCTGGCGGCTTGTCGGAGAAAAATCGGTGGTGTCTCCGGCCAGCGCTTAAGCGAAATGCTGCCTGTCAAGTGACGATTTTCTAGAGATTTGGTTACAAATAACTACAACTTCGTTGCTGCAGCTTGAGATACCGCATACCATCGAAGTGCAGCAGCAGACGAACGCCTTTGCCTTAGCGCAAGCACTGAGAGCGAGGGTAGCTATTCATGGGTAGGCATCGTTTTCAGTTGGTGACAGCTTAAATCTCTTGCCTATTAATAGATACGCTCATGAAATTACGATAAACATTTCAATACATTGTAATTCTAAAAAAATGTGAGTGATATGTCATTGCCCTGCTGTCGAGACTACACACTCGCCTGCCGGACAAAGTGTAGTGAGTTCGCCAAACTCACTTCACGCCGAGTGTGTTCGGCAGCGAGTGTCATTAAAGTTTATCGTGTGACACGATGCGAATGACACTAAACGCGAGTGCACTCATTGAAAGTGACACTAAACTTGCTCGTCTGACCGAGGTATAAATTCAGTGATGGCCGGTTAAGCCATTTCGAGAAGCGCCACGGCCTTGTTTTTCGCACAATAGCAGGTGAAAGTGCCATGGTAGAGAATATTTGCTCTGACTGGCAGCAGCAGAAGCTTCAAGACGTCCTTGCAAATTAAGAGCCAAGCGACGTCTTCACCGTGGACGAAATGGCACTTTTTTACAAGCTTTTAAGAGTCACAACCCTTGAACAAAACTGCCAATTAACGAAACAGATTTCCATGTCCCCGTCGAGTTTTGATTAAAGGGAGTCCACTGTATATACTTTTTTTTCAACAACCTGACTTTCCTTCTTAGGTCTAGGAGCGGCAGAATCATTGCCTGAAATAAAAATAAATCTAATTTAATGTTCATGGATGTTGCTGTAGAGAGACGGGAACTAACGAATGCCTGATGTGCCATTTATGACCAATCAAAAAACCAAGAACCACATAACTACAATGAGTTAACTGCGAAGTGAGGCGGCCTGCTTCGATGTGCGCTGCTATGTTGAAAATGTGATTTCAGCTTATGCAAGAGCTACGAACGCTCAACTCGGAAACCAGCGTATGTAAATCGAGTTCTTTATGCAGTTAAAAGCATATCATCCCACGTGCCACCTTATACTGGAATTACATTGTGCAGCATCAGACAGTCGCCTCTGCACTCATTGCAGCTTTGGTAGTGCTACAAGGAACTGCTGAAATAGAGTACGTGCGCATGCTTTTTTTTTTTTCTTTTTGCTTTCTGTCCTGCTCTAAGCACTTGGAAGGTACCCTGTACTGTATTCGTGCCTTTTATCTTATTCTACCTCAGCATAGCTGTTACCCACTCTGCAAGCACACTGTGCACCTTTCTCTACGCCGCAGTCCATTCGTGTAGTGCTGATATCTGGCCTTTTCAGTGCCGCAATATTGTTTGTTGTGACACCATGTTTGTTGAAAATGCGGCCCTGGAGCATCTAAGCCTCAAGCCCTTCACCCTTTCATATGAAAGAAGAGGGCTGGCTTGGCAACTCCTGCCAAACGTAATGTCAGGAATTCTTATGTCCAGTTAGTGCTTGGCCATGTCAGCTGCCAGCAACTGCCTGCAAGTGTTTCACTCACAACGCCGGAGTAGCCGCCATATTTTCGGTGAACGGAGAGTTTAACACTACCACATTGAAGCACACAACCACCAGTTCGGTCTCTTTACTCCTTTAAGGCCCTGCCACCATAGCACTCAGTGGCTGTGGTGATTGCTTACTGAGCCAGAGCCAAATGCCAGTCTCGACGGTGTCATATTGCCGCTGTGGAAATGCAAAGACATCCCTGTGATGTTCAGTTTGTGTGCAGTGTAAAGGGACAGATTTAGTTGGCCTGTATCGATATATTACAGGTTCTAGTGATTGAAAATGCAGCTTTTCCGATTAAAAAAAAATTTAAATATGTACTGGTTGCAGCACCACCAGCTGTACTTGCAAACAGGCTGGTGCAAATCCTTGCAGCTAGGTTACACTGATGCCTGCTTCTAAACAAGGACTAATGAAGTCCATTTCAGTTTGGATGTCGTCAGCGGTGTTGAAACTTTTAAATGTAATTTTCTTGGCCGTAGATGTGTCTGCTTGTGCCAGACAGGTGTCATAACCAAAGAGAGCTGCAAAATTGATTTTCGCTATGGAGGAAACCGCGGCTATAGCTGCCCTCTGTTTTTGTGTGAAGAACATCAGGCGGGCAGCCTTGCACTATGGCACTTGTCTTAGCCTGTATGCACCTATGGGATTTTAAGCCATACCATATATGGGCAGCATACCATACATAGCAAAGCGTGCCATACCAAACATGGGCAGCACACGCTTGTCGCTAATTCAGCATTCCCTGTGCAGCCTTATTGAGGAAGGTGGGGACTGGGACCGGAGGAACCGACTCAAGGTATACCAGGGCCTCTACAGCCTGGCAGTGCGGGACTTCAAGGCAGCTGCGGCCTCTTTCCTGGACACCGTGTCCACCTTCACCTGCTACGAGCTGATGGACTACCAGCGCTTTGTCACCTACACCGTCCTGGCCAGCATGATCTCCCTGCCTCGGGTAGAGCTGCGGGAGAAGGTACTTACCATCATCATCATCGGTCAAACAACACCCGCTGCAGTGTACAGGTGGCAGAACCGACTCGTGTTCAAATGAACAGGCTTTCTTCCATTGAGCTTTGCTTGACTAGAACTTCAAATTATTACAGTTCGAAATAATGAGCTTTCAATTTAATGAGAAATGTAGCCAGAAAAACGGGATGATTTCCTTCTTGATTTTCTTGTGCTCTCACACTGCAGGAGATTCTTCTGTTATCCTTTCGCTGCCTCTTTATTCTAATTCAGGAGAGTTGTTGCTTGTTGAAGGGCTTCAGATTTTTAGCTTGCCTTCCATTGGTTTTTGTCCGAGGAACTAATCCAAGGTCATGAGCGAGTTCTGGTGGGTGCTAATGCAGCAAAGAGACGAGGTTGGTCATGCACAACACTTGGTGGGGATAAAATAGATATTATAGATATAAATAGATTTTATCCCCTTGGTGGGGATAAAATAGAATACTGCTGTTGACTGCACTCTTCATAGGAGGGATGAGAGGGCACACATTCCTGGACAAATTGTCAAGGCAGACGCCTTACTTAGCTATGTTTGCAAAAACATTTCTTGCAAAAAGGGGAAGCAAAACCTCAAAGCAAAATGTAACCTGTGATATGACGTCACATTAAGATGAGACTGGTAATCATGAATGGGTATGTAGTGACAAGCAGTATATAAATCTGATGTCATGCCTAGTCATGGCATGTGAGTCATAGTTTAGTCACGAGTCAGGTACTTGTCATGAGTCGGATTGGAGATCCAGTGTGCATGACTATGAAGTCCATGACTTGCATAAGTCAATCAGTCATGACTATGACTAGTGTCTAGTCGTAACTCTCAGTTGCTGAAGAGGCACTAAAGACGACTAGGAGCTACTAAAAAACAGCCAGTGCACATGCTTTCGCATTTCTCCAATTCAGATCTCTGCAGTGCTCTCAAAAGTTTTTCCTGAAGAGGGTGAGAACGCACACCGCACTGGTATATGGCTCAGCTGAACATTGCAGTCAATAGATGTGCTAGGCCAAGGCTGCATTGATATAGGTATATGTAGTGTACCGGGGTTTGAAGGTTATTGCACGATTGTCAACCAACCAATCGCCTAGCCTCCAGTTTCGGAACAAAGAAAATCTCAATTTCACATTCTCCTCTCCCTCATGCGCTGTTCCATGCTACAACCACCACTCCCACGATGGCTGCCTAAGGAACAGCAAAGAGAGAGAGGGAAGCCAGCCTGATACCTCCCTCGCCTTGGCAGAGGATTCTTCGCCATGGGGCTGTTCATGTTCTCGGTCGACACTCGCGTGATTACCTTCAAATTGCGCTAGACTTTACCTTTCAGCGTACCTACACACAGCATCACAGAGCAGAGAAGGCATAATTGAAGGGGTATTGATGGGGCATGAGAAAATGTGTTTATTGTGGTGTCGCAGCTGTTGGAAACACCTTGTTCATGTGGGCTGTACATTCTTGTTGTATCAACATTTAGTGTCGCAACATAGAGTTCTCGGAAAGATGGGAAGCTGCCCTACTGTTCGCTGCTATAGAGCTGGGCTTTATCTTTGTGATACCGCGTGTGACATAGTTTTTCTGAAGGCAAGTGGGAATTTTCTTAATTGCCACACCTTGATGCATGTTGCAGGTTGTAAAGGGTTCTGAGATCCTGGAAGTGCTGCACAGCGTGCCTGACATCAGCGAGTACCTGTTCTCTCTGTACAGGTGCCAATATGCCACCTTCTTCAGGAAACTAGGTACGTTGTTTTTCTTTTCTTCCTTGCAGCATCATGCCGGTACCCTCATGCCATTGCCTCTGAACTCTTTTACGTTGTGTTAACCGAAGCTTTTAGAGCGCAGCTCTTTGGCGCCCGTTCCTGTGTTTCGCGTCATCGTTGGCGTCGGCAGCGTTGTCCCTGTAACCAGCTCCGCAGCTGGGGCAGCGCGCGCTCCTTCCCCCACCCCCCTTCCGCTTCCTCCGTGGTGGTGATTGCGCATGTTATCGGATAATAATAAACACTCTGTGGGAGGTGTTTTTTGCCCGCAATTTTGAACGCATGAAACGGGAAATAATATGAACCCGGAACATATCAACGAGGTTCTACTTCATGTCGTGCTCATATGCAGTGCTGACATCTGCGAAGCACTGCTGGGTAATAAATAATGAACCATGCAAGCGCACAGTTCTGATAAAGTGGGTATTCAAGCTTTTTCAGCTCAAGTGGCATAATTATGTTCAGGCGTGTTTTTTCTCTCTGTGGGCCATCATGAAAAAGATTCCGCAGAAGTGGCACTCCTCCTTTGCCACGAGGTCATTTCCCAAAGCGGGGCAGGCATGCTCCAAGTTCAGAGCAGAAGCCGAGGTGATGTTGCTCGCCAGCAGTGGCCCTTCTTTCGTTTTGAATTTTCTTTCCTTCGCACGTCTGTTTCAGGCCTTTGTGCAAAAAGCGGAAGCAGTATTGATTTTCACCTAGGATGGTCACATAATCTTTGTTTCTATACTTGACAAATGCTTGTTGTAAGTTGCCGGTTGAGGTGGAACTCCATGACTGATAACATAACAACACTGAATCATTTCTGTTTATAATTAAAGTGCAACAAAAGGAGCCAAACGTGTGCTGATTGTACAACTTGCTGCTTCAGCTCTAAAAAGAAGTATGGTTCAGAAATCTTGTTTTTCCTAATTTGATCTCTGCACCTCTTAAAGAAGAGCGCTGAAAGAAACGCACTGTGCATGTTTTCAGCCCATGTGGAGCGGCAGCTTCAGCTGGACCGGCTGTGGGCTCCGCACGCACGCTTCTATGTGCGGGAGATGCGGATCCTGGCGTACAGCCAGCTGCTGGAGTCCTACCGGAGTCTGACATTGCAGTACATGGCCGATGCCTTTGGGGTCACCGTTTCTTTCATCGACCAGTGAGTGCCCACTCCGTGCTCAGTTCCTCAAAGGTTGGAAGGCTTCAAAAGGGGTTCCTAAGTAGCAGATCATGTCCTCATCATATCTACCACATTTTACTACAATGGGGAAATTGGAGGAACCCATAAGTTGGAACTAGAGTCAGTGCACTGGTAACCTGTGCCTTTGGAGAGGTTGTGAATGGATGCGTTAGCAGTGGTTAGTCAAAAGCTATAAATGTTCGTAATCTTGGAATGTTTCCAGCTACCTCTGCTGAGTGGGCGTGATAAGGTAAATGGCTTTTAATGAGTGTATTGTGAACATCAAAACAGACGCCAAAAATGGTTGCTCAAAATTGCCATAAAAAAATTTCAGCATTGAATGATCAGATTAGTATGCATATTGGTAAGCATCATGCACCCACTGTTCAAAGGGAACACAGTGGTATTTGCTCTTCTCGTTTTTGCCATCCCGTGATGAAGGTGCTTGTGTTCAGTCCTTGTGGAGGGGAAAAAAACCTAAGTGTAAAAGTGAACATACTACAGTGGAAACTGCCAAAGCCTTGCCTTGTGGAAGACCTGAAATGAAAATAAATACAAAAATGGTGGAAAGTATTGGAGGGCGGGGCCTTCGGTTTGCTAGACTCAAGCATTGTGTTAGCATTTACAGTCGACGACCGATTTTTCGAACAGCGGACCACAAAAATGTCCGAAAAATCGGGCAGTCCGAAAAAACAAATTTGCACCAAAAAAGCTCAATTTATTGCCTATTATTCACTTGAGGCCGGAAAAAGTCATGAATGCATTTCTGCACCACACTCCGCTTCCGTGCTAACAGGTCCACCTGAATTTCATTTGCATCAGCTGAGCTTGCGTCGGTTACGCTGCTGCAGGTGAGTCGTCGTCATCGCTCTCAGACTCCGCAAGCACTTGGCGAATAATTTCTGCATCTGTGAGCCCAGCGCACAGCTGTTCTAACTCATGGTTCAAGTCTATGAACTCTGAAAACGAGACGTCCGATGGAGTGTCGACACCAGCAGTGCGAAGGTCATGAATGATCTGCATACTGATCTGCTTAATGATCTGCCTGACAGCTGCTCGACGACATCCTTCTCGTCCAAGGCAGCTGACTCGTCATCCAGCACAAATCCCGCGTGGCGGAAGCAACTGCGCAGCTTTGTGGGTGCTACGGACTTCCACGCGTCGGCGAGCGTACTAAGTTCTCCGAGCAAATCGACAGAGTAGGTTTTCCCACTGTCGAGGCACACCACAGTCGCCAACCACTGGATCACTACATAGACTCCGTTGAGTGCCTTCTCGCTGCTGCGTTGCACGCAAAAAAAAAATAATTCCTTATTAAATTCGGAAACAGCTTCTTGAAGATTCTTGAAGAACTGAAGTTGATTCAATTAAATGCGAGCCACAGTAGCGATAGAACATAGTTCTCGCATCAGCACGACCACGGCTAGGTCTACTCGCTACGCTCGGCAACGCACGTGGAACGCACAGAGGAACAGGCAGTTGGAGCGATCACGCTTAAAAAAAAAAAAAAAAAGGCACTCCGGCGGCAAGCAGCGACAGCAACAATGTTCCGGAAACGGAAGCTGCTAGGCAAATAATATAGCCTCAATCCAGCCTCAGTTTAGCTGAGGAGTGGCATGCAAGGCCGGCACCGGTTTTGAGGCCATTGAAGGAAAAAGTAAACAAACAAAATGGTGGCGACACTGCTCAAAATGTGTGGCAGTTAGCCTGGCTGACACTTGGAATGTCCGAAAAATCGATTAGCCCTCCTTAGAGTGTCTGGAATTTTGAGCCGCATAATACATTGACTTTATAAGGTATGTCCTGGGGCCGGGAAAAGGTCCGAATAATCAAGCATGTCCGATAAATTGGGTGTCCAAAAAATCGGTCGTCGACTGTACTTGCATAATTAGGCATTGAGGTGCTTATAACCAGAGGACCAGACTCAAAACTGGTGATACTTTCTCACAAATAATGTGCAACAGTTGTATGCGATGAAAAGCAAAACATTGGATGCTTATATAGTCAAACCCGTTTATAAAGAACCCGGCTAGAGCGAATTATCCTTTATATCGAACACTCGAAGCTGTCTTAGCATTATTCATGACAAATGTAATTTCTATAACGAACTGTACATTGGTTATAGCGAACTTGAGTGCATGTGATTGATGAACACCCGCGTGCGCGAGCGCGCCGGAAGCGAGGCTGGCCGGCGGCGTCACTGCGATGAATTGCTCTGGAGAGAGAAGTTATTCTTGTTGGAAATGGGAGGAAAGGGGGATTCAGCGCATTCAACTGTCTCCTCAGGGACGAGGGATTGATTTGGAGAACACGAACTGAGAAAGGGCAAGTGCAAGTGCCGTATCAGCCGAGCTACGCCAAGCAGCCCCTCAGCCCTTCTCTGCTGCCTTGGCGCATCCTCCCCCAATCTCTTTCCTCTCAACGCCGAGTTCTTTGAGGGTGCACTCCTATTCGGCAACTGCTTACCATGTGATCAAGCTACGTGCTTGCTGCTCCAGGCCAATCGTGAACAAGGAGAAGCCGGACAGAGCTGGTTTCAGGACGTGGGAGAGGAGAACCTGTCAACCGCACTCCTCCTTTTTTTTATCCTCCATGCTTTCTTTGTCGTCACATCGTGTGCTGCTGGAGTGGGCCGGTGCGCTCTACGATCTCCTTCATACTTTCTTTGTCGTCGCGTCGTGTGTTGCTGTGGTGTGCAAGTGCGCTCAAGGATCCGAACAAGAGTAGTACGTGCGGTGTTCATGCATTCGGTGCTTCAGAATGACAACGAAGAAGCGGCAAGGTCTGCCGCTTTGTGACAAAGGGGACATTCTTAGCCGTGTGGAGCATGGAGAAAAAAAATCTGATGTCGCTGCGCACTACGGGATCGCGAGGAGTATGCTGAGCACAATCCTCAAAAACAAAGCTGCCATTCAGGAAAATGCTCACGTACGACCAAATGCTGACGGCCGACGCATCTGGAAGCCAGCCTACGACGAACTTGAGAAATCCTTGTATGCATGGTTCGTGGATGTGCGTGCACGGAATCTTCCTGTCAGTGGCTCCATGCTGCAACAAAAGGCAAGAGATTTCGCCTGCGTTTTGAATGTTGAAGGATTTGTAGAGGCAGTGGATGGCTGCAGAGATTTAAGGACTGCTATGCCATAACAGGAAAGGTGGTTGCCGGAGAGAGGCAGGCAGTTGGCACGGACAGTGCCAACAAATGGATAGATGACGTCTGGAATGAAGTAAAAAAGAAGTACAAACCGTGTGACATATTTAACATGGATGAGACCGCCTTGTTCTGGCAGATGCTGCCGAGTACAACCCTGGCACTTAAAAATGAGAAGTGCCATGGCGGCAAACTTAACAAAGCATGTGGCGGTACTTCTTAGGGCGAACATGGACGGCTCATCTAAGTTGCACCCACTTGTCACTGGGAAATTCAAGTCGCCCATGTGCCTTTGTAGATGTGCTTCGCTGCTGGTCACGTACCACTCCAACAGCAAAGCCTGGATGACCAGGGCATTGTTCGAGTCGTGGCTGCGTGACTGGGACGATGAGCTGGCGCTGAGCGGACGCAAGATTTACTTGCTGCTGGACAACTGTTCGGCCCACCATTGTGGCATCTCACTCAGGAACATTGAACTCTGTTTCTGCCGCCAAGCGCTACGGCAGTGTTGCAGCCTCTAGATCAGGGGAATATACGTGCGTTCAAGCAGGGATACTGAAAGCGCATAGTTGAACGGCTCCTGGTGAAACTGCAGATGAATGAAGATCTGAAGATAAACCTGTTAGGTGCAATCCAGATGATGAACCGCGCCTGGCAAGATGTCACACGCGACACAATCAAGAACAGTTTTTGTCATGCCGGACTCTGCCAGGCGGATGCCGAAGCCACTAGCGCCGCGAGTGCAGCTGAAGACAATGAAGAGTTGGCCACTCTTTGGAAAGAACCTGCCCGCGTTCCTGACGCTGTACCGAAAGAAGTCTGCTTGGAAGATTTTGTGGTGATGGATAATGAGGTAGCCTTGACGGCAAGCCCGCTGGATTCGAAAATCGTTGCTGATGTGCTGGCGCCCGGAGACATGGAAGACAAGGAGCCACCGCAGGAAGACGACCGCCCTCGCCCTACTTTTGCTGCAGCACTTTCCGCAACAGATGGGCTGCGCCACTACTGTGCCGACATCAAACGAAGCGGACTTGAGTTGGTTGACATTTTATCGCGTGTTGAAAATGCAATTCAAGTTGATGTTGCTAGGCGCTCTGTGCAATCTAAAATAACCGCCTTCTGCAAGTGAATGCAGATTGCTGAATAAATTGCTTTTGAAGCAGATTATGCATAGGGAGTGCCGTGGCATTACTTGTATTAGCACGTTTTTGCCGGCTTTTCAATATCCTGTATAGCGCACTAGGTGCTGAAATTCGCTAAAATTTGCTAAAAGCGGGTTCAGCTATAAAGAAATGTTTGATATATCGAACAAATCCCGGAAAATCATGCTGTTCGTTATAACCGGGTTTGACTGTAGTACTGCAGAGACATCATCTAGGCTTTAGAGCAATTTATCACGAGTTTGTAGTTGTTGTTTTGCCATTTTTCCTCCACCCACATTCTTTGGCTTACCCTATGCACAGTGTTTACCTAGTTTCCACATTGTTGCATACTGAAGAGAAAAATGTTTAGTTCAGGGAAGCTCCATAGAGACAAAACTCCGGTTTTAGCAGTTGAAGTTCACTCTTTGGAAGATGTGCGGCACTGGTTTTTGAAAAGCATGTTAGTGTGCATGTAGTTTTGGGCTAATGAGGTTCCACTTTGCAGATAAAATGGTGACTTGATACTGGAGATGGTACTCTGTTATGTACAAACGAGTTATGAGAACTCTAGTAGTACAGCCGAACCCAGATGTATCGAACCCGGATTTGAATTTTGGTTACTGTATTTACTCTCATAATGCTCGCACTCGCGTAATGCTTGCACCCCCAAACATTGGGCGTCAAAAATTGGAATTTCTTTTTCCTCGCATACCGTATTTACTCGCATAATGCTCACACATTTTTTCGCGGAAAATTGATGCTGAGTGGAACCATTTTGGAACCATTTCGTGTCGCCATTTTGCGAGGTGTCTCCACGTCTCGTCATTGTTCCTTCGTTCCGTCCGTGTTACTTGCTTTGCTTCACCATCTACTGTGTTCTTGGTGCCGCATCGTGGTGGGGCTGTATGCAAGTTATGCAGCTGCTTTTAAGCTGAAAGCTTTCGAGTAAGCGCTACAGCATAGTAACCGCACTGCTAGCAGGCACTTCGGCGTCAACGAGTTCTGCGTAGTACGGAGACAGCGACTGCAGTGTCAACGCGGACTGAGATCAAGTCTCTGATCAAGAGTAGAACTGTATGGTCTGCTGTGAGCATTATACCACGAAACGCGGGGAGTGATGATGAGGCTGCATGCAGTAAATAAAGTGCTTTAACAATTTGTGCTTTTGGCGACCCTGTAACAAGGATAAGTTCTGCTTGAAAGTAATGTTTTGGTTATATTTACAATAGCTGACCTAGGAACCCCGATTCACGCCTATTTAAATTTGCTTTTAGCACTCCAAAACATTTGCTCGAAACTTTTTAATTTATCGCATAATTTATCGCACCCCCAACTTGGCATCAGTTCTCCGGGAAAAAAAGTTCAAGCATTATACGAGTGAATATGGTAATCTTTGTGTGGTATTACTGTAATGTATAATAATATTCCAGAGCAGGATCTGCGAAATTTCTGGACGGTCTGTATTCTGCTGCTGAATGAGCTGGTGCATTTCACCTGTGGAGCTTTCACAGAATGTCCACAGAAAGTTGTGCCTGAGCATGGTTTACACACCAGGCGGTGTCCAGCATTGCTTGCAATCAGTGGCGTGTGACTCCTGTGTAACTTGTTGCTCGCAGGGAGCTGGCACGATTCATAGCGGCCGGGCGTCTGCACTGCAAGATTGACAAGGTGGGAGAGGTGGTGGAGACCAACAGACCTGATAGCAAGAACTACCAGTACCAGGTAAGGGTTGGTCTGCCAGGGTCCTTGAAGCATGCCCTGAGCGCTTCTGCTGACTACATTCGGCAGAGTTCCCATTGGCACTCGTTAGTTCAGTGCAGGCTGTGAGAAGTGCACCCTTGCAGGAAGTCTTTTTCAGTGATGTAAAACTCACTTACTGTGTTCATGCCAAATTGAGATGCTGGTTTTGGGTGCCTTCTTTTATGCATGAGCATAAGTGGTATTCTTGAGCATAAACAGATATCAGGGGCAGTGCAGGGGACTCCTCATCTGAAACAGGACTTTAAGGCTAATACTAATAAAAAAATATTTTATCCAAAGTTTTATTTAAGCTGCTGCATCAAGTAATTCCCAGAATTCGCACCACACACGTGGCTTGTTGCCCCCTTTGAAGCTCTTATAGCTGGCTTTACACATGAACATGTTTATGTCAAAAATGAAATTATAGAGCCTGAGGAAAACCTTATTCTGCAACCACAGAGCTAGCAGATGAGGACACAAACTTCCAAGGTGTCTATTTTGGCAGTGGCAGTGACGAAACTAGCTGGCACCCTTTTGTTATCGTAAGTGTCAGTCCTAAATGCTCGGCCCGCTTTCTTACGGGCAGTACAAGAAAGCCCGTTGTGGCTCACTGCCACACTATTTTCCGCTTTTGCCATTTGTCTCCATGCTTGGTGTTCTTCAAGGTTAACCTGTGCACGTCCTTTGCTCGTTAAACATATATGACGAATTTGACAAAAATTTACCGGATCTTCATTATTGTATGTACTGATTGATTTTAGCCGGGAACTTGCTAATGATAAGATTCGGGAATGAAAAAACAAGAAGGGAACTTATATGGAATATTTTTACTGGTCCACATTTTTCAACTCATGAAACTGGGAATTGTATGATTCGGAAATGTTTGGTACACCTGCCAACCCTCCTAATCAACCCAGTAAGAGTTCCAAATTATTACTGAACTTTCCGGTCCGATTGTAAATTACTGCCCTATATCTCCTTGTAAGCTGACTTTGCCCAAAGAAGACTTGTTTTTTTAAAAGCCTGCACTACAAAGTCTGCGCGTCATATTCGCCAGCATCGCCATCAGCGGCCACACTAGCATCATTTGCTAAGCAAATCAAAACCAGAATCAAGCCAAAGCCAAAGTAATCATATCTTATTGCTGTTCCTGCCGCTTGTGTGTATGTTTAGGATTAGCCAAACAAAGACAAGTCTTCTTGTCAAAACGTTGGCTCGACTTGTGAACTGAGCCTCCCCCTGAACCCTTGTTCAGTTCACTTTCATATAGGATTAGCTAGGCCGTCTGTATGCAGTGCACAGTGTAAAAGTAAAAGTTCTCGTGTGCTTGAAACTGGCGCTATTAAAGCTCCAAGAAGAGATATTTGCAGAATTTTTTGCAGTGTTATACTTCTGAATTTATATGCCTCTTAACACCGGGGCAAGGCATACATTTTGCATGACATGTGAATGCATTGTCAGCATGTCTCACGTCAGCAAAAGTGATTTGAAACTCAAACAAAACTAGTGCGGAATCCCGCTCATCTATGTGCAACATAATCCTCCAATATCTAATGCTGATGATAGGCCATCAGTCTGTGCCATACTACTATGCACAATACTGCTCTGGCAGATTTCTGAAGCTAGCAAAGTCTGCTACTCAAAGGGCACTGCCTGAAAGTTTGGGCAAAGTGCCCCAACCATCCCTCCTTTTCCTGTGCCAGAACATTGAAGCAATGAATGCAGCCCACTCTCTCCCTCCCCGTCCTGAATAGTTATCTCCCGATCTTGGAGCTAGCCATTTTGGCTCGTCCTTTAAGGAGAAAGGGCAGTCAGCACGTTGATGACTCTATTTTTCTTTAATGCTTTTTTTTTTTTTAGGCAAAGCAGTGTATGAAGGCAATACTGTGAAGCTCTCGTATGTTGTCTCTCTCTTCAAAGATACAAACAAACTGGAAGCATGCTGGAAGCTCTGTTGCAGGCTGTGGCTAGTCTACACATTTAGTGGGACACAGGGCTGTCATTTTTAGAGGTGCCATGATATTGTAGTGAGTGTTGACATTCATCTTCTTTGATTTCATTTCTTTAGGCCTGTATAAAGCAAGGAGACATACTACTCAACAGAATACAGAAGTTGAGTCGTGTCATCAACATCTGAGCCAACGTGTGGAGGCAAGCCGACCTGCTGTCGAAGTTTCTTGTGCCTCATCTCTGATCTTTTTTCTTTAATAGGCGAATTAAAGTGCGTTCTCTCTACTAGTGCGCTGTTATGTGTAATTTCTAGTGGTCTTCATTTGCTAATAGATGTTTTTTATCACACAGGATTGTATGCAACAAGTGGGCATAACGTCAGGACACCAATGTCTAGGGCACCTAATTTCCAGGGCCTAAAAATGTTAAACTCTGCAGATGGAAGGCAAGGAATGTGCAATCTTCTACAGTGCATTAATACTCCTCTTGCACAGCACTGCAGTTACTGCCATACTGCTGCTGCTTTCCTCTCTTCTGAGGGGAGGGAGGGCTGTGGCATTTGTGCCATTTTAATGCAACTGGGCTTTCCTCTTCCATGCTGAGCTAAAAGCAATAAATTAGCTGAAATGGCTCCAAGCTGAGCTAAAGGAGCTCAGCCCAATTGTTCTCTTTCATACGAGTGAGTGAACATTCAGCATTTTTATCCTACTTTCGCACGTATTACCTTCCAGTGCATTTGACCTCCACACGCTTCAAGAAATAAAAAGATACCTTCTTTTTAACCAACGCACTTACCGGAAAAGGTAGTACATGTTAGGCAATGCACATAACTTAGGATAGGTAGTAACCACACATCCAGACCATGAAAGGGAAATAGCTAGAATAAGATTGGGATGAAGCACATTTGGCAAGTACTCACAGATTATGGCTAGCAGCTTATGGTATCGCTCAAGAGGAAAGTATACAACAATTGTATCTTAACTGTACTCACCTATGGGGCTGAAACGTGGAGGCTAACCAAGAGGGTTTTACTTAAGTTGAGGACAACCCTGAGGGCTATGGAATGAAAAATGGTAGGTGAAGAAATAAGCATGCAGAGTTGATCAGAGAAATAACTCTAGTTAATGACATTCTAGTCGAAATCAAGAAGAAATGTGCAGGATGTGTAGTGCAAAGAGGATGAACTATTATAACCATTAGTCAAAGAAGGTAATACATTGGATACCGAGGTAAGGGAAGCATAGCAGGGGACAAGAAGCAAGAGTCAAGTAGATGCAGCTAGCAAGCGACTGGGTTAGTTGGAGGAATATGGGAAAGGCCTTTGTCCTGCAGTAGGTGTAGCCCAGATGATCATAATGAAACAGTAATCATTTTGTTTTCAGAACAAATTTGCAGATATTTTTGGTTACCACAATGCTGCAACTGCTGTCATCTGAGGTTTTACCACTGCTCTCAGAGATGTACTTTAAGTAAAGCCCCATTGATTCATACTGTCATTGGACTCCTGCCAAACGGCCATAAAATTTGATGACCTTAAAAGCTTGTTTACGCCCTGAGGCTGGCATTGGTTAATTTCACTATTCTCCCCAAGCGGCACTATGTTGTATTGCAGTGCGACTTACTTGACAAACAATTGTACAAGCATTCTTCCTTGTGCTTGAGCTTTATGTTACTTTGTTCCACATGCCCCTGCAATGGAAAATGCAATAGGCTTGTTGACAGTCGACAGAATGACAGAGTCCAGCAGCATGGTTCTATTTTCGGGGCACCAACACCAGCACGCTGCGACCGTGGCTACCGGCTGGGCTGATCAGCCTTCCAGCCAAGCGAGTAGCTGCACGCCTCTTAAAACAATAATTGCCTTGTTGCTTATTTTTTGGAACGCATCATAGAGCAGCAGCACCAATGTAGGTACATTTCCCTTTTTAGTCAATGCAGTCATTTAACAAAAACAAAGGGCCATATTTTGCCTGTTACATTACAACTTGCTCGCACGGCATCTAAACACGCTGCCCCTGAAAGGTTCTTTTTTTATATTTTGGTACCTCGAAAGCCCACAGGGGCATTACGAGAGGTGTGGGCTAACAGATCATTTAATTAGTTTGGCGATGAATGGCTTCAAGGATTCGTGATGAGGATGGGCAAAAGCTTCAGCTAGCAGGTCGATCTCTTTCAGTCTGGGAAAAAAAAATGGAAGTGGATGCTCTAGGTGTATGTATGGCAGTAGTACTTTAGAGCGGGCTAGTTGGCTATATGACTCCGACGACCTCTCGTGCTGCCTGGTTATACACAAACACAACACACACACAAGAGAATTAAACCAAGACGTTCACACAGATGATGCACTCGCTTCCAACTGCCTGTTTTTGTGGTACGACGGCGTTCGAGGGACTAGTGCGGAGTGAAACGCGGTAAGCAGGGGTGATAACGGAATGACTGAAACGGGAATGATAAAACCTGTCGGAAAAGCGATAGTCTTGCTATTTTATGACAGGGTTCAAGGTTAGCTTTTGCTTTCAATGATGTTACGCTCGTATGATAGGAGTAATCCGAATAAACTAATCATATGGCACGGTTTTGAACAGACTGCAGTGTTTGAGAAAGGTTATTTTGTTGGGGGTCCCAGCTAGAGCATGAGTGTTTGAGTTTAGGGCGGACAAGAGTTAAATATGTGGAAAGTTTTACTGCAGCCAGTGCCAGACGCAAATTACGTTTTAAAAAACCAAGGACAAGGTTACCTTTGTTGGTTGCTTTCATAATGTGGGTGTTCCAAGAAAGATTCTGTGTTAGGCTGATTCCTAAATATGTACTATATGTGGATGCATGAGATATCGATGTGCTGCAAACAGTGTAGTTCGGGGTAGAGTGAGACTGATGGCGATGAAATGAGATCTCAGTTATTAGTGTTTAAAGACAGTAGCCAGTTTGTGCACCACTTTTCCACAAGTTTTAGGTCACATTGCAGATGGTAAGCATCTCTGGTGTTAATGATGCTCTAGTAAATGACACAGTCGGTGAACAAACAGTAGAAGATAGATTATTTGGAAAATCAATAATATAGATTAAGAATAATAGAGGACCTAAGACGATACCTTGTGGCATGCCTGAGGTAACAGGGGGCATTGAATATGTGTTGTTAGCCATTACAAACTGTTTGCGGTTAGTAAGAAAATTGTGGAGCCAGTCAAATACCAGTGGGTTCAGGTTTAGACAAGAAAGTGAATAAGAGGTGTTGATGAGCAACTTTCTCAAAAGATTTTTGAAAATGTAAGAAAGCAGCATCTATCCATGCTAGAACTGATGTTAGTAAAGAGAGCCAGCTGAGTAGAGCAGGATAGCTTTTTCAAGAATCCATGTAGACAGGGGTGGAAAAAGTTGACAGGCTGCGAAATGTTCATGATGTGTGAGTAAATTACGTTTGTTTCCACGCACCATAGTTCACTCCATCCCTCTGAGCACTCCTTCTGGCCGGATGTCCTATTCTGGAGCAGTCAAGTAAGTTGGGATGCTTGAGAGAAGTGCCACAGCAGAGCAGAACTCCCCTGAAGAGTTTGAGGAGGGAGCCCGGAAAGGGCCTGCATGGCTTTTGTCTATGGGTCAGAAATGTATGGTGTTGCCATGGACTGCTAACACCTTGCTTCTACCCACTTGGCATTTTTGTTTTTCCATCATGCTGAAACTGTGCCCGTCATATGCTGTTCGCAGTTGTGCTTAGAAACCTTACATGCAGAGCCACATGAGAAGAAACTCCAGCTCTGCCACATTGCATACTTAAAGGCTCTGCAGAGACCTTTGCCATTGTGGATCACTTGTGCATCCGATGCTGATTGACTTCTTCGAACACGTGTAAAGATTGAAAAAAAGAATTATCGTATAATTCCGAGCAAGCGGCCCCACTCTCCCCCTATCTTCACTGCCAATTTCACATTTCCTCTGCCTACCATCGGCATGCACCTCATCCCAAGAGCAACTGGCTGCTGCCAAAGAGCAGATAGCCACTGTCTAGGTGGCAGCTGGTGTCGAAATGAAAAAACACAATTGCTAACATTTTTAAACACCACGCCTGACAAAATGTGATCAGCTCGCACCGGCGGAATGGTGTAGCAGCTCACCAACATCTAGACACACAACACTCTTTTCAGCCTGATTTCCGCGGTCAGAGGTCAATAAAATTTTAAATTTATTTCCACAGATTTCTATTTTTTGCTGGAAATTTTTTCATAATCTTAAATTTCGGTTCCATTCCAGAAAAGTGCCCCCCTTATCTATAGTCATTTTGGCATGTGAGGGGGCAGGGGGTGCTTGCTCGGAATTTTGCAGTAATACATAAATGTAGCACTTCACCATGACCAGCACAAATGGAAAACTTAGAAAAAAAAAAACACTAGTTAGTCTTTGCACTTGAGCGTGAGTAATTGATCGTGTACACTGCCTGATCTGTTACGCACGCTCAAGTGATCAATGTAGGCACAGTGCCTACATTGATCAGCACTGGCCGACAAGAACGTGTTAAACTGGCACTTGTCATATGGACATGACAGCATGTCGGCGCTAAAGGCGACAGTCTGAAAAGGAGTACTTCTGGGGAGTTGCGCTATAGTAGGCGGCTGTGAAGTGGATGCATATCTGAAGCTTGCATCGACGACATTGTTTATACGACGCTGAAATGACAGCTCATGGAATTCCCAAAATGGTGAACCCCAAGCCATCAGTCGTGGCTTGCATATTAGTGGTCAAAATTGTGAGGCTTCATGAGGCCGCCCCTGCTGGAGCAAATGAACAAGATATGGAGAAAGGCACACTTGTTGACATAGTACTAGCACTTCTACTTTTCATGCCTGCAAATTCATCCGACTCCATCCCAAAACAACTAATGATGCAGTTGTGAATGTGAAATAGGTGATGCGTACCTAGGAAGCATGTGCAAGTGAATCAGGAAATCGTACAGAATAGAAAAAAATAAAACCTGTCAACAAGTCAATGCAATGCAACAACACATAGATAAAAGGTGCTTTAGGCTCATGCACTATGAGTTCCCAGAAAAACTTATTGAATGACCCTAATACTGTACAAACATTGTCCATAAAGAATTTGAACGAAATACATATCAAGTGGGTAACTTATGAAGACACCTAAACCTAAGGAATCGCTATGTATTCTCGGAAATTCTAGTGGGGATGAATTACCACTAGCACCATCACCATCATGTGGCTTTGAGGTTATGTTTGGTATGACACACTCCTGACATCTTGCATTCCACATTTAGTCTCATACCTCTTTAAACTTGCTTGCTTCTATTTGTTAGAGCTTAAAAGACTGGATCTCCCGTCCTTGTCGATGTTTTCCTCGAAAGTGTTGCTGTTTGGTTTGTCGCGCACAAGGTTTTAGACCTTTGTGTTGCTCGTTCTCGCCTCAGTGAAACCCACTCACAAGCGCTGTGCTGTTAAATGTGCCAAAAGAGGCTCGAGCATAACCACTCAAGTAATGGCGAATGTTGCCTCAACCTGGCCTGAAAGTATCAACATCTATACAACAAAATGCAGTGTTGCCCTAGGTACGTTGCCCTGACATTTCAGAATTGTTGCAGCAGCATTCATGGGCATACGTTGAGCAAACAATGTATATACTAGCATCTCAACATTTCTGAGTTGCACTTAGCCAACATTGATGAACAGAAATTTGTAATACAGTTGAATCCCGCTATAACGAAATTCACGGTGCACGAAAAAAAATTCGTTCTCGCGGAATTTCGTTATCGCAAAAATTTGACGTGAAACGCAGAAAGAATTGCCCAAGCAGCAGCAAAGGCGTTTAATGCCAAAAATCTGTAAGCTTGGTTTGCTTACGCTTCACGGCGAACAACGCCGTCACGCGATTTTCGCACTCGGTCAGCAAACCCATTGCAACATCGTCGTCTCGGACAGCAACGAAATTCCTGATGACATCAAAAGCGTCCATCACCTGTACGGCGGTTGCCGCAGCCGGCGCTTCCTGTACGTCGTCGTCTTCTTCATCGGAAGAGTCCTTATCATTCCGGGCAGCTTTTATGATCTGCTCATCACATCTTCGTGAACAACAACACAAGCGTCAGCGCCGATGTATTCGTCGAGCTCGAGATTAGGCGGCACGGTTCCTATTTCTCCCAGCGTTTTCCAGGCGGCCGCGATCCCCGGAGCCGGTGACGCCTCTTCGTCGTCGTCTGTAACGCCTGGTGTTAGGCCAGCAGAGTGTACGGGTCGACCTTCGGCAAATCCGGCGTGCCTGAAACAGTTCACAATTACTGAGCGCCCCAGTGTGCTCCAGGCAGCAGACATAATCTGCAGTGCCACGTACAAGTCCACCTTCGTGTCTCGGCCGGTTTCAGTGTTAAAAGCAGCCGCTGAATTAACCTCCCGCGGTAAGCGCGCTTCAGGCTAAGAATCACGCCCTGATCGAGAGGCTGTAAGACAGACGTGCAATTGGGAGGGAAAAACCTCAGCTCCGTGTTAGTGAGCTTGACTTCGTCGGAGTGATGCGCTGAACAATTGTCCAAAAGCAAGCAAACTTTACGGCCCTGCCGTTTCATGTCGCGGTCGAATGCCATCATCCACTCGGTGAAAATAGCGCGGGTCATCCATGACTTGTTGTTCGCCTTGTACTGCACAGGTAGGCTACGAGTTCCCTTAAACCAGCGCGGCTTGGCACTTTTGCCTATGACTAACGGCGGACGCTTGTCCGAGCCATCCATGTTTGTGCAAAGCAGCACTGTGATGCGTTTTTTGCTGTGTTTGCCGCCGTGACAGCGCTGCCCCTTGAAGTCGAGCGTCCTAACCGGCAACATCTCGTAGAATAGCCCGGTCTCGTCGGCGTTGTAAATGTCTGCAGGCGCGAAGTTGCTTAAAATTTCGGCCATGTTACTCGCCTTCCAAGCAGCTGCTCCGTCCACGTCTGCTGACATTGACTCGCCGCACAACACTTTTCCAACGATGTTATGGCGGGCCTTGAAACGGTTTAGCCAGCCAATGCTGGCTTTAAAATCATCAATGCCAAGTAGGCATGCATAGTTCAAGGCTTTCTGCTGGACGATGCTTCCGGACAGGGGGACGTTGCTGGCTCGTGCTTCCACAAACCACGCATGCACTGCTTTGTCCAACTCTTCATGGAGGGGCCGCGTCACCTTTTTGTGCTTCGAGGATGTGCCTGAAGCAAGTGCCATTCTCACGCTGTCCTTATTGCCTAGAATCGTTGACAGCGAACTTGCAGGAATTCCGAAGTCTTCAGCAATTGCCGCTTTCTTCCTTCCGCTTTCTGCTTGGGCGATTATTTGAGCTTTTTGCTCAAGGGAAAGAGTTTTGCGTTTTTTCACTTGCGTTGCCATCGTGTCCTGCGGATGAAAACTCGTCGTTGTCGAAGAGAAAGGCAGCGAGTGAACAACGCGACCACGACACAAAGCCAAAATGGCGGAACTGCAATCACGTGATTTCATGCTTAATCTGGCTTTGGATTTGACTTGGACTTCTCGCCAATAAAACTAGTTTCGGTTTCGATTTTGAACGCGAAAATTTCGTTGAAGCGGAAACGCTCTGCAAAAATGGTTCGTTGTGCAGAGAAATTTAGGCCATTAATTCTTATAGGATACTCGCGGGGAATAAAAAATTATTCGTTGTCGCGGAAATTTCGTTGTGGCGGTATTCGTTGTGGCGGGATTCAACTGTATAATGTGGACAAGGCTTGCACCAAGATAGAATGAATTTCTGAAATAGACATTATTAGTAAGATAATCATACGCTCTTGTATTTTTCATTTTTGCCATTGCAAGCTCAAAAATGATTGAAATGTCTCTGAACTTGCGGGTGTCACTGGCTCTAAAACAGAGTGGCATTAAGTAAGGGATATACGCTCGTTGAAAGTTGCTGTTATGTGTGTGCGTGCAGCGCGGTAGTGTTCTATCTTGTTAATAGCGCTTTTGCAGTGCTGCTTGTCTGACTGATATATGTGACCTGATTGCCGTGCGACTGCTCGTGTTAATTATAAGCTGTTTATTGTTTGTTGAATACCTTCATCACCTGTAGGGTGGCTACATACGTTAACTGTCACGGTATATATTATTAGTTTTTTCCACAGACAGTACGTGAGTGGAATGCGCTCACCTCGAGTACAGTGGAATGCCCGACGGTCCAGTCATTCTGCGGCATGCTTAACAGTATTGAAGCAAAATAGAATTACCATCGTGTCATTATGCGCAATGCCTTGAGTACTTCATATGCATGATTGCATAAACCATAGTTCTGCATAAAGAAAGTAACAAAATTCCCATAAAGAAAGGTGTTAGGCAAGGAGACACAATCTCCCCAGTACTATTCACAGCTTGTTTAGAGAAAGTATTCAGAGACTTGGAATGGGAGCAGTTAGGGATAAGGGCAGATGGAGAATACCTCAGTAATCTGCGATTTGCAGATGACATTGCCTTGCTAAGCAACTCCGGGGATGAACTGCAAATAATGATTGATGACCTTGACAGGAAAAGTAGAAAGGTAGGCTTGAAAATCAATATGCAGAAGACTAAGGTAATGTTCAACAGCCTCGGGAAGGAACAGCAGTTTACATTAGGTAGCGAAATACTGGAAGTAGTAGGCGAATATGTCTACTTAGGACAGGTAGTAACCGCAGATCCAGACCACAAAAAGGAAATAACAAGAAGAATACGATTGGGATGGAGCGCATTTGGCAAGCACTCGCAGATTATGACTAGCAGCTTACCGGTATCGCCCAAGAGGAAAGTATACAACAGTTGCATCCTGCCTGTACTCACCTATGGGGCTGAAACTTGGAGGCTAACCAAGAGAGTTCTGCTTAAGTTGAGGACAACCCAGAGGGCTATGGAACGAAAAATGGTAGGGGTAACATTAAGAGATAGAAAGCGTGCAAAGTGGGTCAGAGAAATAACTCAAGTTACGGACATTCTAGTAGAAATTAAGAAGAAGAAATGGACATGGGCAGGACATGTAGTGCGAAGAGAGGATAACCGATGGTCCCTGAGGGTAACAAACTGGATTCCAAGGGAAGGAAAGCGTAGCAGGGGGCGGCAGAAAGTTAGGTGGGCGGATGAGATTAAGAAGTTCGCAGGGGTCAAGTGGATGCAGCTAGCACAGAACCGGGTTAAGTGGAGAAATATGGGAGATGCCTTCGCCCTGCAGTGGGCATAATCGGGCTGATGATGATGATGATGCATGATTGTTTTCGTTGTTTGTACATTTCGTTTCTTGCTCAAGTGACTGAGCATGCGTGGTTGTGTCATGCTGCTGTGTACGCGCCTTGTTGTTTTTGTCGCGCTTTACTTTTCGTTACTATTATTATTGCTGGATTTCGTCTCTTCTTCTCACTTAAATTCTTGCGATGTTTTTCTCTATGTTCGTTTTCTTGATGTATATTGATATGCCCACTCCTGCCTAAGGCCTCAAACTGAGGCCTGCAGTATCCTGTAAATAAATAAATAAATAAATAAATAAATAAATAAATAAATAAATAAATAAATAAATAAATAAATAAATAAATAAATTTCAAACCATCCCAAGTAGCACGCCGTCAATGGACCGCCATCAGCCCAATATTGGGGGAAACCGGCCTCAATATTGGGGCAATAATGGTGTTTCATTGGGGCGCTACCCGTGCCAAGATTTAATCCTATCTACTAGGCTGGCTTTCCTACAATGGCCACCAATGGCAGACTAGGTTGCATTGGCATGCAGCCTCACCTAACGACTACCCATTATCTTCGACCCAAGCATACCCACTGGCTCCTATACAACATACATCCAGCCACTGTCACTGGCTATCCAATACTTACAACCAAGCTTACTCACTGGCTTTTAATAACTGCTATCCAGCTAGGCTCATCAGCTGCCCAACATCGCTTACCCAAGCTTGTCCACTGGCTTTGCATCATTGGCATCCAGGCAATCCCATTATTGTTGAAGGTTGTTTTTTGTGACTATTTTTTTATTTGATGGGTGTTATGGCGCAGAGGTAGCTAAGGCCATCATACGCCAAACACGGGATTGAGTTTGTTTTTGTGCAGGTATTTTACATGCAGCTAGTAATATATATACAGCATTCTGAAAGTATACATGCATTCACACAAAAAAGCCAGAATTGTTCATTTCATGGATATTTATTAGGTGCGCAAGTGGTACATAGTAAAAAAAAACAATAGGCAGAATTCTTTCAGACTTACAGGACTTCAGCTCTGGTTAGGTCCATTGACAAGGTGTCGGCAGATCCCAGGTTGTAGGAAGACGCCGCATTAAAGGCAGCAGGTGTCTGCCAAGCCAGCATCTCTAGCTTGCGTATTTTGCTCTCGGTTATAAGGACAGCAGCTTTCAGCAGCCCTTGCCGATGTATGGTCGAGCAGCTTGCATGTCACCATCTCCCTTTCATACAAACATCTGCAAGCAAAAACAAAAATAAGAGACAATATTATGCAGATTTTTTTTTTTAGTACAGCTTGGGCAAACTGTTTATGAGCAGTAATATTTGCCACTGCTACAAAATTAGTTTGTACAAGTCAATGTGCTGAAATCGGAATTCATGAAGAATGCATATTTTTTTTTTGGTGCAATAGAGTTGAAGCAAAAGCTTTTCTTACTCTCGGCGTACATAAGCAGCAGATAAGCACATTCTGTTAATCTTAATTATCAGGTGCCAATGACTGACAAAATGATTAATTTCCAGTTAATGTGCCGCAGTGTATAAAAAAGGGATATCTGGTCGTCCAGCACAGCCGTGCATGCAGCGTCAACAGAAGCAGCCCAACTGGAAATTGGCACGCAAAGGTCCGTCCTAGTGATCCCGAGTCTTTACTCCTGCAGAGAAATGTAGCAACATGGTGGCAAATAAAGCAACAAATTCTCCCCAAAACCTACTGCGTTACGAACATATATCCTAAAATAAAGTGTCAGTGATACACTGAGCTGCAGACTTCCGCGAGACAGGACGAGGCATGTCGCAGTGCTCCTGTTTATTCTCCGAGTGCGGCAAAGCTGCAGCAGACAACCCGCGAGGCGCGTAACTGTGCTGCTAGAGAGAAGGGTAAGATCAGAGAGAGAGAGGGAGCGCGCCGGCACCAGTCGTGCGAGCGCGGCAGCGCTGTCCACGTGGTTTTATATGACACCGCAAGTTGGAATTCCGCCGGGGGTGACTGCTCAAGCGTGGGAACGGAGAATGCGTACGCTGCGTCAACGAAGGCTGGCGCCGCTGTGTCGCAAATAGCCGCCTGTCTAACACTGCTAGAAAGAACGTACTGTCTTTGTCAAAAGTAACCAGGCAGCCCAATTTGCTTCTTACCCAGTCAAAAAAAGTCAATGGGTCCGATTGGGAATTCCCCAATTGAAATGAATTGGTCAAAAACCAATTGTGTTTTCGCCACCCATTGGGCCTGACCATTTGATATGAATTGGTACTCCCAATTGGAAATAATTGGTCGCCCATGAAGGCCAAATGGTTCACCCATTGAGCCCAAATGGTTTGAACTCACATAGCTGAAAAAAAAAGAATGGAGATATGCAATTTCAATGTTACGTGTTCAGAAGTTATAGGGGAGCCGACTTCCATACAAGTGGAATGAAATTACAATTTTTTACAGAAATCATATATGAGACAAGCAAGCATTACACACACGGAACAGATTCAATGTATATACCCACAGGTTGCAGACTTATATACTCCATTCTTTGAACAGTGCTGCTGGGACCAGTGACACATCTTTGTTATTCAGAGTTAACTTATTTAATTATGCCTGCACTTAGAGGGAACATGATATAATCAATTAATAAGATTAAGCGGCATATACTTTTTATAAGAACTTAAATTTTTCACTGTTGTCTCTTTATAGAGGTATGTATATTTGTGCACATCTCAGTCAAGGATATCACTGACTTGACTTTCCCAATTGGGAATGTTTGCTTAGGACCAATTAGAACCAATGGGAAGCCTAGTTGGAAGCCCAATTCGTTTCAAATGGGTGTCCCAATTGGGAGCGAAGGAATCCCAATTGGGATTGAAGTAACTCATTGGGCTTCCCATTAGCCCAATGGGTTTATTCAATCCCAATTGGGATGCCTCGTTGGCTTCTTCAGTCCCAGTTGGGACCCCCAAATGGTTTCTTCATTCCCAATTGGGAGTCATGAAACAAACTAGGCGTCCCGATTGGGAGTAGAGAAACCATTTGGGTTGGACAGTACCCATTGGACAAACCATTTGGGATTGGCAGAACCAATTCAATCTGACTGGTCTTCCCAATTGGACCCATTGATTTTTTTTGACTGGGATAGCCCTGTAGTTAAGCGTTTTACAGGACATGCCAAATTATTATTCACCTGTGCGGAAAAAAAGCCCATCACTCTTATCTGTAAGGACCATATTTTTTTCCTTTTGAAATAGATCAAGGGCTCCAAACACGGTTTAAAGGAAACCCAGCAGCCAGGTTACTTTTGGCAAAGAAGGTACGTTTTTTCTAAACTGTTAGAGCGAACGAACGTAATTTCTAGATTGAAATACCCTCTGTCTGGTTGCAATCTGTTTTGATAATATTCCTAAAAAGCATGGAGAATCTTCCCAGAATACTGCATAAGAACAAGCATTTAAATGCATGATGCTGAGCCGACTTTGCAAAAACATTTGAAGGCAGGTATATACAGCTTTTGGACAAACATAATTTCCTTGAAGAGCAGCATGACTAGGCAACAATAATTTTATGACAAATATTTCGGATGTGACCATGCATTCAAGATTTTGTTTCTGTAAAACAAAAAAAATTCATTGACACTTATTTCCAGTCTCCAATTGTGAGGTTTCTATGCTTCAAGCTTCAATATTTTCTCTTTTAAGTCTTTACCAGAAAATAAGTCTGAACTAGTTAACAGCTGCCACAGCAATTACACAACTTGTAAAAAGTTGGCGGCGTGCAATGCTATTGAATTTAAATACACTTCATTCCAGAACATCTGAGAAAGCTAGTTTTTTTCTCTATCAGGCGAAGGTAGAGAACGCATAGAAAATAATGCTTTTATTTTTTTATGTAAGGGACTATGAGCTATCCTGCATCAACAGCCTAAAGCGTTTGTTCATCATTCGTCTCTTGCTGAAGCACTCAAAACAGAGCACGCCGGCATATAGGAATCAAGTGCAAGTTTATGGCTGATGTAAATTACAACACAAAATATGCTGTAGCTAGCCTGTCTTCTGTGCTTGCAAGACCACATACGGAGCAATACAGTCGGTGCTGGTGCCTCGTTGAGGAGTCAGCTAGCGTACATGACGAAACAGTGCAGCATTTGCCTTCACTAGCACAATTTCTTCGACCTCTGTTTTCCAGAATTTCATCTTTTATTTCACCATGCAAATGAAAACGCATAAATAAAGCATTTGTGTGTCTATTTCTAGTTATGGACCAAAAGTTTTCAGGATGGGGATGTAAAACCTCATCGCAACAAATCAAGCCGGGCTGACATCCAATAGTATATATGGTTTTGAAGGTGCTACGCCTTACTGGCCTACTGCAGATTGCAGAAGTGTATATGCTTGCATCCTACTCCGTATTGTAATTCTATACATAAGCAGCGACCATTGTCAGCTCAAAAAAAATATGCGTCTGTTTTGTTGTGATTTTATCGAGGAGAGCGAAGAAGTATTCTTTAAATTTTGATGTATGAATGGCCTCACGCATCACGCTGAAGACGTATAGAAGGAATGGTAGGGCCTGTAACTGCTTCGCGTTTCACCTCTGTACTACTTCACAGTTCAGAACAGCGCAACAGTTGGGCATTTCTAAGCGCTTCGTAGACAGCATAAGCCATGCATCTGACTCGACGGCAACATTGCACGAAGCATGCTCTGCTTACATGCGCATGCCACCCAATCATTCATTGCGGGGCTTTCTAAATGTTTTGGCTAAAGAATCTCTGCCTTCATCTCATGGGTTTATCAAGAAAATGAAGCCTTATGCCGGCAGGGGTTAAGCCACTGGAGCAATGGGGGAGGACCCTATACCAACCGTGCCCTTACCGCCTAAGCCATTTTTCTTGAATAAATGTTCTCTACTACCGTTACTATATTGTTACGATATATAAAACATACTTGAAAGCCATCGCGAAGGACATGAAAGTATTCTTCGGGAAGTTAAAAATATATCAGGATATACAAGTTGAGAATTGATCAGTAATTTCTGCAAGCCAATTCCGGCCAACACATGTCATGTGCAATATTTTTCCAGCCATCAAAACTTAGTGGACAATATCGACCACTATAACCCAGTCATATTCATTGTTGTAAAGTCCCCAAAACTGGCGGGGCTACATCGACCGCTGTGTGTCAAAATGTATTAAATGTAGATAAGCCAGCTATAATTACAGGATCATGTCAATCAATGCATACAATAATTCACGCAATGTTGACGAGCCATCGCAGCTGCCCATAAAATATCGACCACTATAACCCATGATGGATGCAATATTGGGAAACCATATACGATGGTCAAATATTGACCATCGACCATCGTATGGCAGTAAATGTTTCGAGTTGACAGGCCATCAATGATTGCATGAGAATATTGATTAACCTATGTAAAGATGTATGGTATTTTGGCAAGCCATTACACTTCGTCAGGCAACATCGACCACTGTAATTGCAGATATACATTGCTGTGAAGCCAAGACGACTGGCGGGAGAATCATGATCAATATATACCAAGATACATTCGATGCTGACAAGCAATGAATACTGGCATTGCGATATTCACCAATGTATGCCATGGAAGGTGCAATGCTGGCCAGTCGCCACAGCTCATTGGGCAATATTGCCCACTAGAACCAGAAAGTTAGGTGGGCGGATGAGATTAAGAAGTTCGCAGGGGTCAAGTGGATGCAGTTAGCAAAGAACCGGGTTAAGTGGAGAAATATGGGAGAGGCCTTCGCCCTGCAGTGGGTATAATCAGGCTGATGATGATGATGATGATGAAGCCGCCAATACTGGCTGGACAATATTTACCAATGTAGGCCAGTGGCCACTACTCGTTGGGCAATATCGATCACTGGAACTGAATATGCATACATGCAAGCCACTAAGACTGGCGGGATGATATTGACCAATGAATGCCAAGCTATATTCAATGTCGACAAGCCCTATATACTGGCAGAAAAATATTTACCAATGTATGCCATGATTCGCGAATTATGGGCAAGACATTGCCGATGGCTGGGTAATATAGGCCATCATATATCGTTGTGTATACAATGTTGGCAAGCACTTCTATTCGCAAGGTCGTTAGTGCCCTTTGATTGCCCATGAATGTCAATCATGGTGGGAGCATGTAAATCACTGGTCCAAGAGTGGTCAATGTTATCGCATGGTTGTACCATTGGTAGCGCATTGGCAATGCCAGGCCACTGGTGAACCAGACGTCGCGAATCAGTTTTCAATTTCAGGCCGGTCGCATGTGCTACTGGGATGATAAATAGCATCTTTGAGGGAATATATGCAGTGCTTGATGGTTACCTGCTCCAATCTTTTATAGTTCTAAAAAAAAGAGCGTAATGTAACATCTGCTCCTTGTAATCTCCATAACTTATAAAGTCACTTTGTCAAGAGGGTATGAATTTTTTTCACTTGCATGTGCATGTATGGTCCACTTGCTGACGTAAATTAAGCAGCATTGTTATTTTTTTGTCTTCGTATCAGTACTAGGTAGGGATAGCGTCATATATTACCGTTACGGAAACGCTGCACTAACGTTACTGTATAAGATTCGCTGGAGATCACAGTAGTTGTTATCAACATTAAGGCAACATTACAGACTAACATTTGATGACATTCAAGCAACGCTCTGACAACATTCTGCATTGCTCGGGACCTTGGGAAGAGGCATCCGGCACGCACCACTCTTATATTTACACCTCTTTCCATATGTTTTCTGATTCGTCTAATTACAAGGTAATCATCTTCAAGTTATTTTGTTGCCTTAATTTGAAGCTGACACAGTGTTTGCGCATTCCTCCGCCCCTGCTAGAACTCAGGTAGCAATGTTAGAAAATTGTTGCCTAACATTCTATGACATAGAAATAGCATTACATTCAAAATCACTTTACTACTGTTGACTTTAGAATGTCATAACGTTGTATAAATAATGTATGTTGCATTAGAAATATTATTTTAATGTTACAAATTTTGTTTTGATATTGTCTTCTGAATGTTTAACTATTTGAATCATAACTATAAAACAACATATATGTTTCAAACACTGAGTTCCAGCACTTTTGTCCTTTTTTTTCCAGTTACCTTATTTTTTAAATAACACTTCTTTGCAACTAGAGCTTTGAGATGATGCCCACTATAGAATGCAAGCACAGCCCTAATATTTTGTTAGAGTTTTGCTTATTATCTATTGGCCACTATATCACTCATGGAACCCATCCGCTATGGATGCAAAAGGTTGCCTGTGTGATATTTGTTCAGAGGTAAGTTAATGATGGCGCTGTATTCTTTGGGAAGCGTGCAAGCTGTGTACCATCACGAGCGGTGGGCCTACATCTTCGTGCAAGGTTGCTCTACATTTTCACGAATGTTACATTTATGTTAGCCCTACCGCTATGGTGCAGTGGTTAAGATGTCACACTACTGTGCCGGATACCCGGGTCGATCCCGACCGCTGGCAGCTGCGTTTCGATGGAGGCGAAACGGAGAGGCGTCCGTGGACTGTGCGATGTCAACTCACGTTAAAGATCCCCAGATGGTCGAAATTATTTCGTAGCCGTCTACTATGGCTCCTCTTTCTAGTTTTTTATTTTCTCTCCAACCTTCCCCCTTTCCCTTAAGGCGCGGTTCAGGTATCCACACAGCAAGTGTGACAGATAATGCGCCTTTTCTTTCCTGTGAACCAATTGTTATTACCTACTACATATATGTTGTTTATTGAATGTTTATGGAAACATATCAATCGTTATATGTAGCATTGCTCAGGATCAGGTCAGCTGGACAGCAGCAGGAACCAGTGCGACGGCGGTGACCCCCAGAACACTGGAAGGACCGCCCGCATTGGCGTCTGTGAAGAAAGAAAACGCCAATGCGGGCGATCCTTTCGGTGGTCTGAGGATCCCCGCCGTTGCGCTGGTTTCTGCTGCTGCGCAGCTGACCTGCGGTCGCTGCTATCGTCCTGTCCTTTGGCTAGGACGGGACATTTGGTGGAATCGCCGGGTATGAATCCCATGCAGCGCAGCTCTACACGTACTTCGAGCCCGGTTTTAAGTCCAGGCTGCCGAAAGTTTTTAGAATCTCCTGCAGCACTTGAAAGCCGCGCTACTCAAGCTTCGGAATTCGGACTCTTGCCCGAGGGGAATACCGCCAGGGCTAACGTCACCAGGGCCTTCCAGCCGCAGCAAATCGACAGTGGGGATGCTGCGTGGATCATCTACGTGCCGGTGACCCCAAGGACTGACACCCCGTTTCGTTGCAATGGCCTGGATGATATTGAAGACTGGGTTCAACATTACGAACGGGTTGCGCGACACAACAGGTGGACCCCGATCAGTACCTTCAGAATATCTACTTCTCTCTGGAGGCAACGGCACGGTACTGGTTCGAGAACCACGAGGCCTCGTTGACCTCTTGGGAACTCTGTAAGAAAGAATTGGTGCGCATGTTTGCGAACCAGTAACGGCGACAGCACGCCGAAGATATCCTCCAAGCCCGAATTCAGGGCCCTGCCGAAAGTGTGAGAAGCTTTGTAGAGGTCGTGCTGCGCCTAAGTGCTCGCGCGGACCCACAGGCTACTGAGGAGAAAAAAAGAGCGCGCCTTGATGCGGGGCGTCCGAAACGGGATCTTTGACGGACTTATACGCGATCCGCCGATCACAGTAGCCAGGTTTGTGGCCGAAGCTACATTGATCGCGCATAGGCCACGAGAACAAACCATTATCAGCGACTGGGCACCTACCCCAACGTCTGGAACCTTGCCTTGCCTGGCCCTGGTGGTGCTGGCCTCACCCACCGTCATCCGCGAAATCATTCGCGAAGTCGTGCGCGAAGAGCTCCGGAGGTTCCAGCTCCGAGCAGCCTTTACCACTATATATCCATCGCTATGGCCGTTGGTGAGGAACTGAGAGAGGCACTCAAGCCCGAAGCCATCTCTACTGGGCCAATGCGTTGCTGCTGCAGAACAACCGGCTGAGAGTTATGCTGCCGTCGGCCTCCACCCGTACCTCACCAGTACCAGGGGGCTACGGATTCTGGACCTCTACGCCGTGAATTCCTAGCGCAGCATGGCACATACTCGGAGCCGCGGAGACGACGAAAAGCCGACATCTGGCAGACTGCGGACAGCCGACCGTTGTGTTTCCACTGTGGTGAACCTGAACACATGTACCGCCGCAGCCCATATACCGATATCTCGGCCTGCGAGGATTCAGGTGGAGCGACCGGCTGTTACGGTGAACAACCCCGAGATATGTATCACCGATGCAAACTGACGACTGTGTATCCCGCTAGCACTCGCTACGCCGCCCTTCCACGCCTCCTCACGTGTCTCACTGTGAGAGTTTGTCTCCTCTTCATTGCCGGGAAAACTGAGTACGGCGACGCCTGGAGCCGAATTCGAATTCCGCCGAAATGCCGAATTCAGCCATAAGAAAGAGCCTCCACGTACGTTAACATCTGACACCACGTACAACGGCACACGCGGAAACGTGAACGGTTCGGAGGCCTCTAGTAATGTAGACCTTCGACGGTTACGCGGTCACTGCACTCGTTGACACATGGCGCCGATTACCCGGTAATCAGCGGAAAGTGATGTCGCAGACTTCGCAAGGTGACCATGCAGTGGGACCGGCCTTCGATACGAACCGCCGCGTAATTCCTGTTTGAAAATGTCCCCGCCTGGACCGGGTCGAAATTAATGGTGAGATGTGTCCCGCCAAATTTGTGATCTTGGAGAATTGCTCCAAGGATGTTATTCTCGGAATGGACTTTCTTCGTAATTATGGTGTAGTCATCGATGTAGGGCAGAATAAGTTAACCCTCCGAGCACGTTCTCCATCGCCGAGGTTTGGTACAGCCACAACAGTTGCGCTTAAAGTTGATGCCGAGCATGTGAACTTGCTTCCGCGCTCTCGACAGTATTTCTACCTGTTCGAGCCGACGCCTCCGCATGTGGCGAAGGCCTCCTGGAAGGAAGTGTACAGTTGTTGCTTTCGAAGGGAAATGGTGTTGCGAGGGGAATAGCCGATGTTCAGGAAGGACTTGCCAATATCTTCGTGACGAACTTTAGGAACGAGCTGCAGCACGTGACAAAAGGGGCACTTATAGCCCTTATAGGAGAGACAAGCGACGCTCGTGAGGCTGTTGTGTTGCCAGAGAGGGACATTCCGCCCGAACCGCACGAGGAACAACCCTTGCAACTGAACATCGAGAAAAACCTCGAGTCGTCCCTGACAAGCGAACTTTTGTATCGCTACCGCGGGTGTTTTTAAACGACATCCAGGTTCGCCAGACGCCCGTCGCGAGACAGAATTATTGTCGATGGGGCGGTCCACCCGATTCGACAACCTCCGTACAGAGTTTCTCTGAAGGAAAGAGCAAGTGCGGGAAATGCTACATGACGATGTCATCCAACCTTCAAGTCCGTGGGCCGCACCTGTTGTGCTGGTAAAGAAAAAAGACGGTACGCTTCGGTTCTGTGTGGACTGTACAGGCGACTCAACAAGGTGACGAAGAAGGATGTATATCCACTGCCTCTATTCATTATAAGTTCTTGTTGGGCTAGTTGGTGTCTTTTTTTTTCAGTCGATATTTATTGCCTCAGGGCATCAGTAGGTTATAGGATGAAGGATGAATAAATGATTAAATGAATGGAAAAAGGTTGGCTGATTATATGAAGTCCAGAAGTGAGCGATGATGAGGTCCCTGCGTCCAAGTGACGTATGAGGCAGGATTGGTTGCTGAAAGGCCAGCTATTCTCAGGTGCCGGATTCGTGTTGGCTTGAGTGCTGGGCAGTCCCACAGCAAGTGGTGGATGTCGGCCTCGACATCTTCGTTGTTACAGATAGGGCATCCTGGGCGAGGATATAAGTATTGGAAGTATGACCACGTCCTAGTTACAGCTGGTGTAAGGGCAACACCGACCCGGATCCTCCTAAGCGCAACCTCCTCTGCACGGGTGAGACCGCGGGGAAGGGATATCGCACACGGAGGGATAAGTGCACGTGTGCGGCGCCGGAGGTGCTCCTTTCTTGACAAAAGGAGGGTAGCGTCGTCGACTTCGAGAAGCCGTGGGATTGATGCGTCTTGGTTCACGAGGCGGGTTGCAAAATCAGCTTGACTTTGGGAAGGCAGCAGATCCCGTGGGACCCACTCAATGCGTATTGATTGTGGGATGCGCGCTGCAATCTGGTGGATGTCCTGGCAAATTTTAGGGCAGCGGCTGACACGTCGGAGCAGACGTACTGCTTGAAGTGCGTCAGTGCGGATGACAACGTGGGCTGTAGGGAGCATGGTTATAGAAGTCACGGAGCAGAGTGCCTCCTGAACTGCCACAAGCTCAGCGCAGAAAGATGTAAGTGGTTCCGAAAGCTGAAACGTAGTTGTCTGATTCAGGCTAGGTCTCCGTGGACAGTAGATTGCCGTTTTGGCTTCACAGCCTTGCAGGCTTCCATCTACGCACACTACTATGGAATCTTGAGGCAGGTTAGTATCTTGCTTTTCAAATTTCTGGCGAAGCAACGATGCAGAGTTGGCAGACGTCGGTCTGCGGATGTCAGTTGGCTTGTTGTCTCCTAACTGTATAAATTTCCAGGGAGGGAGAACTGGCGCAGGTGGCTGAAGAATAATGTGTGACGTTGCATACGCCCTCAGTGCTTGCATGGAATGTGACAAAGTGGCCTTGAGTCTGCGAGCATCACGACGCTGCTGCACCAGTTCATCGATGGTGTTGAGCTGCGCATTCTCCTGTAATGCTACGACCGGTGTGATTCGTGGGAGGCATGTTATGGTCCTCATAGCTTCTCGATTTACGGTTTCAAGGCGATCCCATTGTGCCCTTGTAAGATGCTGGAACTGGGCCTGATAAACAATACGGGGCTGCAGAACCGCCCTCACTAACTGGCGTGCAACAGACGAGCCAGCGCCACCCGTTTTAGGTGCAATTCTTCTTTTTAAACTTATAGTTTTAAGTGCTTGCTTTTTTTGCCTGAGAGAGCCAAGCAGTCGCTGATCCTGATTGGTGAATTGTTAAGCCCAGAATTTTCAGGCTCGAACTTTCTTGTATTGGGGTGCCTGATAGAGAGAGACGAATTGGATTTGAGGCAAGTTTACGGCGTCCCCAGCGGTTGGCGACTGACGTGTATGAAGTTTTACACACAGAAAGTTGAAGGCCAATGGAGGATGCGTAATCAGAGGTTACGTCTAATGCTGACTGAAGGGCGGCCTCTTGAGTGAGAAGATCATGGTGAGTGCTCCATACCGTGATATCACCTGCGTACTGCAAAAACTTGATTTCAGGGATATCATGTAAACGCCACGCCAATGGGATGAAAGTAATATTGAACAACGTCGGAGACAATACTGATCCCTGGGGCACGCCACGTAGTGAAACGAATGAACCAACAGTGTCACCGCTGAGGCGTATTGCAAATTTTCTTCCGTCCAAAAATGATGCGACAAAAGTGCGTACTCTCGGAGGGAGATGAAGCATGTCAATGGCATTCAGGATTGCAGCATGACTGATGTTGTCATATGCCTTTTCAACATCCATTGCTAATATGGTACGTACATTGCGGCTGCGGGTAGATGATAGAACTGCTGATGCCAAGACAGCCAACCCGTCCTCTGTACCTATGTATGGACGAAATCCGATTTGAGCAGGGTGATAAAAACCGTGCTGTTCAAGCCACCAAGAAAGTCGTGTGGCTAGCATTTTCTCTGCGAGCTTGCAAAGCGTTGATGTTAAGGAGATTGGTCGTAAGTTGGCTAGGTCCGTTGGAGGTTTCCCAGGTTTGGGAATAGGGATCACGACAGCGGTTTTCCAGCTCTCGGGTACGACACCATCAAGCCACACTTTGTTTATGGTGTCTAGCAGTTGAGGAAGTGCAGCAGTACTGAGGTTCTTGTAAACCTCATACTGAATTTTGTCCAGGCCGGGCGCTGTTTTCCGTTTCGAATCGTCAATTGCAGCCAGCAGCTCGCACATCGAAAAGGGGCTAGCAATTCCATCAGCGTCGGCAGCAGATGGTAGTTTCCATGCGTCTGCAGGGATACCTTCCAAATTAAGGTTTACAGCTGAAGGAGGCAGTATATCGTATTTTGGGAAAAATTTTCGAGCAGCTTCTTTGGCGAAATCGCCCGGCGACAGATTAGCCGCAAAGCATGCTGTTGCTGCTGCGTCAGTAGAACGACGACCGTGTTCCATTGCACGAAACGTTCGCCAGAGTGAGGCATTCGATGATTTATCAGAAAATTGTTCACACCATGCATGCCACTGTCGTCGCGAGAGATCGCGTTCATATCTCCGAGCCTTTGCGGTAAGATAATTCAGTCGTGTACGTGCCTGCCCCGAAGTAGGGTCTCGCGTAGCAGCCAGCTCAGCTTGACGGCGGGCTGCCCACAAGTTAAGCAGGCCGAGATCTGGTGCCGGTCGACCTACATTAATCCAGGTAGTAGTCGTAGCGCTGTTTAGTGCTCTCTGTATACGGTCAACAAGGAGTGACGGCGAATCTGAAGACATACTGTCGAGACATGAGCGAAAGCTGTCCCAGTTTATCACAGAACATTTGCGGCGTAAAGGGCGGAGACGGGAGGGATGGAGACCGATGAGGATAGGGTGGTGATCACTTCCCCAGCAGTCCGGCTCCATGTGCCATGAGGGAGTTCCTGCGCCCAACCACCACGTCAAGTCTGGAGCATAGGGAGCACTACGTATGTGACGCACAGGCCGTGTTGCTGTCCCAGGGTGATTAAGCAGAGCAAACAGGGCATCAGTGAAGGCGTCCCGCACACGCCTACCACGAGGGCTTGCCGTCGGATACCCCAATCTGGGTGAGGGGCGTTAAAGTCGCCTCCGACTAAAATTGGACACCCGGGGTATTGCCGACGAACACTTAATAACCAGCCAAGATTAATACGGGAAGAGGCGCCTCCAGCTGGTCGAACGTAATAAGAAACAAGAACAACGGTTCCTTTCAGAAATTTCGCAGCAACTGCTACTACCTCTTGATATGATGTGCACCAGTTTTCGAGAGAAAGGCGTACATGAGGAATACGCGTTTCAACATATATCGCCGCCTTTCCCGGGAGAGAAGCAGTCTGCACGCGACGATCGGTCATTGAGGGAGACACGTAGCCGCTGAAGCCAGGAATAGATGGCAAGGCGTTCGTTTCCTGAAGTAACATAGCCCACAACCGAAGCTTGTTGAATCGCAGTCGGGTCTTGAGCTCGGCCACCTTCGTGGAAATGCATCTACAGTTCCACTGTAGTACACCAGGACGACCGGATTTCGCCATTTTTGTGCGCTAGTCCAAGCGCTGTAGTATCACGGATGTCAGGTTGGACAACTGGTTGACCATATAGCGGAGCAGCGATGTTGCAGAGTTATCATTGAGCGTTGTGGTACTCTGGGAAGAGGCAGCAAATGGCCCTGTTGCGCGGGATGAAGGCGGTTGTGTTGGGCAATTACTAGATTTGGCGGTTACTTCTGCAGCTCGCCGACGTCGAGCAAGCATTTCGCGGTGTTGTCGGAGCTTAGAGACTTCTGCTAAGAGACGATTGATTTGCTCATCCACTACAGCCATATCGTCGTCTGTTATATCAGCACGCTGCTGTATTGGCTGTTGTCGACGGCGTTTCTTGAGCACCGTATCATTAGACTTTGTCTTAGCTGGAGGTGCATTCGAAGCGGGCTCAGGAAGCTCTGGCCACTAATCATCATCATACTGAAGAGCTGCAAAGCGATTGGATGTCTGCACCGATGTTATGTCCTCTATTGGCCAACGCTTAGTGTTTTGAAGACGAGCCTTCTGCGTTGCCTTTTGCTTTGTCGGACAATTTGGAGATGTTATCTCGTGGTCGTCCGATTTGCAGAGGCCGCATCGGTACGTAACTTTTCCTTCAGACGCACCTTCATCGGCAGTAGCAAAGGGGCAAGATTTCCGCATATGCCCTGCCCGGAAACAGTTATAACAGTAAACCACACTCGGTTTATACGGCCGTGGCCTTAATATGCAGCCGTAGTAGTACAGACAGGCTGGGAGTGTCGGAGGGCCTTGCAAGGTGATCATGCAGGAACGCCCCTTTCCTATGTGTCGGGCCTGTATGACTCGGTGCGTTGGGCAGTACAGCTCACGTTGAAGGGTGGTTTGATCTTCGTTTATGTCGACGTTGTAAACGACGCAACGCTCCAAGTCGGAGCCTTCAACTAGATACACTTGCACAGGCACTGAGATCTCACTTGTGACTGAAATATAACTAAGCGCTTGGACACGTTCCACCGCAGTAAGTGTCGGGAGCCACACAGCTATAGTGTTTGACTTCTTCCTTGCCGTGAAGCCCCGAAAACCTCTGGTTCCGAGACACGCGTCCAAGTTGGCCTGGATTATCCTGTTTGGTATATCGGTGAGGCTTTTGTTGGCTAGAGATTTAATCGCCACCTTATAAGATGACGATCCAGGTGTAGGTGCAACCTGGTTTTCGATAGTTAAACAGGAGCGCTTTCCTTGATAGCCACCACTTGCCGAGGACGAATTCGGTTGATTATCTTCCGAAGGACGCTTGTGAGGGGCACGGGTGCTCGTTGATACAGATAGTGGAGCCGATAGGTCCATTGGAGAGCTTGTCTCCTGAGGTCGCACTGTTGGATGTGCATCTCGTCGTGTTAGCTGAGTGGCCATAGCCGTGCTCCGCCCAGAAAACAGGTCACTTACAGGCTGTTGTCCATTTTGGGAAGGCTGAATGGCCGCTGGTGCTGAAGAACCGGGAGCACCAAGCTGGACCTGAGGCCGATGGTCAGGTTGAGGTGTCGACGGCAGGGCAGGAGTTGCAGCGAGCAACTCCGGCGAAGCTACCTCTGCCAGCGTGGAAGCGGCAGCACTAGGCCTAGCCTCCGTGCCGACCTGAACTGCAATCATGCATGAGTAGCATGCGCCGGAGGTCTCGCAACCTGACGCGGAGAGGACGTCTGGAGCTTCCTCGGAAATAGAAGATCCACTTCTCTGGAGACAGGAGAGGTGCTTACAAGGACGGCAAGAATTTTCAGAGGAGCGATGAAGCCACCTTAGCAGGAAGACACTTCTTCTTCCCTAGTTGGTGTCTATTCATTATAAGTTAAAGGCGCTAAAACAACACACGCACACACAAAAAAAAAAGAACGGGACAGAACGGGGGCGCTCTGTCCCGTTCTTCTTTTCTTGTGTGTGTGCGTGTTGTTTTGGCGCCTTTAACTTATAATGCATAGACACCAACTAGCCCAACAGGAAGTTCTCTTAAGCCACTGCCCCTAGTCGACGACACACTCGATCGGCTCCGTCACGCCCGCTATTTTTCGTCTATCGATTTGAAAAGTGGATACTGGTAGATCGAGGTGGATAAGCGAGACCTATAAGAAGACCGCGTTTATAATACCGGATGACCTTTATGAGTTCAAGGCGATGCCGTTTGGACAGCGCCCGCGACATTTCAACGCGTCATGGACACTGTGCTCGCCGGACTGAACTGGCATACGTGTCGATTGATTGATTGATTAAAACTTTATTTTCAACCGATTTAGGAGGCCCCCTACTCCCCGCTCCTGGTACGCAGGCCTGAGGAACGGGGCTGGGACCTCGGCGACTAAGTACTGGCAATATACATTGGTTATTCGCGGCCTCAGCCGCCAGGCGGACGGCTTTTCGCTGGCCAGCGGAGACGTCGCTTCGCAGCACGGTTACCCAGGGTTCTCTAGACGTAGGGCATTTCCAAAGTATATCGTCGAGAGTCTCCGTTGCTTCGCAGGCTTTACATTTGTCATTTTTTTTCTCTCATCTATCTTGGTGTGAAACAACCAGACAGGATTTGGGAAATTTCCGGCTTGTAATCGCCGCCAGGCTATGGCGTTTTTACTATTTAGGCTAGGATCCGGGGGCGGCATCAGATGTCTTTCTAATCTATAATTTTCGATTATTTCTTTATAGGTTTGCAAACGTTCGTCCATCGCCTGGAAGTCGGGCGGTTCCGCGTTTGCCCGGAAGTAGAGATCTCGGGCTAAATCATGGGCCGCCTCGTTGCCGGGGACGGACATGTGTGCTGGGACCCAAATTAGGGTTATTTTGCGATCGATTTTAGCTACAGCTGTTAGAATTCGGGCGACTTCTTACGAGACCCTGCCTTTTCCGATATTCCAGAGAGCAGTTTTACTGTCGCGATCGATCTAGCCTTCGTTCCGACGCAAGCGAGCGCTATTGCGACCTCTTTAACCGTGTCTATGTTTCTTCTTCGGATGGTGGCGGAGACGACTGGTGCGCCGTTACCATCGACTACCACTGCGACTGCCGCCCCTGATCGGCCGCTTGCAGCGTCTACGTAGCAACTTCTTTTTTCTGAATTCTTTTGCTCTTTTAATAAGTGCTTCTGCTCTCTTCTCCCGTCTCTCCTTGTGGTATTCGGGGTGCATGTTGCGAGGGAGTGGACGGACAATGATGTTCTCGCGACATTGTGGCGGTAGGGCAACCTTGTCGACTGTGCCCCTATCTGTTTTTCAGCCCTCCCATACTAAGATGGTTCGACCCATGCTCGACTTATTCTCTCACGTTGGGCGATTCTCACTGCTTCAGCAAGTTCCGTCCAGCTATTATGCACTCTCATTTCTATCATAGGTTCCGTAGAGGAGGAGATGGGTAGACCCAGCGCCCTCTTGACGCAACGTCTGATGAGTGCATCTATCTTATCTTTTTCATTGGTCCTGATGTTGAGGAACGATATGGCATAGCATATTCGGCTTATTATGTACGGCTGCATCAGTCTCCAGAGGCTTCTGTCTTTCAGGCCTCTGCCTTTGAATGCAATTCCTCCTAAATATCCCTGTTACTTGCGTCGCGTAGGTAGTGATTTTTTTTATCGTTTCGTCGTTATACCCGTTCTCTTGAATAAAAAATCCGAGGATTTTGATTTGCGAGACTTTTGGTACGTTTTTGCCGTCGACGTTAATTTTTACGGTAATGTCGCCCTTGCACCTCATTGATTTTGGGTTATATTTGGAAAGTTTGGATTTTTGCGGAGAGCACGCAAGACCCCTTTCGGCCGCGTAGGACACGATGGTGTCCGCCGCCGCCTGTAGGCGTTCCTCTATGTTGCCGTCGCTGTCATTGTTCATCCAGAGATCAACATCGTCCGCGGAAATGCTGAACTTTAGATCTTTTATGACAATGCCTGCCACCAAGAGTGAAGATATAATAGGCATACGTGTTTAGTTTATCTTGATGACGTTATCTTTTCAATCATCTTTGCTGACCATCTTGTGTGCATCCAAGCGTTTCTTCGTGCTATACGGAGCGCCGGACTCTCACTCAAGCCTTCGAAATGTCGGTTCGCATGTGATGAATTGAAATTTCTTGGGCATATAGTCAGCCATAGAGGCGTGAGACCAGATCCCGAGATAACTGCGGCCGTGGCGTCCTTCTCACCACCGTCGGACAAGAAAACTGTCAGAAGCTTTCTTGGTGTCAGCGCTTACTTCAGACATTTCGTTCGAAACTTCACCCAGATTGCAGCGCCGCTTATCAACCTTACGAAAGACAGCGTCGACTTTGTGTGGAATGAAGAGCAAGAGTTTGCATTCAGGCAACTAAAGCAAGCCCTTGTCACCACATATTAGGCCCCAATGCCGACACTGAACTTCACACGGATGCCAGCAACAAACGACAAGGGCATGTGCTTGTACAATTCCAGGATGGCGCTGAGCGGGTTATTGCGTACGCAAGCCGGACTCTTTCCCAGGCGGAAGGCAATTATTCGACAAGAGAAAAAAAGTGCCTCGCCGTCATCTGGGCCATAACCAAGTTTCGGCCTTATCTGTACGGCCGCCCGTTTCGTGTGGTCACCGACCACCATTCGATCCCGCGGGCCGGCTTGGAAGGTGGAGCCTCCGGCTACAGGAGTATAGAGTGACGATCGTGCATAAATCTGGAAGAAAACATCATAATGCTGACTGCTTGTCTCGAGCACCTGTGGAACCGTCGCCAGGAGGCGCAGATGACGAGGAAGACAGCTTTCTTGGGGCTCCGTTTCATACCATTAATTGGAATGGATTTTTGGGCCCATTTCCGACGTCGCAATCAGGCAACAAGTACATTACCATAGCGACGAACTACCTAACGCGCTACGCGGATTCCCGCGCACTTTCGTCGGGAACGGCTGCTGAGGCAACCAAATTTTTCATCGAGAGCATTGGCACGGTGCCTCAGAAGGGCTCGTTACTGACCGTAGCGCCGCATTTGTGGCGCAACTCGGGAGATCTTGCGCCTAAGCTGCACCAGCCATCGCCGAACCACATCTTATCATCCGCAAACGAATGGACTCACGGGGAGGCTCAACAGAACTATAGCGGATATGATCGCCATGTACGTGGACGTCGACCGTCGGAACTGGGACGAGGTACTGGCCTGTGTCACGTTCGCTTATAATACCGCAGTCCAGGAGACCACCCGTACGCCTCCCTTCCAGCTAGTGCATGGAAGGCAAATCACCATGCTTGACGCTATGCTGCCTCACGCACCGCCAGATGATGTAGCTGATGATGCCCGGCTAGTATGCGAACGCGCGGAGGAGGATCGGCAACTGGCCAGACTCCACATACGACAGCAACAGCGTGCCGATGCTCGTCACTACAACCTCCGGAGACGTGATATCAACTTCCGGCCTGGAGACAAGGTGTGGGTGTGGACACCGGTTTGCCGTCGAGGGCTTTCAGAAAACTCATGAAATGGTATTTCGGGCCGTGCACAGTTTGTCGCGTCGGTGAACGTAATTATGAGGTGCTGCCGCGTGTAACGCAACCGTCGTCACGCCGTTCCTCGCGTACTGACATTGTGCACGTAGTGCGGCTTAAGCCGTATTACGAGTGATCACCGAGAGCCCTTCCTTCTCATAGGTCGGCGGACTCACTCATGAGTCGACTCACTCGGGCTCACAGGCTCACACTCAGATAATGATCTGAGTAGTGAGTGAGTCCGGACTCACATTCAGATCATGATCTGAGTCGTGAGCGAGTCCGGACTCACACTAGATCATAATCTGAGTCGTGAGTGAGACCGGACTCACACAGATCATGATTTGGGTTGTGAGTGAGCACGGTCGCACACTCAGATTGTGATCTGAGCAGTGAGTTCGGACTCACACTCAGATCATGATCTGACTCGTGAGTCCGGACTCACACTCAAATTATGATCTGAGTTTGTGTGTGTCCGGAATCACATTCAGATCATGATCTGAGTCATGAGGGAGTCTGGACTAACACTCAGATCGTGATCTGAGTCGTGAATCCGGACTCATATTTAGATCATGATCAAAGTCGTGAGTCAGTTCGGACTTGCATTCAGATTATGATCTGAGTCGTGCTAAGTCCGATCTAGAAAGTTCCTATGAAATCAAGTGAATTCTTGCTCAGAGGTTGAAGAATCATGATCTAAAGTGATCGAGTGAGTAATGGGCACAAGTCGCCAATTAGATCCTAGCGGACTCAAATTGTCTGGGTAATTCTAATAATGAAAAAGTTCTTGGTGAGCTGATGACATAGAGCAATTTCGTTGTTTTTTGTTACATAATTATTTGGACCATGACGATTAATGCAGGTTAATCGAACATTTGTTCTCGTTGGCGTGTTGTATTGCAGTTCTTCCTTTGCTGTTTATTTATTTCAAAATATCTCGCAAATGATTTCACGGGTTAGCTGGTCATTGGTGCACAGGGATGCGAACGAGCCAGGCTAGCAGTGCATAGCTAATAATATCAGGCTCATGAAATTCGAAGAGACCATTGCGTAACCACATTTTTTAACGTTCTTTCTTATTGCGAAAGTCATAGGCTCACCACCACAGACCAAGAATCTTGTGCAATATTCCTTTTTTGTGTGTCATTTGCTGTAATTGGGTAGGCTGTTTGAGGAGGTCACAAATACGTGGCTACGTACGTGGGTAATTTAAACGCATTCCGGTATAGCTGAAATGTCGTTTCGGTCGATTTGGTCCAAAACCTGTCCAACATAATTCGCCTAAGGCGACCACTATGGCGACCTCCGGGCCGCCTTAAATTTTGCCCACCACCGCCAAAATTTGACCTCGACTGATTTGGGCAAAACTCTGTTCAATTTAATATGACTATGGCGAACAAGATGATGTCCTCCATATTTGATTTGGCCCACCCTCAAATTTGGTCCGCTCATCCCAGTAGATTGACCTCGGCCAATTTCGGACCAAAATGAACGTACAACATAATTCGATTACGGCGAACATGATAATGACCTCCAAATTTTGGTTCGGGTCACACACGGTTTACCAACCCTCGAAATTTGATTCTGGCCAATTTGCATCAAAAGCGATCAGTTCCTAATTGCATTGACCATCCTCGACACTATGGTCACCTATAAAGTTGGGCATGACCATTTCCAGAATTTGGCCCAGGCCACCTTCGAAGTTTCATCTTTACAATTGGTATCCACCCATATTGACTGTGCCCGACAAGGCGGCAACCACCAAATCGGCCATAGCCATTTCCAAAATTTGGCCCGTGCTATAGCTAAAAAGAGATAATCCCTACCATTTTTTCCTTTTCCCATAACCTTTCAACTCTTTCATTACTGAAGAAATCAGTCTAATCATGCAATGTTACACATTTTTTTTCTATTTCTCGCGCTTTTCTCTGTACTGCTTTCCGCCTACGTATACAAGCTTTAGGACCGTCACTCATTGCTTCTCGAGAGCAGAAATGAGTGAGTCCATAATTAGTGAGTCCCGGTGAGTCGAAATGAGAGCTCAAATGGGTCGTGAGTTGAAATGAGTGAGTCCAGATGAGTCTGAGTTCAAATGAGGCGTGCGTCGAAGTGAGAGAGCGCAGATGAGTTGTGAGTAAAAAATGAGTGAGTTCAGATGAGTGAGCTCAGATGAGTCGTGAGTTGAAATGAGTGAGTCCATGATGAGTCGTGAGTCAGTCAGTTAGTGCAGATGAGTCGCGGGTGAGTCGAGATGAGTGAGTTAATATGAGTCGTAAGTTGACATGAGTGAGTGAGCCCAGATTAGTTATCTGAGTGAGCCCGAGTGAGTCGTCATCATGCATGAGTTTGAGTTCATGAGTGTGAGTGAGTCCGGGCCTTGTGAGTCTTAGTGAGAGTGAGCCCTCAGATGGACCAAATTTTTCTGAGTGAGCCTGAGTGAGCACACTTGATTTTACCGATCTATGCCTTCTACTAGTAAACGTTCCGAGACCGTGTGTGCTTGTTCGCGGCAGTTAATTCATTCTGTGCCTAGCATCAGGACGATGCTTCTTTCGGAGGGAGGCAGTGTAGCCGAAGAAAAAGTGCAAGTGTTCTGTGAAGAAAGAAGACGCCTGTGCGGGCGATCTTTTCGGTGTTCTGAGGATCCCCGCCGTCCCGCTGGTTCCTGCTGCTGCCCAGCTGACCTGCGGTCGCTGTTATCGTCCTGTCCTTTGGCTAGGACGTAACAATTTGATCACCGCAACGAGAAGCGTCGCACACAATTTCAGCGCAATAAATGCCCCGCTAAAGTGATTCGAGGTGTGAACTCTTCTAGATTCTTTTCCTGAGAAGCTTTCCTATGCAGTGCAGAAACAAAAGCGGCCGTGGAGCCTGATGCTCACAGCACAGCCTTATGGTCAAGGGCGTAAGGCTGTGCTGTGAGTTTTATAAAACCAAGAACTAACCAAACCGATTCCATTGAAATCATGTGTTCGCCAATGTTGCCCATTGTCGTCTGCTGTTCGACCTATATCTTCAACCTCTTTGTCTATTCGTACTGCTGTTCGAGTTTTTTCACTGGCTCAAAGTGAAACTAAGCTTTTGGTCTATGCTGATGACGTCACCCTTTCGTCCTTATGCAAACAGTCTGCTCGAGGCTTTGTATTTAACTAAACAGTTTTGCGCGGTGTCAGGTGTGGCTCTTAAATTACACAAGTCCAAAGGTTTCTGATCGGGTCAATGGGGTACGAGGCCGAGCTTTTTTGGCGACATAAGTTGGGGTTGTTGTTAAATGTGGGGAAGCTGTATCGCATGTAATAAGAAACAATGACCGGGACAGTTGAAGCATCGAGTGCACTGGTGCGTTCCAGGACTTTCCATTAGAAACATTAGAAAAATATTACAAAAGTGAACATCGGGACTCCGTAAATGTGCTTCAACAGCAGCGACTGCTCTTGTCGCCCGGGAACATCCTGTTACAACACATATAGCTGTTGGCACAATCACAACACATATTCGGGACCTAACAAGAGTCTTCAGTCATCATATAGCAACCCTTCGAGTAATCCGCCTTTTGCTCGAGTTTTCGGCGCATGCGCGAAATCCTAGCGGCGACTGATGGAAACACATTGGACCACGCATGGCCTCAGAGATCACCCTCGCACGCGCGTTTCTCTCCGGCCGTTCCAATCGGCGCGGGCCCTAGCCAAATGTTGTAAGCATGGCCTCCGAGATCACCCTCGTGCGCGACGTGCGCGCGCAGGTGATCTCGGAGGCCATGTTGTAAGTTTGTCAGTTCCTCCAGGCGCAGGCGGCAGTGGGCGCCTATGCGTCGATGCATCGTCCAGCCCGCTCGCGGCGTATCTCCGCTGGCGATTCTCTCGTTTTTTGCGCGTGTGCATTGACGAAAAATTTGTTACGAGCGTGTCGCGTAGCCTTTTATTTTTAGCTGGTTTTCCAGCAAAGACTGACCGCAAGGTGCGCCTGAAATGTTTCACAATTTAAGTGTTGTGTTTACTACCGAAGCGGAGTGTTGATGTTCTTGCTGCGTTCACATAATGCGTTCCGTTCTACTTAGAATTTACGCATTGTGCTCGTGTAGATAGTTTTATTTGCTTGTGAAGCAGTTACTCGCCAAGACTACCTCGTGTAGGTGGTAGTCTTTGAGTGCCTAACGGTCACTCGTGAAGCCGGCAGTCAATCAACGTTACGAACGTATGTTCGAGTGGTCAAAGGCATGCATGTTTCTCAGCAGCAAGGTCTTGTTGCAGTTTGGTGAACTGATGAGGCATTCGTTTCCCTCCCCATTTTTATTCCTAAGGCTTCTGCGCTTGCTTGCAAATATAATAAATTCCAGTGGAGCGTACATCGCTACATTTCATGTGTAGCATACATGTCGCGAGCTTGTATTGCCTACTTCAAGAGGTGCTTTCTTCTAGCTTTGTGCAGCAAGAAAGGACCACGCCACTGAAACAACGAAGATAATCATAGAAAAGTTACTTAGGCCACAGCTTATCAACGCAGAAAAAATAGTAATTGATCAAGCAGCTTACCGGAAAAAAAAAAAAAAAAAGCTGCTGAGCAAGATAGGAACTGCGTGTTTAGTCTGGCGAGTTTTATCTTTGCGAATAGAAAACTACGAAAGTAGTCATCATGTGGTGATTGAACTTTGTAATTAACGAAATGTCTGTGTGTACTTCTTGATTGTGCTTGCCCATATTGTTTTTCTCTTTGTCCACCTCATGAGTTTTGTAAATAAAGAAACATGTCTTTTTAAATAGCTCACAGTGTTTGCCTCGTAACTTTGTTCAGAAAGTGGCTAGTATCATTACAACCGGCGGTGTTTAGTGCCAAAAATGTTCTGATAAGTTTCGCATATAATTGAAAGTTAATGAAAAATTGATAAACTAGTGTGGCAGGCATGTATGATATAGTGCCATTCTATAGTCTAATCATAATTCGTTTCAATTAACCCATTTGCTCGGCTTGGCCGTCTGCGTGTATAGGCATAGGAGTAAAAATTAAAAATAAAAGTACTGCACCCAGTCTGTAGCATATGCAAACAAGTGAAAACAAGAAATAAGCTGAAACTCGCGTGATAATCGCGCACATTTATGCTATGGCGGGCCGCGTGTTTAAAAACGAGGTAACAGCTTCTCCTCACTTTCGATCGTATAAGCTGATCCGTTTTTAACGGGATCACTTCCGAAAACCTCGCATATGATATGACGGCAGAGGTGCCTGAACGTGCCCCGATTACCTTTCACCTTTATCGAACTTTATTTTATTACGCAAGCTTGCCATAAGGCATATTATAAAAATCTATGTAAATTGTTTACCGTAAGGACTCTATCGAACTTGAATGCTTACGATCTTTAAAGGCAGCTTTAAAACCGTGCGAGAAAAAAAATTGCTATCGTGACATGCATCTAAGTAAGCAATAATCATATGTGGCTGTGGCGGAACCATTTAGAGAATTGCATTCGTGCGATAGATCTTTATGTGAGTCGCCTCACTCGTAAATACTGTATATAGCGAGCTAATGACCTCACAAATGTAAGGCGACAAAAAAAAAAAAAAAAAAAGACGCGAAACCGCAGCAGAAAGCGCCAGAGCACGCATGCATGCAATTCGGGCAGGCATGCAACTTCGGGTAGTCGCTGCCTAACTTTGCGCAAGTGGGCCATATATTAGTACTTTAAGGATAGCGAAATTGTTGGCTGCCGTCTTGCCCGTGGCATTTTAAAGCTGGCAGCTCGAGTGTGGTACGAGAGCAAGCTGAGGAAACTCGTGTTTTATAGTTTGCGCCAAGCTGCGGCGGAACACTTGATGCATAGGTGGCGAGCGCCGCGGTGCGGCGAAAGACGCTGCCACGTCCCTTTTCCAACTTACGCTCTCTCCGGAGGTGACCTTGAAGGCCATGGACGGCGTTTCTCGTCGCCGCCAGTGCACGGGGGCTCGCGGCGCGATGACTGTCACAGGCTTGACAAAGCGATGCCAACCACATCTGCCGCGTACGGTTGCCACTCTCGAGGCGTACCGGAACGCAAGACGCGGTTTTTCAGGTTTCCTTCGCCGAGCCGCAACCAACAACGACGTCCAAGCTTCAAGATGTGAATGGGCGACAGTTGCGTTTCCCCTTCAGGTGGCCAGGTGAGGAAACACTTGAAGATATCAATGTTCTTGTTAATTTGAAGATTCAGACTCGAAACAACCACGTTACTTCATGGCACGACAGAAAGAATAACTATTTATTTACACATAAATAAAACAAGAAGACACAAGCAAGGAGAAAACTATTTACATGTCTGACCCGTCGGTCTGACGAAATCGGCCCTGTTTTAACCCAGAGCGCTTACTTTTAAGCCATATGTCTACGCCCTTGGCGGGGACAGCAGCTAATAAGCAGTAAGGCACCTTTTTTTTCCCCAATCAAAGACTGGGGAAATGATATTAACTATCAACACTTGGGAAGAAAGAGGTCCCAACCAAACATACGAACGGTATCCTGACGTCACCACATTCCGAACCTCTGCTTTCCCTTGTTTTCTTCCGCACACGTGCATGCGGGACCAACGTATGCCGCGTGAACAACAGCTGAAGAAGTTCATAAAAAAACAACAGAAAGCTGTCACTGAGGGGCCAAATGCCACGTGAGGACTCCCAATTGAGCAAGCGCTTCTTCTGAGCACCTGTGGCTCAATGACCCATTGCGCCTCATCGCGCACTGGTCAGCCACCGCACACCTACTACCCCAAAAAGGCTGTATGCATATGAGCAGAGGGAAAGACGCGCACGTAGCAATACGAGAATACATACAAAAGAAAACGTCCACTGGTCCCGATATGACATTCAACACCGTACACTGCTCAAAGCTGCGCGCTGCAGTGACAGCTCTGGTAGGAAAGCAAGACAAGAAGAAAGTGAGTGCTCTGCAGCGGCAGGTGACCCCGGTAACAATATAGCTGCCATCGCGTTTCCGTCGTGCGTCCGCGGTTCCAACAAATTGGTAGTCGCGGTGACCGAGGACAGGCGCACATCTCAAAGTATCTATCTCGGTTCGTACACTGTGTACGGGAAATCGAATGGCGCGGAAGTTCACCGAACATCACAATGACCTTGTCAACCTACTGCGTACTCTTGACTGCGAAAAAACACTTCGTTACAGGTATGTATGCATCTAAAGGAAATGTGGGTGATGGAAAGTACCTACTGGAGTTTGCACCAAGTCTGTTATCCGCCAGTGATAGCCGCAATGAGGATTTCTTCGGTGCGTGTTTGGTTCATGTGCGACGGGGCCTGATCGCGATGTATTTTGTCGTTTGTTTTCTTTATGTGCGAAGGGGCCGGTATTACAGGCGGCTATGTGCGCTAGACCGTAATAGCATGTTTTATCGAGATAACCGCCTGACTATCAAGAAAAAAATTACGGCCTTTGTTGTGATGCACCGACGTTCGCGAGCCGAGTGGTTGAGCTTTTCATGAGGCTCGCGAGCGGTGGTGCATCACAACAAATTCCATATTTTTTCTTATTAGTCAGTCGGCAGTCGCGATAAAACTAAATATTACGGTCTAGCTGACACAGCCGCCTGTGATATCTGCGCTACCCGGCCCTTTCGCACATAAAGAAAACAAACGACAAAATACATCACCATCAGGCCGCATCGCACATAAAGTTAACACGCACAGAACAAATCCTCATCGCAGCTATCACTGGTGCGTTACAGGCTTGGTGTAAACTCCAGTAGGTACTTTTCATCATGCATATTTCCTTTAGATGCATACATATACCTGTAGTATCTGTGTTTTTGACACTAGGAGCATATGACGCACTTGACACTCTTGCACGACGCAGTTTTTTTTTTACCTTACAGGCTCGCCTTCGTTCTCGCTAAAGCATTCAGATTTTGTTCCTTCGGTGTACGCAATCAGCTGCACTTCGTTAGGGAGCTTGAAAGTCGTCGTCTTCGTCCAACCGTCTGCAACGGCAAGGAAACCGCCCGGCACAAATGACTCTCCTGGAGGGTGCAGGCTCGTTCACTTGCGGAGTGGAGCGCTCTGGAGGTACAGCAGCGTTGGTTCCTGATCGATATGCGCATCCGATATGTACGTGATGCGCATATGTGCCACCAGGTTGTTGATTCCGCAGACATCGCAGCGGAAACAGAAAGGTTGTGATCTTTTCACAACAGAATGTCCATTCTCTGTGCATCGAGAACCTTTTCACCACTGCGGCCACATCCGTTCTGGGGGCAGCAACCGGCTACAGCGTTGGGTCATCCAATGCCAGAAAAATGCCGCGCGTTTTCTGCAGGCTTCTGTTGTGCATTCCGGCCGGGACAATGCCCTTTTCAGGGGGTGTGGATAAAGTGCCTCCCTGCCAAGCTTCGTAGATGAAATCCTATAGCTGCACGCTTGTAGAAGACTCGAGAAGGAAGCAACGCCCATTGCACCATGCCGGCGCTGCGGTGACCGACAACATCGTGCTTGCAGTTCTTGCGCTGCAAACACCCTTGCGCTGGCACCTCATAGCTGAAGCCAATCCGAAGGTGCATTTGGTAAAGATTCATAGAACCCGGTTCATCTTTGTCATACCCCCGCCATGCATGAGTCTGTCATCACCACGGCCTTACAATCGTCGGGCATTACGATGCATGAAACTTATTCTGACTACAGAACGGATGCTGAACCTTATTTCGGTATAGGACTTCAACAGGTTAACCCGAAATGCGAACACACTCTTTGGATACTGGAAATGAAACAACTCTTTCGTGAAATTGTGCTCAATGCCCATACGCGATTACTTCCCCAACAACATTAAAACCCACCTGAAGAAAACTATCTTCAGATTGATAAACTAAAACTTACTGTTATAGAAATTACAGAAAAAAAACAATGCATTGTAATTTGGTGCCGCCCATAATAATGCATGATATGATGATTGTGCTAATTCATAACAAAGCAAAAAAAAAAATGGTAAAAGAAATAGGAACATTTGCACGTTTCTGCAAACACATGACGAAGATTGCATTGGCTATTGAACTGCGGTTTTTTTTATTGGAGCTACTATCACCACAAATTCACTGCTGTTTTTTTATTACCCGTTGTTTTTGTTGCGAATTGTAATTTACACACTTTATGAGTTTTATGTTAAACCTTGATAGCCAGACAGTCACGAAACACTGTCAAGAAACACTTGTCATGCGTCGACTGCTCCTGCAGGCTACTCTGAAGGAAGATAAACAATAAAAAACAAAAACGTGTGGCAGGGTCGAAGCAGATGAGATCACCCTACCTCGGTCTTTTTGGGTTCAACATTTCCACTGCGCGTCCTATCTCTTACGGACCTGCTTTTTCCTGAATGGCAAAGAAACGTTAGCGGTTAGAAACGGCCGTCCTGTGTATTTAGCCGGTCCCGTCGTGTTCTGTGAGGCTGGAAACAGCAACATCGCTCTCGGCTACTCCCTACAGCTCCCTAGTGTCGTTTGAAGGCGAAAGCCTTTATTGCCTCATCGCTGTCGTTAGCAAGTGTTACGCTTTTGCGGCGGCTCTGATTTGTCTAGACGGATGCCATCATGGAGGTCTCGACCAATCACAGAGCACCACAGTATGCCCGAATGCGTGCCTCATATGGCCATACGCCAATCAGTAATTAATTACTCATTATGATTTATAAATAATAATGAGACACTGATTACTAATTATTAATAATGCCTAATTACTGATTTTAATTACTAATTTCTTATTACTGACTAATTGCTAATAATGTGTAATTTACTAATACCTAATGACTAATTCCTAATTATTGCTAAATAATAATCAATGACTATTTAGTGACAGTTGCGTGAGTATATGATTAATTACTAATTAATGCCGCGCACCCGGTAAAATCAACCACTCGCCAGTAAACGTAGAACAACTGCGAAGATACAAGGAGCGCGATCTCGTCGCTGCCAAGCAGAATTCTCTGAATAAATGCACTCTAAACATGTGAAACAGTAGTTGCTCGTTTACTCGTAGCAGCATTCATCGCTACATGCGCAACGGCCACGTAGCAAAATGCAGCACTCAGGCTTTCGCCTTTCATCACTTTAGTCGCCAAAGTGGCCTCGAATTTATTAGACTTCCCTTCACCACGAGCGCCGGGGCAATTTTATGGCTTTCGTTCCTGCTTCTTTTAGCTGCAGCGCCTGTGCCCCGTTCCATTACATCTGCTTTCTATACAAAACATGCCCAGGGGAGGAGGAAGTGTGGGGTTATCTGTGCCTTTCACGTTGCCGCGTGGTTCTTCTTAGTACAGGGAACCTGCGCTGGAGTTGGGATGGAGGGATAGATGGAATATAGGAGCGTCCCCTTTGAAACGGGGTGGTAGCAGTTGCTATCATGCTCATTCCCCCCCCCCCCCCCCCCCCTACATCTTAATTATTGTTATAGAGTGGTTAACTATACCACCATTCTGTTTATTGAATTTTTGTTTCTACATTACTAACATTATGTCATTTTTCTGCTTTTAGGCCACCAATCTTCTAGTCGTCTTTTGCTAGCTTCCACCGCAGGTTTATTCACCCGACAACTAGTATCTCTAAACCCCAGAGCTTCGGGAAGAGTGACTACGCCTGCATTGACTTCCGGATGGATACCATTACATTCGAGTATAATATTGTCAATTGTTTCACTGGAGTTACCACATACAGCACATTTGTCATCATCATTGTTAAATTTTTTTTTGTAGCTGCGTGTTCTAAGGCACCCTGATCTAGCTTCAAAAAGTAGGGCACTGCTTCTTGAGTTGTCAACGAAAGCTTCTTTCCTGATCTGCCTTTTCCACTTTTAGTATAGTTCCACATTCTGTTTCTTTTCCATCTAATTTATCGAATTTTTACCTTCTGTGTTTTTCATCTGTTGCCTAACGCTCTTTATTTCTTCGTCTTTGTTCCTAGTTCTTTTCCTTCATTGTGAGTCAACGCTTTTTATGTATAGATAGTTAAATACTTTAGCTACCCATCTGTTAGTGTCCAATTTCTTTAGGCGTTCCTCATATAATATTGTTACGGACTTGTTCTCAAACAGAGCACGGAGGAAGAAAGAAGGAAGAGGAAGAAGTGTGCGCGCCCGTTCGACCTTTGTCTTGTGGCACTTGTGTCGTCCCCGCTAGCCGTGTGTACCCAGCGTACTGAACCGACTAGAACGTCTCGGTCACGACGCTAAGGGCGTAACATTGTGGTGGAGGTGCTGGGTGACGATCCCTGGCGCTACAGACAGCACCGACACAACTGGAGCCTCGCCGGAGTCGTCGCCTTGCGGGCCTCGAACCGCAAACCAGCGCCATGCAATCGGCCAATGACCCGCAAGCAGCCCGTGGTGACGCGGTGATCCAGGCTTAAGACCGGCCTGCGGGCGCAGCGAACAGTTCTTCGCATCACTATCGGGAGCCCCGGACTTTCGCGGGAGCGGCAGGCGAGGACGTTGACGAGTGGTTGACCCACTACCAACGGGTGAGCCGCTACAATCGATGGGACGCCGCCGCTAAGCTCGCAAACGTGGTTTTCTTCCTAACCCATACCGCTCTTGTTTGGTTCGAAAACCACGAAGACTCTCTTACCACCTGGGACCGTTTCGTTACTGAATTGCGGCAGTGCTTCGGCGACTGTCTTGCACGAAGGAAGCGAGCTGAACACACGCTTACGCACAGAGCTCAGCTACCTGGGGAAACATGCACAACTTACATAGAGGAGGTCCTGAGGCTATGCAAAACTGCAAGCGCTAATATGACCGAGGAAGATAAAGTAGGACATCTTCTGAAGGGCATAGCAGATGATGTTTATAATTTTCTAATTGCCAAAGGTGACCTGAACGCCGTCTGTGATGTAATTCGGCATGTTCGCACATTCGAGACATTGAAGACTCGTCGCATAACACCAAAATTTGGGCGGCTCGCCAACGTTCCATCTGTGACGAGCATTGAAGACAACTTCATGGACTTGTCGTCAACGATCCGGCAAATAGTTCGCGAGGAACTGCAGCGGTTTGAGCCCCCTGTACGGTCTCCATCATCTTTGCCCTCTGACGTTGTCGGCTCTCGAGGGCCTCCCTCCTTGCTCCCTTCGATGCCCGTTGTGAATTCTATCAATACGGCACACGCGGACGCTTACTCCAACAGCCCGACGCCAAGGTTCGATAGCCCTGGTCACCCGCCTCGCTACGACTCGCGCCCGACTAACTTCTTGTCGCACTATGATCAGCACTATGGGTACCATTCTCAACCACCACCTGCTCGCTATTTCCGGCGTCCAACCCGAAGACCTGAAGATAAGTTTCGCTACCCAATGCACCCTGTCTCCTCGGAGCCCTCCAGGGAACAAGTTTTTCGTCTAACAGCCCCCGTGTGCCGACGCTGCGGCATTAAGGGGCACATAGCTCGATACTGCCGCAGCCGCCCACTCACCCGTTACGATCGGCCCGTCCAAAATGCTCCGCCACGTAACCGTTTCTACGACTCTAATTGGCAACGGCCCCCATCTTCGTATGAATATCCCCAGAACAATGGACCGCGCAACCACTCTCCTGCTTCCGAACGAAGTGTCTCACCACCACCTGCCTCTTCTGCGCGCCGCTTTCCGTCACCACGGCCACGACGGCGGTCGGCATCGCCTTTGCCGGAAAACTAGTCAGCGCGGCCGCTGAGGGTCAGGCCGCTGGAGACTGTGCGCTGCCTGAAGAAATTCCTCCCTCTGTTGTTATGTTAAAGAACACGGTCTATGTGCTTGTGGATGGTGTGGCGACAATGGCTTTAGTGGATACCGGGGCAACCATTTCAATAATGAGTTTATCGTTTAAGAAGCGGTTAGGACGCAAAGTTATGTTTGTTTGGGACAGAAATGTGAATTTTCATGGCGCGGGTGGTGAGGTGTTGTGTCCCCTGAGAATGTGTAGGGCTTCGGTGTCCCTGGGTGGAACGGTATTCGCAGCGGAGTTTGCAGTGCTTTCGCGATGCGCGCGCCATAATTCTAGGTATTGAGTTTTTGAGAATGTGTGGCGCTACGGTCGACTGCCGCTCTGGGGAACTCTGCGTTTAAGGTTCCCTTCCTTCTGGACTCTTAGAGAAGCCGCACGTCCGTGAGGATGTGTTCTGTGTAACAGAGGATACCAATGTGCCAGCCTTGTCTATGGTGTGCGTCCCAGTTTTGTGCCCCAGCCGTGCTTCCGACACCTTCGACGCTACAGTGGCACCGCTTCATTCTAACTGTGCAAAGAAATACATTCTGGTTCCTCATGGCCTACTGTCGGTGGTCAAGGGCTGCTCACGGCTGTGGGCTATTGTTCTTCGCAACCAGTGCCTGTGAATATGAAGATTGTGACCTGTAGCCAAGACGACGCCCCGTCGGTGGCTTTGGTTACTGATGCACCTGGCGAAAGTGCTGCCGCTCCAGCCCCTGACTCGCAACTACGTCGGATGATCAGCCGCTCTCTAACCAGGGACCAGCGTGACGCTTTGGAGGCCTTACTGGTCAAGTATTCTTCCATATTTGACTTTTCCGAGCCTAGCGGCTCACGGTGCATTCCCGTGACACGTACCCGGCATCGCATTGACACAGGCTACTCACACCCAATTCGACAGAAGCCGTACAGAGTGTCACCAACAGAACGCCAGGTCATCAGTGAGCAGGTTCGGGATATGCTGGAAAAGGGTGTTATTCAAGAGTCATGCAGTCCCTGGGCCGCCCCTGTAATTCTGGTGAAGAAGAAAGATGGTACATGGCGCTTTTGCGTCGACTATCGCCGTCTGAATGCTGCAACAAAGAAGGATGTGTATCCCCTGCGCGGATCGATTACGCCATAGATTGTCTGTTCTCGGCATCATATTTTTCATCCGTCGATCTGTGATCGGGATATTGGCAGATCCCTATGCACCCTGACGACAAGGAAAAAACGGCATTTATCACACCCGATGGCCTGTTTGAATTTAATGTAATGCCTTTCGGGCTCTGCAATGCTGCAGCAACTTTCGAGAGATTTATGGCCGCTATCCTACGGGGACTGAAATGGCAAATATGTATGTGCTACCTCGATGATGTCGTCATTTTTGGCCGGACATTCGAAGAGCACAACGAACGGCTCGTTCTCGTGCTTGACTGCTTCAAAAACGCCGGTCTAGTACTCAATTCGAAGAAGTGTCGCTTCGGTGAGCGCCAGATTTTGGTACTAGGACACCTCGTCGATCGTGAAGGCGTCAGACCTGACCCTCAAAATACCGCGGCCGTTGCATCGTTTCCAACACCTCAGAACGTGAAGGAACTCCGAAGATTCCTAGGACTGTGCTCATGTTTCCGCCGCATCATTCCCCGTTTTGTTGACATTGCTAACCCGCTTACGTGCCTTCTCCACAAAGACGCTCCCTTGGAGTGGACATCAGAGTGTGACTCTTCTTTTTGCCAGCTCAAGTTTTTACTAACGTCACATCCGATTCTCCGGCATTTCAACCCTTCTGCTCCAACGGAACTGCACACGGACGCCAGTGGTGTTGGCATTGGTGCTGTGCTGATTCAGCGTTACGGCGACAAGGAACATGTTATTGTTCCTTAAGCAAACCTGAACGCAATTACACAATCCCTGAGCAAGAATGCCTCGCGGTAGTTTTCGCCGTTCAGCGGTTTCGCTGTTATCTATACGGGCGGCCCTTCACAGTGGTCACTGATCATCATTCCTTGTGCTGGCTGATAAACCTCCGTGACCCTCCTGGCCGTCTTGCACGTTGGGCAATTCGTTTACAAGGGTTTGGTTATACAGTTTCGTACAAGAGTGGACGCCGGCACGCTGACGTGGACTGTCTCTCACGTTTACCGCTTCCCACAACGGAATGTGACGCCGACAATTTTGATCATTACATCGCTGCGGTTTTACCTCCATTCCCCGATACCCGTACGTTCCGCACTGAGCAGAGGAAAGATGAGAATCTCCAACCATTCTTTACCGCTGCAAGGGACCCTACAGCTTCCACTCCCTATTATATACGGAGTGGTCTTTTGTACAAAAAGGACTATTCTCCCACTGGTCTCCGCTACCTTCTGGTGGTGCCCGTCAGCCTACGCTCCTCTGTTTTGCGCGTTATGCACGACGACTCCACTTCGGGACACCTGGGATCTGCGCGGACGCTCTATCGCATCCAAGAAAATTTCTACTGGCCCCGGATGCGTGAAACCACTGAGAAGTATGTGGCTAGCTGTGCTCAATGTGCGAGTCACAAACGCCCCGCCGGTACTCTTCCTGGTCTTCTTCATCCGGTGACGCCTCCAAGATCCCCTTTTGAGAAAGTCGGGGTAGACCTCTTGGGACCCTTTCCCAAGTCTCATTTTTGCAACCGCTGGATCGTCATCTGCACTGATTACCACACTCGTTACTGTGAGACGGCAGCCCTTCCATCGGCTACTGCACACCAAGTCTCCCTCTTCCTGCTGCACTTTGTTATACTGCGCCATGGGCCTCCCCGAGTGTTGATCAGCGACCGAGGGCGTCAGTTCACCGCTGATGTTGTCGAAGAACTCCTTCGTTTGTGCCAAACGCATTTCCGACATTCTACCTCGTGTCATCCGCAAACAAATGGGTTGACCGAGCGAACCAACCGGACACTCACCAACATGCTTTCAATGTACGTCGCCGCCGACCACAAGGACTGGGACACTGTGCTACCATTTATAACATACGCATACAACACCGCCCAACAGGAAACAGCAAGTTACAGTCCATTCTTTCTCCTCTATGCCCAGTCTCCGCGACACATCCTCGACACCATCCTCCCGTTCTCCACAGATGACGAACCTGAGATTGCTGAGATCCTGTGCCGGGCTGAAGAAGCCCGCCGGATAGCCCGCTTGAGAACTCTCGCCTCACAAAAGCGCTCCAAATCCCGCTACGACGACCACCATCGCCACGTCACCTACCTCCCTGGAGATATGGTCTGGCTTTGGCGTCCACTAAGGAAGCGTGGCTTAAGTCAGAAACTGCTCGCGCACTATATCGGTCCCTATGTTATCCTCGAGGCAATTAGTGACCTCATCTATCGGATTGCGCGCCTTACCAAAAGTGGCCGACGTTCTTCACGAACTGAGCTTGCCCACGTCGCTCGTCTGAAACCCTGTCATCCTTGTGCTGACGATTGACTCGCCCGGAGGGCTTCGCCTGCGACGGGGGAAGTGTTACGGACTTGTTCTCAAACAGAGCACGGAGGAAGAAAGAAGGAAGAGGAAGAAGAAGTGTGCGCGCCCGTTCGACCTTTGTCTTGTGGCACTTGTGTCGTCCCCGCTAGCCGTGTGTACCCAGCGTACTGAACCGACTAGAACATCTCTGTCACGACGCTAAGGGCGTAACAATATTTTACTCTGAGCTTCCCGTACTTCGAAAGATGCCCAGCCTATATCTCCCTGTACCGACTCATTTGTGGTTTGGTGGTGGGCGCCCAGTGCTTATCGTCCGACAGCTCTCTGATTTATTTCTAATGTCGACTGTAGCTCTAATTTTAGGCACAAAACCGCATTTCCGAAAGTAAGTCCGGGCACAATAATTCCTTACCAAATACCCCTCAAAACCTCATATCTGTTGTATACTCACAATGCCCCATGCTTCATTATCCAGGCATTTCTTCGCCCTTTGGCTTTACGTGGTTGCTCATGCTTTCCAATGTATGCCAATCCTTCGTTTACCCATACCCCGAGATATTTATATTCTGCTACTCTGGGTATTTTATGGCCTTGTATTTTAAGACCCTGATCAGTTGAGTCATTGAAAATCATTATACCCGACTTAACTGCGCTAAAACAGAAGCCTAGAGTGTTTCCTTCATCTCCGCAATATTTAACTAGAGTTTGCAATTCTTCCTGACTCTCAGCTAGCAGCACAATATCGTCTGCATACATCAAACCGGGGAGGCGCTGCTCTACCGCCTTTCCACCTAATCTATATGACAGGTTAAACCTAGGTTACTTTCTTGTATTTTCCGTTCCAGGTTTATCATATAAAGCATGAACAGCGGCGGTGATAAAGGACAACCTTTTCCTTCATTCGTTGATTGAATCCTTCACGGTCTGTTAATACTAAAAAGTCGTCCACATACCTGAAGGTGGAATAATGTAAGCCCTCCAAGTTATCCTTCAGGTGTCTGTCTACGTACATTAAGAAGATGCCACTCAAGACCGGTGCAACACTCGACCCAATGCATGCTCCAGCCTTCTGCGTATACAGCTTGTTCTTCCAGCCTATGAAGGTGGATTCCAGGTAGAACCTCAAAAGTTCAAGGAAACTTTCAACACTTACACCTGAGGCGTCAATGAAGTCACATTCATTATTGTCTTCTGTAATGCACATTTGTACACGCTTTAAGGAGGCAGTCATGGGGGAGGCTATAATATAAATCCTTGACATCCATGCTGAAGCCGACACATTTTCTTGGGTTGTGTTCTTTGAGGAACACGACAAGGGCTTCAGAGTTAGGTAGCCTTAGAGGGTCTGATAAAGTCAACGAGGAAAGGTGTTTCTGCAAATATTTGGACACCAGGTGCTGCCACGTGCTCTTCTCAGATACGACGGCTCTGAACGGAACATCTGGTTGATGGGTTTTTGCCGAAAAGAATACTTCCAAATGTAATTGCTTGCATTGTTTCACCTGTTCACGTATCCGTTCAAGCCCAAGATCATCTAGAAGAGCCATAGCCCTCTCTTTTATCACGGTCGCTTTCATAGGAAACCTTTTGAAATTCTTCTCAACAGCAGCCTCGGCTTTTTCTTGAAACTGATTCTCAGAAAAAATAGTAAAATACCCTTCTTTATCTGATAGTATAACTCTGAGGTCTCTTGAGGCCATCCATTTAGCAATATAGTTAATAGGGCACTGTTTACCCTTTAATCCTTCTTTTGTGTGCTCTAGCACTTCCAAGCACTCATGGATGCACCGCGACCTATCAGAATCTTCAACTCTATTTGCAATACAGCGTGACATGGTCACCTATTCAGCCTCATCAACTCTAGGCTCAAAAGCATGCTTAGGACCCAGCCTCAGCATCTTATCAATATCTAAAGGTATATCTTCATCTGCGAAATTCAATACCTTGCCTTTCTGATCTTTGTTCATCTTCTTTTTCCGTGGAAGCAGAGGTAATACCACCTTCCAAAAGAATTCCGTCAATCTTTCACTCAGGGCACTCCACTCTGTGTACTTGCGACACGCACGCTGCTTGCTGTACATGCACTCACACACGAGTCGTAGACAAGCCTTGAAATGGCGGGCTTGCCTCCACATCTCAGACACCATTATACGGCAGTGTTGCACCGGTCTTGAGTGACATCTTCTTAATGTACGTGGACAGACACCTGAAGGATAACTTGGAGGGCTTACATTATTCCACCTTCAGGTATGTGGACGACTTTTTAGTATTAACAGACCGTGAAGGATTCAATCAACGAATGAAGGACATTATGGATGTTTTTACTGAGTGTGGATCCGGGCTGGAATTTACTGTTGAGAAACCAGTGGACGATCGGTTACAGTATTTAGATATTTTGATTCAATTCGGTGATGATCATGTTTGTTAGACGTCGCTCTGACCGCCCCGCTCAAGATGAAGAGAATCTGCCCGGCTATTCAAAGGGAAAGAGAAGCGAATAAGCAAGAATGTGGGGTGAAACATAGAAACCCATATGTTGGATGCAAGACAGGTGTTGTGTATAGGCTTCCACTCTCTTGTGGAGCCAGTTATATAGGACAAACCGGACGGTGTATTAATAAGAGACTACAGGAACACTGTAACAACTTGGAAAGTGGAAAGGACAAAACGTTTCTGGTATCACATTGCCAGTCATGTGAAATAATGAAGAAGGAGAAGAAGAAGTGCACTCCTAAGTTTGACAGTGTTAAGATTTTATATCGCCACATAGAGAAGATAACGAGAGAGATAGTGGAATCGTATTTTATTTCAACGGACAATAAGTGTGTCAGCAAGACTTCTCTTGCTCTTTCAAGCAAAGAGGTGCCTTTTTTAAGTGATTTTTTAAAGTAATTTTTTTATGCAGCAGGTGAATCCAGGGGTTGTTTCACGTGACTGTTTCGTTTTCTTCATGTTTGTTTTTCTGGGCCTTTGAGTAAACGGCTTAGGCTTAGTTGTGAGTCAGCGCTTGTGCTGTGGCTTTCTTGTTTCTTGTCCCTTGTCTTCGTGTTCGTGCTGTTTATATTGACACACCGCTGCCCATCTTCTAGTGCCACCAAGTGGCCGAATGTCTTGGCGCGTGGCTGAGCGTCATCCTCGTCTTGCTCGAGTTTCGCTTGATTAAAAAGGGCCAGCTCGGTTCTTGAGCTGCTTGCTACGTGTGTTGGTGACATTTGGTGGAGGTGCGGGGTAAGATCCCATGTACGTTGCCCCCGAAGACGTCAGTGACGCTGCTCATCAACGCGTGGACGCGACTCCTGTCCATAAAGCCAGCCGTTGCCTCCGAGGCCTACAACCTGAGTTTGAACCACTGTCCACCCCACTACGAACCATGACATCCACGACGGGCAGCCAGACAAGTCAGCATTCCAGCAACACCCCACCGTACGTCCTTCTCGCACCTCGATCACCGCCATCATTCCACGGTGACCGGTTCGAGGATGTCGAAGACTGGTTGGCAACTTTTGACCGTGTGGCCGCATTCAACCAATGGGACGACGAGCGGAAGCTAATGAATGTGTACTTCGCGCTGCAAGACTCCGCCAAGACGTGGTTTGAGAACCACGAGACGTCCTTCGTCAACTGGGCCGTCTTTCGCCGTGAGTTGCTCACAACGTTCAGCTCGAGTACGCGCAAAGAAAATGCAGAGATAGCAATCCGTTCGAGGTCTCAGCAGTCAAATGAGAGCATAGCCATGTTTGTCGAGGACATGACGCGACTTTTCAATCGGGCCGACACTACCATGCCCGAGGCAACGAAAGTACGGCACCTCATGCGCGGGGTGAAGGAACAGTTGTTCGCTGGCCTCATTCGTGATCCTCCAAGAACTGTCGCAGATTTCGCGAGAGAAGCTACGAGCATGGAACGTTCACTGCAGGAACGCTGTACCCAATACGGCCGTCAGGCAAGCGTAGCGGCCACACCCTACTGCGCGTCCGTGCCAGCAGCTAGGGACGAGGCATTGCGGGAGCTTGTGAGGAGCATCGTTCGCGAAGAACTGCAGAACCTCCACTTGAATGCACCATCTGCAGTGAATTATTCTAACGGAGACGTCATTCGTGATGAAATCCGGCGAGCGGTGCAGCCACCACCAGCACCACAATCAGAGCCATGCATTATGACGTATAGTGATGTCTTACGTCGACCTGCCCCCGAGCCACATTCATTCCGCCCCGTTGCCGGACCACCGCCTCGCTACCTGCGTCCCGTCGAGCAGCAACAAGATCTGCGCCCCGTCGAGCCACAGCAAGACCAGCGTCCCGCCATCAGCAAGGCGCACTTGTGGCGCACACCCAGCAGACGGCCGCTCTGTTATCACTGCGGCGAGCCTGGCCACATTCTACGCAATTGCCCATACCGGAGAATGGGCTTAAGAGGATTCCCACCGAACGCGCCTCGACCTCGCTATGGAGAAAGACCACAGGAGATTGAGGAATACCTGGCTGCTAACGAGATACACCCGACGTCACAGCAACGGCAGCCGCGATCGTCATCCCCGAGGCGTTCTGGGTCACCCAGTCGATACTCCTCCTCTGGGCAATTCAGAGGCACGTCCCCTCACCGGGAAAACTAAACACGGCGACCTCCGGGGGTGAGGCCGCCGCTACGGCTCAGAATAAACAGCCTCCACCCGACGATTTGACGCGACGGCCCGAGCGGCGACGACCCGATCCGACGAACGTACCGACGTGCTGCGAACGCATTGTTTCCGGGGAAATTTTTGTAACTGCCGACAGTTGGGATGTGACCGCACTTGTGGATACCGGCGCCGATTTTTCCGTCATGAGCAGCCAGCTAGCAACGACACTCCGTAAGGTTCTGACGCCTTGGTCTGGGCCAATGATGCGCACTGCCGGTGGCCATGTCATGATGCCGATTGGCATGTGCACTTGCCGCATAGAGATCTGCGGTCTTACTTTCACTGGCACCTTTGCCGTATTAAAAGACTGTTGTAAAGATCTGATTCTAGGCATGGATTTTCTGCAAGAGTATGGTGCTGTTATAGACCTTCGGGAGCAGCTCACAGTATCGTTTTCAACCAAGCGAGCCGTTGATAGCAATACGGACTTCCGGAAAACGATGTTGCGCGTCTCTGACGACCACATAACAATCCCTCCGAGAGCGAGCAAGTTCGTCACAGTCAAATGTGATCACAGCACCGACACGCATGGCATTGCCGAAGCTAACATGTCACTGCTTCTCACTCGACAAGTTTGTGTAGCTCGGGGCCTTGTCGAACTTGTCCGTGGGCAAGCCGAAGTGTTAGTGACAAACTTCACGTGTGAACCCCAACATTTGACGGCGAACACGACGGTCGCTTATTTTGAAGAACTTGGAGAATGGACAGGCCAGTACGCTTTATCCAACACGTCAGACCTCGACAATGCGATGTCTACAGCCATTCAGACCGATTTGAACCCACACCTCTTGCCCAGTCAGAAACGCTGCATAGAGAATCTTATCAATTCGTTCCGCGATCGTTTTGCATCAACCTCCAAGGTCCGACAGACGCCACTAACAAAGCACCGAATTATAGTTGCCGACGACCAACGTCCACTATGCCAGCGTCCTTACCGGGTGTCTTCAAAAGAACGTGACGCCATCCGCCGCCAAGTAACAGAAATGCTCCAGGACGATGTTATCCAGCCGTCGACGAGCCCGCGGGCTTCGCCTGTTGTCCTTGTCGCGAAGAAGGATGGAACCTTAAGGTTCTGCGTTGATTATAGACGCCTCAACAACGTCACGAAAAAGGATGTGTACCCCCTGCCGCGCATAGACGACTCCCTCGATCGCCTTCGCCGTGCCACTTACTTTTCGTCACTTGACCTCCGTAGTGGATATTGGCAAATAGAGGTTGACGAGCGAGACCGTGAGAAGACCGCTTTTATTACGCCGGACGGTTTGTATGAGTTTAAAGTGCTTCCGTTTGGCCTGTGCTCGGCCCCTGCCACATTTCAACGAATGATGGACACCGTACTCTCTGGCCTGAAGTGGCAGTCATGCCTCGTATATCTCGACGGCGTTGTAATTTTCTCGGACACGTTCGACGAGCACCTGAAACGTTTGCGCGCTGTTTTCGAGGCCATCCGATCTGCTGGTCTCTCTCTAAAACCCGAAAAATGTCACTTCGCTTTTAATGAGCTGAAATTTCTCGGCCACATTGTCAGCGCTCGAGGTGTTAGCCCAGATCCAGAAAAGACGGCCGCTGTCGCTTCATTCCCCAAAACAGCAGATAAACGAAGCTTGCGTCGATTTCTCGGCCTCTGCGCGTACTATCGTCGCTTTGTTCACAATTTCTCCAAGATCGCTGAGCCTCTGACCCGCCTGACAAAAGACGCCGAACCGTTCGTTTGGGGCCCCGACCAGGAACAAGCCTTAGCGGAACTCAAGTCCCGTCTCCAATGTACACCTATACTTGGCCACTTCGACGAAGAGGCTGACACGGAACTGCACACGGATGCCAGTAACATTGGCCTCGGTGCGGTCCTTGTTCAGTGCCAGGACGGTGCAGAACGGGTCATTGCTTAAGCCAGTCGCACTTTGTCCCGTTCTGAAGTTAACTATTCAACTACGGAAAAGGAGTGCCTCGCTGTTGTGTGGGCAGTCATGAAATTTCGTCCGTACTTGTACGGTCTTCCGTTTCGCGTCGTGAGAGACCATCACTCACTGTGTTGGCTGGCAAACCTGAAAGATCCATCGGGTCGGCTTGCTCGATGGAGCCTTCGGTTGCAAGAATTTGACGTTACTATCGTGCACAAGTCCGGCAAGAAACACAGTGATGCTGACTGTCTGTCCCGCGCCC
>NC_139344.1:457406030-457431030 GCF_055883805.1 Amblyomma maculatum | reverse complement strand
AAATTGATACGGGATTTTTGAATAGGGGAAGAAGATAATGCAGCGCTAATGACTGGTCGTTGTCAGTAATGGAATAACTGCTTTCTCTTCACTTCTTGTGTTTTATTCGAAATGGCACATTAAACTAGGGCGCGCCTGCAAGTTTGCTTCGTTCCACTGTGCAGTTATCCGAAACCACTCTGGAGCTTCATGTTGCATCGAAGTGAACAGTCACGCTGGGGCATGCCAACCTGATAGCCGGAAAATCTTGGCACACATTCACAAGGGGGAGCACTGGCTCAAGTCAGAGTGGCACTATAACACATTTCCTTTCTTGCTCTCAGAATGGATCCCAGCAGTACCTACTGAACTCGCTCGCAAGATAATGACTTGTAAAGCACAAGAGAGAATTAAACTCTGTTTCCGCACACTGCACACCTAATGTTCACAGCCAGGACAAGTGTGTAAGCTCTCGTACAAATCAGTAGGATCCTACTTCGCTGGACAGCGGCAACATCTAAGATCACTACGAAGTCAGACGCACAAAAATTGATGCCGCTGTCTAGCTTCTTTTCAATTTGACTGAGATGCGGACTGAGACTGGAACCCTACGCGAATGATAGCGCTGGAATACAAGAAAGTGCGATCTGCCCAGGCCGCAGGAAAACACGGCTGGCACATGTGAGAGCGCCCATTCCAATTGCTGCGCTTCTTCTGAGATGGCACAGGTCCATGGTTCTTGCAGGTGTCATCAGGGATGGTCTCACTGTCAAGATGATCTCTCGCTCAGGATGGCCTGTACAGCGGGACCATCAGAAGTCGCTGTCATCCTCTTCGTCCAGGTCGAGCCAAAGCTTCCAGAGGCCCGTGTCCTTGGAGCGTTCCCTGAGCAGCCGCTCCAGCTGGCGTTCCTGAGCCGCGTTCAGTGTGGACCGCCAGTCGCCCACAGTACCGCGGCGCGCGAATGTCCGCGTGCGAATGGCGGGTGCCTCCACAACCACGTCGTCTTCTTCGTCTTCCTTATCGTCGTCCTCCTCCTGGAATCGTCGCACGGTGCGCGTGGCGTGCTCTTTCATGAAGTCGTACGAGCTGTGGTGAACGATCATGTCGAGTGTGCTCTCGTCCAGCGCCACTGTCTCCAGCCACTCGTCGCCCAGGAATTGTGCAAGCTTCTCGATCACTTCGTGCGGTGCTCTCTTGATGTCTTCATACAGAAGAAAAAGCACGTTGGGCTCGTCCCGGCGTGCGTACCAGCCGCACACGTGGTCGAAGTAGTCGCCCCAGATCATGTCGCCGCTCACGAACTCCTGCGTCATGGTTTAGGAAAATGAGAAATGAGGGAAAGACATGTAGCGGGAATGTGGCATAAAGTAAAACAATCAGCTCGAGGTTGCACAAAGCTGTCTGTGCAGTTCTGTTTGGCTCCTTTGAGGACGCTGCGTATTTGTGCAGAGAAGCTTTTCAAGAGAGGCTTAAGGGAGGGATGGTCCTTTCTCAACAAAAAGAAATGGAAAAAGTGCTCTGCGACGACGCGACGCAGAGTACAGGCTGGGATAGCAAGCGTGGGTTTGGACTTCAATACGCCGCCGCGGACTGAGGGAAACGCTCGTGCGGCGGTAATTCGAACCACACAGAGTCCTTCGATGCATCGGACAGCTTGACTACGAAGCCATCTCCGACGGCACGACCACACCCCAACGGCGCCGGGCGCGCCCAGAAGTAGTCCATATTGTGCGCCTCAAATGTTATTTCGCGCGATAAAGTTATTTTATTATCTAGTGTTTTGTTTACCTTACTGAGTTTATTTTGTAAGCATCGGGTGCATACTTTTTTAAGGAAGGAGTAATGCCGCAAACCATTCCAAACTTTATTTGTTCTTTTCTTGGTAGCCGCCGGCATGCGACCTTATCATTGATTCTGGCACGCTGATCAATTCTGTATTCTTTGTTCATGTGTGTTGTCGGGAGACGCAGCCTTATCAGTTTCTTTGTCGCGAAAGATGTGCCGAAATGTGACTCGAAGATTTCGGCCACTCGCGTATGTTTGTGCGGTGTTCTAGGTTGTGATAGTCACCGTTTGTGGCTTCATCTAGGTGTTTCCTCGCCTCCTTTAAATTGAGCGTTTGTCGGTGTGACGGCATTCGTAATTCGACGAGCACTTTTGCTGCAATCGCCGCCGTCGAATCGTTCAGTTATTTTCAGGGCGTAAGACAACCCAATAAACAGTCGATTTCAGTGTGATTACGCCTGTCTTCTCTTTTGCTGCCTACGGCCTTGTCACGACCACGTGATAATATCACCGAAGCGCATACTAAAGACATGTGAGTTACGCTGGGGCCTGGACTTCGCAAAGGCCTTCGATAACGGCGAACACAAAGCAATAGTAGAAAACCTACATGATCTCGGTGTAGGTGCAAAAACCTAAAACCTACATGATCTCGGTGTAGGTGCAAAAACTTACGCGTAAGGGGCTCTCTCTCAAAGCGACAAGCAACCACCCAAATCTGGGAACACGATTCGGACAAACTTACGCTGGGCGGCAGAGGAAAACCCTACAACTCAGTACTTTCACCCCATGGTCTTCAATGTTGCACCGACCAAGCTTCCATCAAAGCTAGAAGAAATTGAGGGCCTAAACCACAGCCTGTACACGAACATCACACTCTGGACCGCGGGAAGTAGTGATGGCACCCTTCAAATTGAAGGCACCCTTCAGGCACCTGTTAAAACAGTTGAAGACGTAATCCTTAGAGACCTCAAGATTCTCTCCAGAAAAGTCCGAGATGCTTGTGTACCAGGCACCACGCAGCAGACTGGACAAAGAACAACCGAGAATCGAACTAAAGGCAGACGGAGTACCCATCCCCAGAGTGGACAAAGTTAGGGTCCTAGGTATGTGGCTGCAGGAAAATGGTCGTCACGGAGAAGCCACAAGGAAATTCGATGGGTGTGCTCAACAAACGATATGCCTAATTAGACGCATCGTTAACCGCAAGTCGAGGATGAGAGAAGCAAACCTTCTAAGACTCGCACAAGCCTTTGTCATCAGCGGGATCGTCTATGCTGTCCCGTAATTACATCTGGCCAACTGCGAGAAGGCTACGATTGGAGGAATCATCAAAAAGATCGTACAAACAGCCCTTGGGCTCCCCATCAGTACGTCTACAGACCGGCTTATGAAGCCGGAGGCACACATTACGCTGGCAGGAGTCATAGTGGTCAACCAATTCTCTCATTCCGAAAGCCTGGGAAAGAACCAGACAGGAAGACGCATACTGTTAAGACTAGAAATTCGATATGAAAGCCAAGGGGACCAGGAGACGGATATCCCGGTGGAAAATCAGGAAGCGAGCATCACCAGGAAAAAAGGAACAAAATGGCGGAAACGTTGCAGAAGATATATCAAAGAAGACAGGACGTGGTCTATGTCGACGCCGCCGAGTAAGAGAATACGCATGTTATGATTGCGGTAATGACAGATGATGAACAAAACCTAAGAATGAGCGGCTCGGTCAGGGCGAACTTACCTGACACGACTGAAGAGGTGGCTATTGCTCTTGCTGTAGCAGGGACAATGTTAAGTGATTAAAAATAGCAATATGCAATTTTCTCAAGGGAAGGGTTTCTTCACAGGCAAAAAGGATGCTGGCAACATGTCCGGATGACAGAATAATCCAGATATTATGGGCACCAGCCCACTCCTAGCTTCAAGGAAATAAGGAAGCGCATAAGCTTGCGCGCTGTCTCACCTCCTGGGTTGGCCCTGATCCTCAGTATACTCAGCATGGACAAGCTAGTCGGCTATAAAGAGATTACTGAGCGCTATCGGCTAAACGGAGCAGAATAACCACCGGAAGATGTGACACTAAATGAGAATCAAGAAAGTATCTGGAGGCGCTTACGAACAAGAACTTTTCCGAATCCAGTTGCCCTTAGTCAATGGTACCCGGAACAATTCTCAGATCGATGCAAACTGTGTCAGGATAAGGCGGATCTGGTACATATGATATAGACGTGATAATTATAAAGACAATAACAGACGAATTTTTAGTGTCTGCTGTTGACCTAACACCCTGAAATTCAGCTACGTGTCAACGGCCGTTCGCTGACTGGGCTGCAGTGCGCAATGATCCTCTGTGCGCACATTGGATGTGTGCGGCCTGGGGAACGACGGATGCTCCACAGATTGATGGATTGATTAAAACTTATATTCCACCGATTTAGAAGGCCCCCTACTCCCCGCTCCTGGCACGCAGGCCTGAGGAACGGGGGCTGGACGCGGACTTGCCACCAGTGACGTGTGTTAATGCTGTGGCGCGGTAGAGACTCTCGAACATCTTTTACTGCACTGCGCCGCGCTAGCCGAACCACGTCGTGAGTTTCTGGTGGCTTAAGGCCCGTTCACACTTGCGACTAGCAGCGGTCGCGCGACCGTTTTGGTCGAAAAGCGACAGTCGCAAATGGTCGCATCGGTCGAAAAGTGACTGCCGCGGGCCGATCGGGCACTGCTCGAATTTTCAGTCGCGCGACTACTAGTCGCAAACCATTTCACCAATCAGCGAGGTCCCCGAGTACTTGATCGAGCACCTTCTCAATGCAAATAAAGAATACCCCTACCTTTTCAACAAACGGCACCCGGAATTCAAAGGCAGGGAGATAGGATATGGCCTGGGAGGAGATTGGAAAGATATTCGGACTATCCGGTAAATACCATGAACTTTTGACGAATGGATTTTTCACGCAGGTGCAACATTTTATATTGACACCACGGTGATTGACATCGTCTATTCGTCGTCGGCGTTCTCCTGGAAACACGAAAGCGCGGCATGCGTACCGGCTCGCCTGAAAAAGCTGAAGTGTCTGGCAGGCGGCAGCTACCGACGTTCACTGTCTTCGCCCAGCAGCTCTCCTACTTCCAACTCGTTCGGAACGAGAACTGAACGAGAAGGCGGCAGTCGCAAGTGTGAACATCGGTAGTGGCGAGCTCCTCTCCTCTGGTCGCGCGACTGGCAGTCGCACGTCCTCATCTAGCCGCAAGTGTGAATAGGCCTTTACAGAGCGCAGAGGGTAATCTGTGGCCGCCGGGCAGTGCGCGCGTCCGCGAGCGAACACACATGAGCCTGTGTGAATACATCGAACCTTGCCAGATAGTGCGCGCTGTGACCGAACGCTCCGCGTGGGCTATTCCGGACGATAACGGCGATCGACCTACGTCGGCCGTCAGTGTTTTGTATAGTGTGCCGCGTGCGTGCATCCTAAACAGTGACATAGACACAAAGCTATTGCGGAGGCCCGCCTGGTGTGCCGAGTGCTCAGTGACCTAAGACATTTGCGGGTGGGCCTTAAGCAAACTACTGTATATTGTGGCATTAGTATACATATTTCTTTTTGTTTTTACCCACCCTGTCCTTTGTCCCTATCGCTCACCTCTATGATTTCCTCTACCCCTTCCTCGCTATCCCTTTATTTCCGCGCCCCAGTTCAGGTGCTTGAGATATCAGATAGCAGATACCGGGGCCGGCAAACATCTTTTCCTTCCTTTTGTATACATAATAAAATAACCACTACAACAACAATCCGACTGGCCAAACACGCCGCCCGGTTCCAAGGACTCAGGCCACCGTGTAGACGGATGTGAGTTGACGCCTATCCTGTATCTGTTGAATATTAATGTTTTACCACCCCACATCGCCTTTGGGGGAGATTTAAGCTTAGATATTTTAGATGAAACCCATGCGGTCCGCGAATTTAGCACCCTGCTTCAATCTAATGGTTTCGTGAACTTATTCAATACACTTACCCGAATTACTTCTAGTACATCGAGTGTTCTTGACTTTATGCTATACAAATATCAAAACTGCAGCCTATACAGAACCGGTACGCTTTCATATGATATAAGTGACCACTTTCCTGTATTCATAATTTGCCATAATGATCACTGCGAACGGCTGCAGGCGATTATTGTGCAATGAGTTAGAGATGCTAGGCTGGAATTGTTCAATAGGGATATCATCTCGGGTACATGGGCCACGGTTTTTAGTAAAACAAATGTAAATGATGCGTACAATGAATTTATAAATTAGTGCGTATATACTCAAAACGTTTTTCAGTCAAAGCTTTCAGGCTGTCAAAGAATATAAGGAAACCGTGGATTAGCAAGGAACATCAAAAGAGAAGAAAAAATACCATTTGTAACATTCTTTCCTCCAGTCGCGCTAGGAACATACTTTTAATAGTTTATAAACCTAAGAAACAAACGCTTAGCTTAGGAGGGCGAAAATTATCTATCAACACCTTTTTTCCCGTATCAAAGAGACAGCTCTAGTATAGAAAGTTTTAAATCCTGTGCTCGGTCGCGGAAGTAATTCTCGTATTCCAAACACAGTTACTGTCAATGGTTGTGAACTGAGTGACTGCGCAATAGCAGATCACTTTAATCATTCTTTTATAAGCGTTAATCCCCCAGAAAAAAAATGTGGGGGTTTAATCATGGTTTGAACCTAGTGATAAAACGAAAGCTGAGTGTTGCAGCGATAGCCTCTTGTTATAACACCAGCTTTTCAATACGCTGTTTTTAAGGCGAGAACATTTAATGCCTCATTGTTGTCAGCAGAAGCTATCGGCAGAAGGTGTCACGCTTTCGAGGGAGAACTTAAAAATAAATAAACCTTGTCCCCACCGGGAATCGAACCTTCGTCCCCTGGATCCTCAGCCAAGCGCTTTACCAAGTGCGGCACGCCCTAGATATTTTTTTCTTTATTGCATGGCTTTGGCACAACATAAAACAAAAGGAAACTCCGATCAAAACATGAAAAAAGACACACACATGAATGATTGTCATGATCAGCCAGTTTTAGAATGGCCTCGTCGCTTTAAAACTCCCTCAGCGACAACAAAGCCATTCGGGAGGTTCTGCAGCCACTTTTTGAATTGCAGTAAATCACTTCATACTCTCTCGAAAATAAATTCGAGCAGCTGGTCTGGCACCCCTGTCATAGTGATAGCCTGCCATTCTAGAACGCCACATACAGTGGAAGCCCATAAGCATAATTGCGTCAAATAGAACCCCATCCTCATTCTCTATGCTTAAATATCGAACACCGTGCGAGTCTAGTGAAATATCCTTCTTTATTGTCCGTTGTAATACATCCCAAAAATATACCCTTCCCAAAAATGTAAACACACACGATCAGTTGTTTCCGCCTGCTTACAAATTAAACAATGTGCTCTCCACGTTAAAAAAGCCCCTTTCCTCCTCAAACTTCTTTACTGGTAATGGTCTGGTATATATACAAAAAAAAAAGGTCTTAGCTCCAGGCGGAACTTACATTTTCTTTACTTTTTTTAATACATCTGTACCAGGGCCTCCACTGTATATGGCCTTGTACAAGGGTTCTGGGAAGACAATATCACACAGATTGCATTACAACTTTTTCCTCTTTACACCAAAAAATATTCCAGAGAGAAACGCGCCGAAAAAAATTTAATATTCTCAATGGCCTCCCTGTAATATCCATAAATCCCACAGGCTACTTCTTCGGTGGAGACAGCAAACTCAGGCAACTGGCGCCGTAGCCTAACTGGGCAGATGGTTACAAGAATGGGTCGAAAACGTCGCGAAAAAAGAAAACTTGATTGACCACCTGGCGTACACCGAGATGCCCGAGCCCTAAACCCCCATATTTAACCCGAAGGAACAGATTCGTCCTACTGCAGCGTTCGCATTCCGCCGCCCAAATGAAAATGGCAAAAATTCTGTGAATCTCTTGTAACTTTACCCGGATCGTGAAACGTTCATCATAATTCCCCTTCTCTACCGTAAGGATAGCGCGATTCCGCGAGTGACAGATACTGCGCCTTTAATTTCCTGCGAATTCCTGGAATTTCCTGGTCCTGCGGAGCTGGGACTGGTAGGTCACCGCTGCTTAGTTGCGGCGGGGGCTACCCTGCCTCCAGATTTGTATCTGTTGTAGGCCGTCATAGAGTGAGAAGTTTGAGCTTAAACTAAACATTAAAAAGACGAAGATCATGGCGTCTTGCCTTATCAAGTCCTGGAGCATCAATGGACAAGAAGTGGAAGCTGTGACAGATTTTTTTCTTCTTGGGCTCCAAGATTACTCCGGAAGGAGACTGCAGCCATGAAATTAGGAAACGCCTACTTTTGGGAAAGAGAGCCGTGGCTAGCCTTGACCACCTAGTAAAGAGCAGAGACATTACACTGCCAACCAAGATCCGTACAACTCGTGCTATGGTCTTTCCAGTTGTGATGTATGGATGTGAGAGTTGGACTGTGAAGAAGGCTGACCGCCGAAGAATTGACGCGTTTGAACTGTGGTGCTGGCGGAGACTCTTGAGAGTTCTTTGGACTGCCAGAAGATCAAATCAGTCGATATTGTCGACCACAAACCCTGACTGCTCATTGGAGGGTCAAATTCTAAGGTTAAAGCTCAGCTACGTTGGTCATCTGATGAGAAGAGAGGAGTCGCTGGAGAAAGATTTGATGTTGGGAAAGGTTGAGAGTTGCCGGAGAAGGGGTAGGCAGCGAACGCGATGGTTAGATGACATCCTCGAGTTGCTGCAGATAAAGTTATGTGATGTTAGGAAGATAGTGAGAGACCAGAAAGCGTGGCGTGACATGGTCCATAGGGTCACGAAGAGTCGGACACGACTGAACGATTGAACTGAACTGAACTGAGGCCGTCATTGCACCTGCCCCCCCTTTGGTGGACGGCTGTTGCGACGCGTGTCTTTCTCTTCGTCTTCTTTTTCTTTCTTCTCTATTTTCCTTTCTGACCACACGAGGCAGCGGAAGTGGCTGAGCTACAGAGTCAGTAGCAGACCCGTATATTTTATCACTTGTATCTGCTGAGTTCCCGGATTACATGAAAAGCTCGCGGTAGGCTGTGACTTATAAAGGCGGATATCATAACCTGCCGTCGAATTATAGGCCGATTTCTGTGATTTCTGTATGTTCAAAAGGGTTTGAAAATTTTATCTTTATTCGCGTTATAGTTTTTGTTTTACAAGGAGGCTATTTTAAACGACTCTCCGTTTGGTTATAGAAAAGATCGAACGACGGAAGTAGCCTTACTAGTGCTTAAGGAAAAAAAATTACAAAACATTGTGTAGAACCAGCTAACAATCAGGGTATTTATTGACTTCAGCAAAGCGTTCTATCGCATAGATCATGATATTCTAATCAATAAACTCAATTCTTGTAGTATTCACAAGACACCTTTGTATTTAATTCAAACTTATCTGAAGAACAGAAATCAGTATGTTTCCATTAGAGATCAAAGCTTGGCGCCTTTACCAATAACATGTGGTGTACCACAAGGAGGCATATTAGGTCCCCTAGCTCTTATTCAGCACGTGCATACATGATATTGTAAATATAGACCCATATGTTTAATTTGTGATATATACTGATGACAGTATCTTGCTGCTTTCTGTTAGTAGCATAGATCAGCTTATAGTGAGGAATTTCTTCCTCCTAAAACTTTCATCTTGATCCAAATCAAACTGCATAAAGATTAACCCAACAGAAACAAAAGCTAATATATCTCGCGCTAAAAATAAACTTGTTCGGCCAAGTTACTCTTTGCGATATGAAAATCCAAACGTAGAAATAGTGAGTGCACATACAAGCCTTTGCGTGTACTTCTCTCATCTACAGCGGGGCAACCTGCGGTAAGAATCTTTCTGCTATTACTGGAATAACGACGCACTGCCGAATGATGCTTCCTCAATCTGCTAAAGTTCAAATATATCACGCATTGTTTCTTTCACATTTAAATTATTGCACGTTAGTTCGGTCCACGACTACTAAGACAAACATAAATAAACTTCTGCTTCTAGAAGAGAAACCTATAATAAGGTCCCTCCCTTGTTAGAAATCTACTCCACCTTGGGGGTTTCCCTTAAATATTTGACCAAGAGAAACCTATGCGTCACATTGCGAATATACATGCAACACACACAGCTAGGCATGCTATTCTTACTTATAACATGCTACGTGTTGGTCATATATATCAATTTCACTTACGTTATGTATTTCTCTACACCTGATGCTAAAATATCCTAGAAAATCTCGGATTATTGCACTAGAGAAATGAAAATGTTAACACTCGGAGCAGTGATGTATGGTAGATAGCGCACTTTAGAACGAACTCCAAAGTGCATTGGCTAGCTCATAATCTACCAGATGTACTAAACAAATATAAACACACCCATTTTAGTTCCAAGGAGCTGAGGACTCATTTTGTCGGAGTGTCAATGCAGCCTGCTAATGTGCTTGTACCACTGTATCTTGCGTTTTCCGTGTCATAGTGCTGAATATGATATTTCTAAGTGCTGATATTTTAAATGTAGTATGTTCAGTGAAACAGTGATACCCTGTCAGTGCTTTTACAATTCCTTTATCTTTTCTTTATTGCAAGCGATGGTAATGTGTATGTTATGCTGCTTAGTGTACCTTTCACGTTGTGCTAAAATGACTTTCCCTTTTTTCGCTAATGCCTTGTCCCCTCGGCCTTTATCAAGCTATATATGCAGCGTAGCCCAGGGTAAGCATGCATATTGTTTGTGAAAATAAAATGCCATTGATTGATTAGGAGGGATGGAAGGCAGCTCTGACTAGCTCGGGCGCAAGGGGTCAAAAAGAACTCATCGAAAGAGCGCGGACAGCAGCCTACGCCAATGGGGTTCCGGACTGAGGACTCCAACCACCGCTACAACCACGTAAAATTTTCATCAAAATATTTTCACCACCGCCCCTCTTCTTCCAGTTGAATGATAATAACTAGTCCGCAGGAAGGGAAAGGCGCAGTATCTGTCACATTTGTTTTTCTGGACACCTGAATCGCACCTTAAGGCAAGGGAGCAAGGCTTTAGTGAACGTGGAAAGAAAAAGAAGAGGCGTAGCGAAGGACTGCCTAGTAATTTCTGCCAGCTGGGTCTCTTTAACCTGCACTGACATCGCACAGCACAGGGACGCCTCCATCGAAAAGTTACCGGTGGTGGTTGGGTTCGAATCTTGGTACTCCGATGCAGTAATGGGCCTTTCAACTGCTGTGCCACCGTGGTGGTGTTTATGATGAGAAGCAATGCCAAGCTCTCGTGACAGTGGTTAACCACTGTCATGAGAGCGTAAGCTCTTCTCATGTTTGGCGATTTCTGTTGGTTTTCCTGGAGCCCGAGCTCCCCCGCACCTGACAACTTCTCCGCTACCTTTTAGATTCGAACGGTTGCAAAACATCCGGACAAGACAGCATTTCCCGCATAGTTCATAAACATCCCGGCTGCGACCAAGAGCTCCTCGATGAACTTCGTGTACGGTACCTCAACGCCGCACCCCTAAACCCTCTCCCTCCCTATAGGGGTGATGCAGATTTCGGAGGCTGAGGTAAGATTCGCTCAAGGTCAACTCCGCCGTAACCCTGCTCCGGGACCAGATGGTATTTCCAACAAAACTTCTTAATTTGTATGACCCATCTATTGAAGACCTTACTGCCTTTATGAATGATTTCTGGATACGGTGAAATCCCCGCAGCATGGAAACATGCACGGGTGACTTTCATACTGAAGCCCGGCAAGCGGCTAGCTCTCGAGCATCTTCGCCTCATCTCCCTCACTTTCTGCGCTGGTAAACTGATGGAAAACGTCATTCTCAACCGGCTTAACCATTTTATTGAAGATAATCGCCTCCTGTCCTACTATAATTGGTTTCCGCCAAAATCTCTCCTGCTCAGGACATTATGCTGCAGCTGTCGAGAGAGGTATTATGCCCCTCTAAAAGAGAAGCATAAAGGCTGTCTCCGGGCTTGACGTAACCAAAGCATTCGACAATGTCTCCCACCAGCTCTTCTCACTATCCTCTCCCTAATAAATCTCGGCTACCGTACCTACGAGTACATAGGCACGTTTCTCTCCGGCCTTACAGCTGAAGTAAGCTTTGGCTCTTTACTCTCAGACCCTATTGCCCTCAGTAGCAAAGAAGCGCCCCAATGATCAGCCCTCTCCCCTTTACTGTTTAATCTCGCCTTGCTCACGCTACCCCCTAAATTAGATGCTATCCCCCGTCTATCCCATACCTTATACGCGGACGATATCACCCTATGGGTTTCAACAGGTGACGATGCCGAAAGTGAATCCACGCTTCAGCGGTGGATGTCACAGAGCATTACTTAGCTGGAGCACATCTCTCATGCTCCCCTCAGAAGTCAGAGCTGCTCCTCATCCGAGGTTCATCCGGATTTCGCGATCATCCTCCCACATGCATTACTGCTAGCGGCCACTATACGAGAAGTATCCGCAATTAGGCCATTGGGGCTTCTTATTCAGAGTAATAGAAAAAATACCGACAGTCTAGCTAAACTCACAGCCACTGTATTGCAGACCATTCGTCTCATTCGGCGCATTGGTAATAAACATAGGGGTATGCGGGAGGCTGACTTACGATTATCAGTCGCCTAACATATACCCTACCTTACCTCTACCTTAGCTGTCAGGAACAGGACCTCGTTGATTGTATTATTAGACAGACATACAAGGCTGATCTTCACTTCCCTCACCGGATCCCCGCCTAAAAACTCCTGGCATTAGGGGTTGTTCCGAAGACTAGGCTATCATGATCACACGCTGGAGATTGAACGGTCGATAGACATATCGGACGCGATCCGGTCTACGTTTGTAGTAGCGCAAATTCCCAAGACCATGCATTTTGTCGTTCATCAGGGTAGGCGTGGGGCTAGGACGGAAGCCTTAGCCAATACCTATCAGAACAAGAACATCATCTATGTAGACGCGGCGATGTATTTTAACGAAAGAGATGCGGTGTTGACGGTTGTAGATTTCCAGCTAAAGGAGAAAATGAGCGCCTCGCTACGGAACAGCTCCGTGTCTGACGCAGAGGAGGCCGCTATTGCTCTAGCGGTCGCTGAAGGCAATAGGTCCGGCCGTTCGCTGGTAGTAATGACCAATTCGCATGCCGCTTGCCGAGGATTCACCAACGGCAAGATTGGCAAAAAGGCGGCCGCCATCTTGAAGGCCGGCAGGATAAGCGACACAAAACAATTCATACTTTGGGCTCCGAAGCACAGCGACATTCCCGTGAACATCCAGGCCGATCCCACAGCTCGAGGTTATGCAAACCGAGGGAGGTCAGAGGGCAAAGAGACCGAGGCAGTGACTCGTACCTGGGCAGACATTTTGGTGCACTACCGCGCGACCAGAAGACGGTATCCTCCGCCCCATAAGTTGTTAAACAGGGAGCAGTCAGTGTCTTGGCGGCTGCTACAAACAAATTCTTATCCATACCTGTCTTTATACAGCAAGATACATCCGACCGTATACAGGGACACGTGTCCCTGGTGTGGAGAGAAACCGACAATTTATCACATCACATGGGCCTGCCAGAAAATAGATGCAGTGCCGATAATTCACAACGCCACGCCGGAGCAGTGGGAGGCTGCGCTACAGTTTGGAGTCGAAAGACCAGCTTTGGCTGACTGAACGGGCCAGCAGGGCAGCAATGGCCGCGGGAGTCCTGAACTGAGGGCCCAAACACGGGAGCTCTAGATTATTTTTTTTTTACATTATACAAAGTTTTCTCTCTCTCTCTAGGGGTTGTTACATGTGGGTCGCGGCCTTATCGGTAGCGTTGGCTTGGCGGCTCCATGGCTCGCGGAAGGCCTCAGTGGACCCGGCAAGGACAAGGCGTCGGCTAACAAAACAAACATTTAATTCAACATCATATAGGAACGGGCAGGGAAGCAGGCCCGGAGAGAAAATAGACGCGCTCACAAAGCTGGTGTCCGGCGTCGTCTATACGTCTCTTTGTAGTCTCTCTGAAGTGTCTCTCTCGCAGCGGAATCACCCGCTGAGAGATTGATTGATTTATCGGAAGGGAAAGGTGTGGTAACTGTCTCACTTGTTATCTGTGGACACCCCAACCGCGCCGTATGGGAAGGGAGGAAGGTGGGAGTGAAAGTGGAAAGAGAGAAAGAGGAGCCGTAGTGGAGGGCTACGGGGTAATTTAGACCACCTGTGGATCTGTAACGTGCGCTGACATCGCACAGCACACGGACGCCTCTTCGTTTCGCCTCCATCGAAACGCAGCCGCCGAGGTCGGGTTCGAACCCGGGTGCTCCGCCACAGTAGTCGGGCGTCTTACCACTGCACCACCCCGGCGGAGCAGTTGTTGTTGTGGCTGTAGGAAGAAGGAAAAGAAAATGCACGGGCCTGCTACTTGCTCTGTATCTGAGCCACCTCCGCTGCCTCGTGCAGACAAGAGAAAAACTGATTGATTGATTTATAGGAAGCTAAAGGCGCGGTAACTGTCTCACTTGTTTTCTGTGGACACCGCAACCGCGCCGTAAGGGAAGGGAGGAAGGTGGGATGAAAGTGCAAAGAGAGAAAGAGGAGCCGTAGTGAAGGACTACGGAGTAATTTCGACCGCCTGGGGATCTTTAACGTGCGCCGACATCGCACAGCACACGGACGAGAAAATAGAGAAGAAAGAAAAGAAGAGAAAGACGCGCGCCGCAACAACAGCCGTCGTCCACCACCGAAGCGGTGGCGGGTGCAATGACGGCCTACAACAGATAAAAATTCGGTGACAAGCTAGACCCCCGCCGCAAGCGGCGGTGACCAACCTGTCCCAGCCCCATCAAGGGAGTCAGTAGTGAATCACCCGCTGCTTTTTATACGCTCGTCAGATCAGAGGGAAAGGGAGAGAATTCATGTCCGAGCAAGTAGTGATGACTCAGTCTCGGTGTCGCGACAGAAATCTCCTCCACCTCCTGCAGACGGGCGAGGGTGACGCTCTCTACCTCGAGCGCCGGGCTTGGCAAGCGTTTGCACACACACGCAAGCACACACGTTCGACACGTGTGGCTTCGACACGCCGGGGCACGTTCGCGGGATGAAGCGTGGGCGGCTGATTTCACGGCGCTGAAATGGCCGAAATGCTCGCTGCTTTGACTGATGCTACGTTACAGCTGCGCCGGTTGTCGCACATGGTGGTGACGAATCGTAACAGGGTCCGTAACACTGTAACGGGGCTCGTGGAAGCTCATCTCATCTCTCAGTACGAGCGCCTCACCCACACTCCCACGTGACGTCACATACTAGACAAAATGGGAATAGGAATCAGACAGAGGCCCGCAGACGAAAACATCTATCCCACCCAACATAAGGGAACACATACTGGTACTACCTTTACCTCGAAACATGCACCCAGACTACAACAAAGAACGCAGAGAACACAGAGCAAAACCATCGCTAAAAGAATGAAATGCAAAGCAGTCGATGAAGTTGCTTATGTGGACGCATCATGCGGACGAAACGGAGCAGCTGTCTCGGCAGTAGTAAATGGAGAAGGTGCACCTAAATTTGCGGCCTCAACACGCACCCATGACATCAGTGCAGCTGAAGAGGTCGAAATAGCGCTCGCATGCACTGGTACACAGGCCAAAACTATAATCAGCGACAGCAAAACGGCTGTCTGGAATTTTGCAAAAGGACGGATCTCAGAGGAGGCCAAAAAGATTCTTCTCACAAATCCCATTACTAGAACCATATCCATCATATGGATACCAGCACACGAGTCTGTCCCTGGCAACGAAGCTGCGCACCTGCTGGCCCGAGATCTCTACCACCGGGCTGCGGTAGAACAGCCCGAATGCAAGGGAATCAAAGATTGCGCTATCACATACAATGAGATCACAGAATCTCACAAATTAGATCGAAAAGTATACCCTCCCCCAGATCGGTCTCTCACTAACAATGAAGCACGCATCTGGAGGCGATTACAAGCCGATAACTACATCTGCCCTGTCTGGGTTTTCTTAACACAGACCGGGGAGGAAGAAGATTCTAAATGTAAAAATTGCGGACAAAAAGGCACGCTAGATCATATAATATGGCAATGTGCCGATTCCCCAGGCGCCCGCATTAACATTGATAGTAGAGAAACCTGGGAGGTTTGGCTGCGGAGCGACCCGCACGCGACCCGCCTGGCGGCTGAGGCCGTGAAGAGTGCTTGTAACCTCACCTGACCTCAGCCTGCGGGGCCCTCCTGACGCGCTCCCCGGCCTGCGTGCCAGGGGCGGGAGATGAGGGGCTCCTTTTCGGTGGAAATAAAGTTTTCATTCATTCATTCATTCATTCGAAGCGACCGTCGCTGACAAGGCCACGTTTACACCACGCATCCACTGGACGGCCGTTGGTTGCGTTCTCCATCCCTGTCAGATCATCTGAAGAGGCCGAGAAGGCGGCCATAGCCTTGACGATGGCCTACACCTCTGCCGAGACCATCTTCAGTGATTCCATCTCTGCTATTCGTAACTTCGCCAAAGGCCGGGTCACCCCTGTTGCCCTATCCCTCTTCACTGCACCAATTTCCATATCCGGCAGATCCAATTGATCTGGGCCCCAGCGCACTCACCCCATCCAGGGAACGAGGCAGCTCACAATTATGCCCGGGGATTCGTCAACCGGGTAGTGGCGTCACCCGTTCAGCAGACGGCGAGAGACCGCATGGTTACGTTTTATGACATCACCATGCACTACCGCTTAGGTAGACCTATCTACCCGCACATAATTTCCTTGCGAAACCCCAAGAGGTTGCGTGGAGGCAACTCGAAACTAACACTTTCCCGAACCCTGCGATATATGCTCGCATATATTCTGGGGTCTACTCCTCACCCTGTATGCTATGCGGCCAAAACGCCACTCTCTCGCACATACTCTGGGCTTGCCTTCGGGACACCCCTCCCGCAAGTTTGCGGCTCTCGAATAAAGACCAGTGGGAGGCCGTGTTGCTCATCTTCGACTCAGGTACACAGATCGAGGTGGCGACAAGAGCCCTAGAAGTTGTCAAGCGCCATGAGCTCATAGCTACTTGATGGGGCTATAACTCAACATTTCACTACTTACTGTCGAAGAAAATAAGTTTATCCTCCTTCTCCTCTACTGCGGCTCCAAATTTCTCTTCCAAGTCCGAAGCAGTGTTCATGGTGGTGTGCCTCCTTATCACTCCAAGATGGCGTCCACCCTAAAGTCCAAGATTCGGAGCGGTGCTAAACGGTTCATTGGGTTAATGCCCGCAAAATTGCTAGTTGAATCGAGCTTTAAAATGTGCGACGTAGCAGACCGACGACCTCTAGTCATCGAAACTATAACAGAGGTGTAACTTTTGGCGGCCATGGCTTTAAAAATTTGGAGGACGCTTAAGCTTCGCCTTCAAGAGTGGAACGCGATAGCGTTATTGCACCTCGTCGAAAAAACTTACTAAACGCAAGGGTATTGGGGCATCCTCGCACCGGTACCCGCGCGGCCCGAAGGGGAGAAGCGGGTGAGCGAAGATAGTGATCTAAAGAAAGGAAAGACGCTTGATTCTACAACCTGTGAGGGTGCACGGCGAAACGTCAGGGGCGAGTGGCGCGCCACGTGTCGGGGCAGCGCCGCACATTGCGAGGAGGCGTTCTTCTGTGATTGCCGCAAGATGGCTCTGCATGTGCGCAGAGCGTAGAAGAAATGTAGCGGAAACGTACTTCGCTACTCGTGTAACTGCGACTTCTGTAAGTAACATGCTCATAATTACCGATATACACTGCAGTATAACGTTCTACGGCATGTTTCTAAGGCAACACCGCATTCACTAGAAGCGCTTTTGTACCGCTTTCAAGCATCGAACTCGTGGCTGAATGGTAGCGTCTCCGTCTCACACTCCGGAGACCCTGGTTCGATTCCCACCCAGCCCATCTTGGAACTTGCTCGTTATTTATGAAGTGCATGCCGGGATTTATCGCTCACTGGACGCCGACGACACCGGCTTTTCTGCGACACGAGCTCCTTAACGCTACCGCGTTAAAATGTTAAATTGGTTTACAGGAAAGTAAAGACGTATGTATCTGTCACACTTCTGGTGGACCCCTGAATCGCGCCATATGGGAAGGGTAGGGGTAGGAGGCAATGAAGAGAGAACGAGATGCGCCGTAGCGGAGGGCTCCGGAACGATTTTGGCCACCTGGGCGAGAAGCGCAGCGCCGCTTTTCGCGCCGCATCCGAGGTAAAATTCCCGGCGACTGTGACCTAGGCTCGACATTTTAAATTTAGGACGACGCTCAAGAAGAAGTTTGAGTGTAGAAGCTAGAGCTCCTTATGCACCGATTTTCACTCACAAATTTCTTTAAATAGTTTCGGTTGGTTTTTGGAGAACGGATGACACAGTATGTGTCTCACTTTTCGGTAGGCACCTGTATACGGCGCCGCAATACAGGCCTTCATGCAGACAACTCCTGATAATTTTCCTGCCGCAGCGGAACGTTTCTGAAAAAAAAAAAAAACTAATTAATAGGCAGACTGGTTTACAGGAATAGGAAGGCGCAGTACCTGTCGCAGTTCTCAGCGGACGCCTGACCCATTACCAAAAAGGTCGAATGGGAAGGTGGAAGCGACAAAATTAAGGTACCGTAGTGGTGGGATGTTAAACAAATTGGACCATTTGTGAGAATTTAACGTACGTAAACCGACATCGAATAACTTACGGACGCCTTTGCGTTTTACATCCACCAAGACGGGGACACCGCGATCGGGTTCGAAACCGGGTACCCGGCCTCAGTAGCCGAGCGTGTTAACAACCGAGCCGTTGCGGATAGTTTTCCACAAAACCCGAGCTATACAGGCTTAGAATATTCTGGATAATTATACCAGAGTTGAAAGTGGGATATGGTGCATACGTGTGCTCAATTTGTAAATGAGTTTACAGGAAAGTTTCTTTTGTGGGTTATCTTGCGCGCAGGCACCCAGTTGTAATCATGAACCTCTAACTTTACGCCGCTAATGTTATATTGTATATCATAATTAGCACGCAGTCGTAAGCTACCCAGTTATGTGAAAGACTACCCTCAATCGATACCTTTAAATCCACGCTTTAACCAGGTATATGGACGTGCCTGCTTGGCCTAGTAGTAGTATGTCTTACATCTCGCTCACCAGTCCTGGAAGGCTCCATTTCCATGTCATCCTCCTACCTCAAATGAAAAATCCGAAATGGGAGTGCCTGGCATGTAGCGTGGTTTTGTGACGACCAACCGATCAATCAGCACCTGGCCACGTCACCTGCCACATCCATGGCCATGAGTTTTCGCTCGCATCGCCTACAACGATGAGAATGCCGTATTTTCGGAAGAACGAATCCTTTAAAGCTATTGCGTTAAAATGTAAAAGGACCAGCTGTCCGCGGGAAGCACCGCCTACCATTAACTAATCCCGACCCTACCTCTTAGAGGGTGGTCCACAAACCCAAACCGCCCTTCACCAACTTCTCTTGAAAAGGTAAATTTATTTCGTTAAAAGGAAGTGCCCTACACCAAGCTGTGTAGCACCCCAGTATTTTGACAGTCATTATAAATGAGCGCACGCATAATTTTTATTTCATGATTGTGTGGCGGTCGCAATTTGGTGTTAAATTTTAAAGGCAGAGGCTAATAAAGAGGGTCTAAACTGCCATAAAAAGCGACACCAAGATTGGCGGGCCATGCGACCATCTACCTATCGGATGTCACATCAATAACGTAGTCTACAGGCTTGAAGCAATACTGAAACACTCTGCCTGGAGGTTTTAGAAGGCATTGCCTTGACCGCCGACCCCTCATACGTCAGGTGCCCCCCGACCTTCACCGTCCAGGAATGTTCCGTCACCTGTGCGAAGCGTGCTTAGAGCAAAAACTTCATCGGGGGCAAATTCAACTGCTTTGAGGAATTACATCATCGGTTGTCTCATCGTCTCGCTAATATTTTTCAGCCAAGCATATCTCGTTAAATAAAATGAAGGTAGGTTATATCGGCGGAAACATGCTAGCGGGGGTGCATCGCTCTGTACCTGGAAAGCGGCGTCCATGGACTTTTGTTTGAGGAAGAGCTGCCGGTTGAGGAAGATGGAGACGAAGCAGTCCTTTGGGTTTCGCGCCACGTAGATGTACTTTGCCCGCTCCGACCAAGGCATCAGTTGGACAGGCAGGTGCGACTTGATGGCATTGGGTCGCGGCATCCGGCGGACGGCTTCGGCGCCCACAAGTTCCAGGTGCGGAGTTGCCTTGGACCACTTGACGTAGTCGCCCGACGGATGACCCTGCGGAACCCAATTGTCCACAGGCATGAATCACCTGAACTGCTGCGTAAGGCCGCAACTAACCTCCAATTAACTATACCAAACGGAACATTACGATATTAAATTATTATTCAGAGTAGAATATCCAGAGTAGGAGTAGTCTCTACAACAGGGACATTTGTCGGAAGGGTGTAAATGAACGAGATAAAAAGGCAAAGGTTAATCATAGGAAAGCAGGAAGTTGCGCAGGAAAAGCGGCTCAAAGGCGACAGGAAACCGACAACACAAGCGCACACCACCAACTGTGAAAACAGCAGAAGTTAGCTTCCGAAGAATTCAGAAAATAAGGATTCATGAAAAATGAGAAGAATAAAGACGAGAAGAATATAATTATGGAGGACGCACATTGCAGTGTTCTTTTTTGACTCATGAATTTATTAATGGCAAATTAAACGACTCGTTGCCAAATCATGTGAAACAGTGTTTCCGCACGTCCTAATCGGTTTAAACAGAATTAAACTCCAGCAAATGTTTTTGATCCCTGCTGCCACACCATGCTCTGTTCTGGAAACTGGGCTCCGGACACGGAGAACAAGAAAGTAATTTTCACCGCTAATGTTTTTATAACGTCCCCATGATTTGCCTCCTGGGGCACTCACGCTGTTACAGGGATCAAAACTCAAAATCTCAGCTACATATACTCCTTCCGAAGCCTGCCTGCAGTAACAATTGCTTTCGTGCCTGCTTTTTGCATTCGCATTTTCTTTTTCTTTTTCATTCCTTTGCACCATTCAGTGGATTGCAGCAGCACATTATCACGTTCTTGCGCAAGCTATCTCGTACACCACATGCTGATCAAATGACTATCTTCGAGCAGTGTTTTCGTCATGTAGAGCCGCACTGAGTTTTAACAACATAGCGCAAGCGTCGATCAAACTGCTAGTCAGAGCCCTGTAACGGCGATAGCATGGAACACGGTGAGGGGTCGCGCACGCCCTCTAAAAGAAAGCAGTTTCTGCTACGCTGTTCCGATAAGAGGACACACGCCCTGCCACAATATTTGTTCTCGAAAAGCCGAAGGGCAGTAGAGCAATTGCGCATTAATGTAACACTTAGACGTGATTCCCCTGTTTTCTTTTCCTGTTACGAAATGCCGCGCCGGCGAAGCAAAGTTAAGATAATAAAAGTGTAAAAGAAAGCAAATATACCAGCATGCGGAAAGCATTATTTACAACGAGACCCTACTTATATTAGCTGCCCTCAAAGAGGTGCGAACATGATAGAAGAGGCACTAAGCAACGCACTTGTGCTCTACTGCCTACAGTTTTTTTTTGTTTCGCAGACAGATATTGTGGTCGGGCGTGTGTCTTCGTGATCGGAATAGCGTAACAGACGACGCTCCACATTCGTGCGCATTCGCCAACTCTCGCCGTTATAAGGCGCTGAGCAGCAGTTCGGCAGGCACTCGAGCTATATTGTTAAACATCAGGGCGGCTGTACTGACCTCTGGATAACTAACAATATCACGCAAGCGTCAATACCTCGGGCCAGTGGCACCCAGTCGAAGCATGGCTAAAATCGGCAGAGGGAACTAGCACGCGCATAGGTCCTGCTGCTCGATATAGCATTGTCTATTTGGTTGCTCTGTTTCCTGATAAGCGATCCCCGCGAAGGAAGTGTTAATTGTCACCGATCCCTAATAGTATCGCTCTTGCATTCCAAGGCTGCATGTTTATGGCTCTGGATTGTAACGAACGCGTAACATTGCAAGCACTACGGCAGGCTGAAGTTGTGTTCATTGGTAGAGTTGAGAGCGTTTGCTTTAGCTATTATTCTTATTTACTCACTCCATCTCTACCTTATTCACTCATATTTTCTGCACTCCTTTAAACTTTAGCAGCACCCTTTAAAGTGAAAACCTCTCTCGGCTCATCGGCTGCAAAGTTGTTCGCACTAATTGAGAATAAAGAAAAAAAATCTACACACCGGGAGTCTAACCACTAGCACTCCGATCCATACCTGAGAGCACTAACCACTGCACCATGCCGTGTTTTTTTCTTCTTTATTGCTTGACTTTGATATACAACATTTCGCAAAAAGAAGCCCAAGTCACAACATGAAGGCACATGGGTATAATGCATATCGCTAGTACATTATGATCAGCCAGTGTGCCTGGCTTCATGGCATTAGAACTCACGCAAGAACAAAAGAGGTCCTATCCTTGAGAGCTATTCGGAAGGTTCTGCAGCCGCTTTTCGTATGTGTATAAACCAGTGCCTACATTGTCAAAATAATTTCGAGCAGGTCTTGCATCCTTGTCACAGTTATAGCCGGCGATTCGGGAGCGCCATTACAGTGGAGACACATAAGCATAATAACAATAAATTGTACCACATGCTCATTATCCGTGCTTAAATATCGAATGCCGTGGGAGCCTAGTGGAAAATTCTTTATTTTTCGTTGCAATGCATTTCCTTTTAGCATCACGCAGGGGTCGAGACCAACCAACGTTAGTTCTAGCGTGCGGATTTAAGTAGCGAGGACAATGACGATCCAGTTATTGATAATGATGATGGTAGTAGCGATGACAATGACGATGCATTTAAATTACAACGATGACAGCAGGAATGACAATGGCCATGCATTAAGTGAAAACAGTCTTGTAATGTGGCTTTCGCATTGCACTCTTAAGCAGACCTTAAGCGCAGCCTGCTAATTTTCGAAAAGGAGGATTAGATCGAGCAATATAATCTCATCGGCTTACCTGCCGGGTTTTCTTAGTAGGCAGAGCGCCGCTGCCCCGGAAAGGTTGGTGCAGGTTTCGAACCCTCATCAGGACAAATTTTTCTTCTACTGTAAAGTTAATCCCGTAGCTTTGCTTTGTTGACGTATATGGCTCGACTAGGTGGACGAAAAAGAGTCTCACCATTATAATTGAATTTACATAATATATTGCGTCAATAATGGGCGTTATCTACAGTTAATTTTTCGTGAATAATGATCGTGCAAGTTGCTTCTTGACCATGCTAGGTCAATGAGCGCAAATGTGTTCTTTTTCGTCACCCGGCCACTTAATCTCCCGTGATTCTCCCGGTTGAGGTCGAATCCGGTGCAGCAGTCGGGCGTTTTAACCGCTGTGCCATCGTGGCGGTGTTTATGTTGATAATGAATGCCGAGCTAACCACAGCCATGTTTTAAGGGGTTGAGCACTTCTCATGTTTGGCGATTTCTTTCGGTTGTTGTTGTTGTGGCTGTAGGAAGAAGGAAAAGAAAATGCACGGGCCTGCTACTGGCTCTGTAGCTGAGCCACCTCCGCTGCATCGTGCGGACAGAAGAAAATTGACAAGGAAAAAAAAAAGAGGGAGAGAAAGATGCGGGCCGCAACAGGCGTCGTCCATCACCAAAGCGGTGGCGGGTGCAATGACGGCCTACAACGAATTGCAAGCGGCGGTAACCTACCTATCCCAGCCCTATCAGTGCCAGGAACAGTCACCCTCCATTTGTCTGGGGCTCGAAATTTCTCTTCCAAATCCGAACATGGTGGTGGACCACCTTAGCAATCCAAGACGGCGTCCACCCTGAGGTCCGAGGTTCGGACTGGTGCTAAAAGGTTCGTTGGGTTAATGCACATAAAACGGCTAGTCCAGTCGAGTTTTAAAATGTGTGACGTAGCAGACCGACGACCTCTGGTCATTGATTCAAAATTGGACGAAGCGCTAACAACACATTCACATGAAAGAAGACATGGACAAGCGCTTGTCCGTGTCTTTTTTATGTGAATGTGTTGTTAGCGCTTAGTCAATTTTTGAAAAAATGCTGCACCAACTGGCCCAGCAAAAGTCCTTCTGGTCATTGAAACCGTAACGGAGGTGTAACTTTCGGCAGCCATGGCTATAAATTGTTAAATTGGTTTAGAAGAAAGAAAAGACGCATGTATCGGTCACACTTCTGGTGGACCCTTGAACCGCGCCGTAAGGGAAGGGAGGGGGTAGGAGGCAAAGAAGAAAGAGTGAGAGGCGCCGTAGTGGAGGACTCCGGATTAATTTCTGCCACGTGGGGATCTTTAACGTGCACTGATATCAATCATTGCACCCATCACCGCTTAGGTGGTGGACGTCGGTTGTTGCGGCGCGCGTCTTTCTCTCCCTCTTCTTTTTCGTTCCTTCGCTATTTTCTCTCTTCTGCCCGCATGAGGTAGGAGAGCGTCCGTGTGCTGTGTGATGTCAGCGCACGTTAAAGATCCCCAGGTGGTCGAAATTGCTCCGTAGCCCTCCACTACGGCTCCTCTTTCTCTTTCCACTGTCACTCCCACCTTCGTCTCTTTCCTTACGGCGTGGTTAAAGTGTCCACAGAAAACAAGTGAGACAGTTACCGTGCCTTTCCCTTCCTATAAAGCAATCAGGTAGCTCAGCTACAGAGCCAGTAGCAGGTCCGTGCATTTTCTTTTCCTTTACAGCCACAACGATAACACAGCACACGGATGGGGGAGATGGTGAAGGGTGGCTGTTCCTGATCCTACGGGGCTGGCTGGGACTGGTAGATCAACGCCGCTTGTGCCGGGGCTAGCCTGCCACTGAATGTTCGTATGCTGTAGGCCGTCATTGCAACCGCCACCGCTTAGGTAGTGGATGACTTCAGCACAGTCGACCAGTCTCCTTTGTGAAGCTGGTTCTGAGCTGGAGACCGCGATCTCCCAAGCCCCGTTGTCCGTAAGGACCCATTCGGCCGGTGGTTGAATATCCGGGAATCTGAAAATATGTTTTCGAATGTAGCTCTCAGGGCCTCGCAGAGGGAACATTCGGATTGATCAGTAGAGGGGGAGAAGAGCGCCAGCAGTGCTGGGGAGGAAAAGGTGCGGGCTTGAAGGTGTCTTCATGGTATTTGTTGCGGTTTAGTTAAGGAGGGG
>NC_139344.1:457298530-457401030 GCF_055883805.1 Amblyomma maculatum | reverse complement strand
TCAACTGAGTGCCTGTTCGCTAGGCTGATGTGGATATGAAGAGATATTTTCCAATGGTTTAGTGCGAAAGCACCCACATGGACGCTAGAGTCGCGTAATGATCTAGGATCGTGCGTTCCTTACTCCTGATTGGCCCGCCAGATCGTGAAGTCCCAATCCTCGTGTCCTTTCGCGGGTAATTAAAACAGAGCTTTCGAGCGGCATCATCGATCTAACCAGGCTAGACATCGGATAATGTTTTAGCGGACCCATGTTCCATATTACTGAGGGCGGTAGTTCAATGTCCTGGACACATTCTGGATGCATATGTGACATCCAGCTATAACAGCTAGGCCTGGACGCGATTACGCATTGCCTTTCCAGTGCGGCTTCAGCAGCTGCTTCTGCACCCCAGAAGAGCTCTTTTAATGGGGCGGGCGGTTTAGACAAGCGTGTCGCCCTCTGTAGAGCGGACCTTTTACTGCGGGTTGTGGGCAACAAACATGGAATGTTGTAAGGTGAAAGGCATAAATCGCTGTTTCAAGATCGCATCGTGAGATACAGAAAATAAGTGATTTACAAAAATTAAGGGAAGGCTTAATGTTCCCCTTAAAAGTAGACACAAAACGCATGTATAGCAACACGTTTTCACTGTGCAAATTAAAAAAAATTCTGTGTAAGTTATTGCATTAAATTTTTTTTATTGCTTTAAACATCTTAAAATAAAGTATATATAAAGTATTCCTCTTAAAATAAAGTATAGGCAAAACTCATGCTACACCTGAACTAGACTGAACTATCAGTAAAAGACGAACACAAATCTCTGAGCCCAAAATTCGATAAAAGACTCATTTTTCTGCTTCATATAAATGCGATGAAAAAGAAACGTTCCAGATCAAGTACTATCTTTAAACTCAAATCACGTAAACACTGGGGTTCCGATGGAGCATGCCTTCTACACATTTATCGCTCTTTTGTGCGCTCATCCTTGGACTAGTGTTGCATTGTATACGGATCAGCAAGGCCGTAATACGTAAAATAACTGGACCCAGTACAGAACTTAGGTTTGCATCTTTCAACAGGTGCGTACAGAATATCACCTATAAACAGTCCATACGTAGAAACCATGAACCTCCTCTTGCAGACAAAATAACTATGCTCACATGCTCGTGCATTCTGAAGACCCATTCGCTCCTCAGACATATCTGTTACCAACGAAATGTCCATCTTTAACGCCGTTCATCAACAAACCTCATGCAATAAGGCCACTTCTGCGCTTCGAAGAGAAATGCCAAGAATTAGCCAGAATGATAACTTCGCTTAAGAGTGGTCGGGAACCCGATCCGCTCCCATCTTGGTACTGCCTTCCCATAGTATGTGATTTCACACTAGTACAATTTCAGAAGAAATAAAAAAAAACCCCGTAACCTATAGTAGAATAGCATTTAGCACTAAACGAAAAATACAGGGAATACGCATTTTATACCGATGGTTTAAAATCAACACGCTGCATAGGGAGAGCAGTGGTAAGAAAATAATTAGGAAAAAACAGTGCGACTGACTCAGACTACACCCCTTTCACTCCGTAGTCGTACGCGGTCTATACGGCTATAGAAAAAATAAATAAATAAATGAGAGCGCAAGGAACAGTATCATTGATTCTCTAAGCGTACTCACTTCATACAAGAAATTCAGTCCGAATTGGTGGCATTATACGCAGGATAAGAATAGCCACCCCAGACGGACACAACGCAAACATTTCCTGGGTACCGAACCATGTTTTAATAGATAGAAATAAAAAAAGCTAGTGCATGCGCTGTGCAACCCCAGCATCTATAGATTAAAAAAACTGAACTTTCCATCCAATGACACAATGATGTTAGTGCACTAAAGTGAGAAATAGCCGGCTGCCTAAATGAAACACAAGTAAATATTAAGTTTATCTAGTAAAAACTGCCATGATAGAATTAAAGCCATACTGGCAGCATGAAAATTTCATCGAAGTAATTTTATGTCACCTTGGTATTCGATATACGCACCTCACATACAGTTTTAACGCGGGAACGTTAAACGTCCCGTTCAGCGAAAATCCGGCGTCGGCGGCCATTCGTCGGCGTTGGCGTTGTGAGCGAAAAATCACAAGCATGGCGCAGCCAGCTGACTGGTTGGACGTATGGTTGCCTGACATTACGTTTGTCAGGAGCTGTCAACCCGGGTCTCGCTTTTCACGTGGGAGGTTGATAGCAGAATCAGCCTACCAGGGCCGTTGCATTGACTGTACCTCATGCAGGCACTTCCATACAGCTCGGTTAAAGCGGGTCTTTACATGTGCGCTGGTAGCCTACGATATCGCGCCATACCCTTGAAGGCGAATCTTAATTGGGAATCATAATTTTTATTCTTGCAAAATAAGACACACCAAAATGTAATTTGTGTGGTGAGGCACTCCTTGCCATTCACATTTCATGTTCGTGCATAATTTTAGTCAAACTGCGAAAAAAAAAGCCACTCTCCTTTGTTGTACTCCGAATGCCCATTATTTCACCCTCGTTTATTATGAGAAAATGCACTCGTGGAAACGTCTTGTGTGTTTACAGATTAAAAAAAAAAAGCTAATATGCCTAGCATGCTATGAGATGGTACAGCTTACTTTAAACATTTCTTACAAAGCTAAGGATTTCTACCCCGCGATTGACGCATATGATAGCCTTAGTTACTTGTGCGCCATAAAAAACAACACAACACACATCCAATACAAACGTCACTACGCCATACACACCATAACGCGTCCACCAAGCACCCCTCTACTAAAAAGCCCTTCGTTGTCTATGCGTTGCATGCCCGTCTGGCATCCAGAGGACCTAGGTTCCATTCCCAGTGGAACAAATCAATTTCATTGAACACATTTCATGGCTTTATTTTTAATGTGGGGTGTTTGAGATTTCCGTACGGGATCATGTGGGTGTTAAGGCAAAGCCCTGTAGACCAATAAGAATTTTTCCGCACGAATATTTCCGACACGCTGGTGTCGATAACTATTACTACTACGACGCTGACGGTCGACTGAACGAGATGTATACGCATCGCGTAAAATAAGCCTTGTCCACAATGACTTGAACTACCATCCTTCCGACACCCAGCCAAGTGCGCTAACCGCTGCTCTACGACAACTCCCTGAGAACGTATCGCCTTGTCTAGCGAAGGGCGCCGGAGGAAAATGTCAATAGCGTCAGTATGCACGCTCGCCCGCTCTGTATACGTCGCCGCCTTCGCTCAGAGTTTTATTCCACATCGATATGACTGGCGATACACCAGGCTTCAGTCGCGGGCGGGGAAGACCGAGACAGTACACCACATTGCCATTCCTGAGAAACCATGAAGAAGTGTACTCGATGTTTGACCAGGTTAGGATTTTGTATCACCACAAAGAAAAGTTGACGAGAGAGATAGTTGAGGCATATTTTATTTCAAGGGACAATAAGTGTGTCAGCAATACTTCTCTTGATCTTTCAAGCAAAGAGATTTCTTTTTTGAGTGACTCTTTGTGTAGCAGGTGAACCAAATGGGTTGTTTCACGTGATTGCTTCGTTTTCGTCATATTTGTTTTTATCTGGGCCTTGGAGTAAAGGCTTAGGCTGAGTTGTGAGTAAGCGCTTGCACTGTGGCATTCTTTTATCTTGTCCTGTGTTTTCCCGTTCGCGCTGTTTAAATTATGAATCCTTCAAACGAGGTTGTAAGAAATGGCGCTTTTGATGCATCTTTTTGAAAACATGGTACACACAGTTAGTGAAGTTTGTCTTCCAAATTCCAGTCTGGGGTTAGCGACGATTAATTTTCCACTGCGGTGTGTTCAAGAAGTGAAATGAGGACGGAGACCGCGTATGTACCCTGCGTACTCTGTGTGTGACACTTTTCGTTTCTGAGAGCTAGCCTCGTCGGCGCCCGGCGAGGCGATGACACGAGTGTCTCATCCATCAGTGTTTTGCGAGCGCGTGAAGGTAACGGAAAAGCCCGCTATCCCATGCGGCAAAGTGAGGGAGTGAGGCCGAAGAGTCGGCGAGCTTGCAACGCGTCGCAGTGAAGTTTTCTTTTTTGTCTTGCCCAGAGATCCGAATTTGCGAACTATGGTGTGAATTTCTTGCGCTCGCACTTATAATAAAATGCGTTGTCTTGTCATTCAGTTACTCTAATTTAGCGACTGTGTAGTTGAGCATGGTGGAGTGCGATATAGTTGGAAAGAATAGATCTTGTTTGGCAAAACACGAACTAATTTTTACCACGTCTTCCGTTTAACGTTGTATGGGAACATTTGGCAAGATGGCGTCCGACATGACATTGTGCGTCGGAATCATCTTCCGCATTTTCTGACGACATATATTCATTTAAGACTTACGAAAACATATGCCAAGACCACCGAAGTTATCTAGAACAGTAATTTTTATTGCGAATGCTGATGTCTGTCGTTTTTGGGGACACGAAGTTCTTACTGCATATCTTTAGCTGACAAGCAGCAGATGATAATTAGTCAAGATTGCTGCGAATTACGATTAAGCCTGCACTGCCTTTATTATCATCACCCTGCAAGGAACTAAATACTGACACATTCGGCAATAATGTACTTCAGAGCTGAACTGATACTATAGACATTACGGCTAGTGTTGAATCTATTACAAAACTTGTAGGTAAAGCATGCTAATTAGTTTACCGCTAGCGTTTAAATCGGTTACGCTGTACAACTCATTAAGCCAAATAAAGTTAAACAATAAAAGCCAGACGAAGTTCGGGCTTTTCCTTAATGTGTCATGGATATGGGAATGAACTGATAACGACGTCATTGTTGACTAATCCGCTGGCTTCACCCGTATGATGCCGTGTGTTGTACAACGCCACTGGGTAACGCTTCTTGAGAAATTCTTTTTGCGGCATTGGTTTTCTTTAAAGCAACCATGTATTCGCTGGAAACATGGTACCATTAGTGCAGTGTGTCTGCCTGGTGCTGCGCACTGTGGAGAAGTGCAAACGACTGCTCCACTTTGTTCGACAATTACGTCATCAGATTACACCCCCGCGCTAATATACTTCGCATCCTTAGTCCGCAGGTTTCATAGGTTCGTCCCTTTTAATCTCGTCGAAATGTAGGAGCTCTTTATCGATCCTTTGAACCGGTACTTAGGAGAAGTTCGAGTTGGCCTGCATCAAAAGATTACAGCTTTCTACAGAGAATTACGCAACTGGCACGTAAATAAAAGCCTTGATAAAACAGAAAAGAAAATATCCAAAACATGCGGTTTCGCATGTAAATGAACGGGTCATGGAGTGTATCCTTTGCCTTCATTTGCTTCGAAATAGCGATCATTCAGGCCTTTTCGAGGTAGACGGCCCGAATTTGAATTAAGTGGCGGGATTGCTCTTAAAGATGGTTTTCGGAGTAAATGCCTCCTGTGATACCTCAAAAGCATTAAAATACCCAGAAGGAGCTGCCACAGAACCGATATTTACAGAGAATAAAAACTGAATGGAGATGATCTCGGCTTCTCTTTAAGCGAACGACTCCCCAAGGTTCCTGGGAGGTCAAGTGTAATTTCACTGCGCGTGTTTTCTTTTCTGCTGTCGCAATTTCGCTGGCTAAAGTGAGGTAATAAAACCTGTCCTCGAAGGGCTGGAATTAACCTTACAAGATGGTTCGTTGTTGCTGCTGAAGCTTAAATAGTACGCTTTGCGTAATCTTACTGGCGTATGGGAGTGAGGTGAGGTCGACATGGCTGAGGCTATTAGCGCCATGGTTGCTGGTAGATTTTACCAAGACACCGAAAATGTGAGCAACTCGGAGTATTTAACCAGAGGCTAACGTATTTAGGGCGATGGTTTAATCTGGGGATATTTAATTTGAAAGAATATTTTACAAGATATCTTTGTTGTTTTTATCACCACCATTTTTTCACAAATTCCATGGCCTCATAATGTGCCTCCTCTGGCAACGCCGCTACGCACAGCGTTCTCTTATCAAACCTTTTGCCCACATAACATTCAACGACACCTAAACCTTCACGTGTTATTATTTTGACATATAACTGCATTTTACCACTCCGTGCAGATAGGGAGCAAATGAGGTGTAACTTAACAGCAACTACTGGATAAAGAATGGGTAGGGTAGTCTTATCCCGCTGATATTTTCTACGGGATGACTTCTCTTCTTCACGAGCAAGACAATGGCAAGTCCAGAGAAGTGGAAACGGTGCATAGGTGACTTTCCCTTCCACCCATTGTCTCAGTTCGCACTATCTCCGTACAACGACGTTATTCAGGGACGCCTTTGCGAGAGTGTGCGATATTGAAGCAATTATTTTGCCTTAAGGTGGTTTTCTTAAGATTTACGCAGCGTCTGAAAATGTACGTGGGCGTCTGCTGAGATGCACTAGTCACCAATTTCGGAGCTTCGGCTTGGCGCCGTACGTTGTTCATTCATTGGATTTTTGAATGCAGCATAATTGTCCATCGTTTCAAATATCAAGACAAGAGACTACCATGATAGTTTCAAGCTATGTGAAAACAAAAATGTGCAGCAAACATTTTGTCTCATGTATCTCATTCTCATACTCTTCTCATCTCATGTATGTTATCATATCCTATGCCATGCAGCTCATTACATCTCGTGAATCTCATGCTCATTTGAGCAAGTAGAAAGAAAGAACGCAGCAACTGATGTACTCTTGTTTGGTTGCAGTCGTATGACGCAGTTAGCGAAAACATTCATTTTATCGTCAGAGTTAAGCAAAAATCTGGCGCGGGATTTACTTCAGTCATGCTGGTGCGGGTGCGGGAACGTAGAGATGAATATGTGAGACTTCAAATAAACTACACTGAAACCAAAACCGTAGTCTTTTCTTCATTATGAATTTATAATTCTGGAAAGCGAACGTAAAATTATAAAAAAACAAATAAACTGCCGGAATTGCAGTCGTTCCCCAAGGTGAAGGAGCTGTCAAAATACCAATGGCTGCCATGCACCGCGTCTCTCTTCCTCCATGTTGTGCCCCCTAAGATGACAGTATGAGTGCAACCTGCATTTCTCTAGTATATAAATCGTATCCTTAAAATAAAGACTGTCTTCAGCCGCTCGGTGAACACGATAATTTTCAGTTCCGATGCACAACGCGATCATTATGGCTGTAAGTTCGTTTTACCTGCTTCAAGTGCTTGAAGCAGCTTATCACTACATACGATTTTTATATGTGCTTTTACTACGTACGAGTGATTTAACACCGAGATAGGCTCTTCGCATGAAGCTCAGATGCTCCTTGGGAGTATTTTATCTGTCATGAGCTTCTCATTCAATTGTCTTGCACATGCGCCGAGTAAGTGATTGTACTGTTCGGCTTCTGAGCGCAGAAGGCAGAATCGAATTCTGCAGCCGCGCTTCCATGGCGGTTAAATGCAAATCTGTTCACGTGCTGTGCAATATCAGTTAACATTAGAAATGCCATTTGGTAAAATTAGACGGTAGATTATCACAATGATGCCTCTCCTTATCCTCCCTCTCTCCCTTTTTCTACCTTCATCCCTTCCCTCACGGCGCGGTCAAAGTGTTCTCCGAGAAGTGGGACTTTTGTCGCAATTTTCCTCATAGCGACCGACACGACCACTGCGGGCTCTGCACATCACAACTCTCTAGTGTGTCTGGATTCCAGCGGACGACTCTTAACGCGTGCGTAGCACGTGAGCAGCACGCGGCGTCAGCGGAGGTAGCGTCGTTTGGCGTGCAGTGCGGCGTTTGCACGTCAGCTGCTGTCCGACTTGCACCATTGCCGGCTGCCGGTTGCGCGCAGCTCAACGGTCTGCGCAACATCCGCCAGGTACTAATGCAGAGTGCGCATTCCTAGGCACGAAGAGATCAGTCGCCCCGTCATGAACTGTCCCCCCTGAGTACCCTAGCACTGTCCTCTCGCACCATGAAGCAATGCGAGGGATAAACAACAGAGTATCGAATGACATGGTCCCAATAGCGAGACGTGAGATACTTTGCCACTGAAGCACGCAAAATGACCATGGTGATAGCTTCTTCTCTTTTTTTTTCTTCCTCTATGGGACGACAAGTTAAGGAGCGCGCATGTGATAGTGCCGAGAGAGGAGAATCTAAATGAAGGTTGATTGTTAAAAGCTTGAGTAAAAAGCTAGAAACAGATATAACCATGTTCAAACAGTGGGAAAAATACGAGCACAGAGCTAGTACATTACAGAATTAAGCACAGGAAAAAAAGTGGCACACAGCGTCGCATGAATTGTGGCTTTAAATGGGTGGAACTATACGTAGAAAAGAATAGTTTGGAGAGAAATCTTAGGGGAAGATGGATCATTTACTTTCGTATATTTGGGCGGACGTGTCAACGCACTGCTCAATCATAGGCCTCAAACTTCATCTTTGTTTCTGTCGAGTATTTGGCAATGGTACAGATGCTGTAGAAAAGCCTGTTACGACTACACTCGGTATAATCTATGAGACCAATAGCCCAAGTTGAGCGATGTAAAAGCTGAAGCACTATAGCCATTCTAGTTAAGAATTCTGCAACAGAGTTATATAGGACTGTGGTTCGTGGGCTGACATCTCGCGTTTATTTCTGATGATTTTACAAGGTAGTTGTGAGAAGCTAGTTTTCGATAAGTTTTCGAACCGACAATATATGCACCTCTAATTGTATGTCATTCATTTTAAGTGCATAGTGCTCATCAAGAGGTCATACAGATAAGTTCGCCTTCATCCTCCACCCCCTTCTTCTCCCAGTGCAAACCAGAACATCTAACACTTTGCCAAGATCTGTGCCACTCTCTCAATGACAAACATTACCAGTGTTTTATTGGCGCTACAGCATCTAATTTAAGGCGAAGTTAGCTTAAGCGCCCTTCAAAATATTCTAAACCTGCTTCCCAACGGTACCACCAATATATCAGTGCCATCAAAAAGACTGCCATGCTGCCCCCGATGTCGTGTAAAACTGTTGCTGAGGCCCTAAGGACTCAGTGAATGAATAAAAAAGTAATTTCAACTCACTGAGAGCGAACTTTGCGTGCGTGAGTTTGTGCGCGTGTGTGCGTGCTCGTGTGCGTGCGCGCGTGTATGTGTGTGCGTGTTTTAACTTGAATATGGTGAATTTGTCGTGTCAATGCACGCCCACTTCACGCGCTATGCTATGTATTCTCCGCTTATGTTGACGACCAGGTTTGTGTCTTTGGAAAACTATATATGCCTGGAATCAGGCGCTAGGGTCGGAAGGAAGCAGCTACAAAATGGTGAAACTATCCTTTTCCGCTGAGAGTATCTGCACCGACATGTGTCCCGCCATGCGGAACCACCCAATACCCGGCTGTGTTTATCGCGCGAAGAAGGAAGCTGAAAATTATATTGAAAGAAACAGAATAAAACCGCCGGTTTCCGCTTTCTCGCCGGTCGTGACCGGTTTCGTATTCTCGCATCTTGTTGACAGCGGTGGAGAAGCGGCAAGTGCGAGGCGACATTTTAAACTAGCTTGGGAGTGTGCCGGAGCAGTACATTTGTGGATGTTGATGCATCGAGTTTGTGGGTGAATTAATGAACATTTAGAGTTTTGCACCGAAAAAAAAAAAACCGCTCTTGCGAAGTGAAGCAGATTATTGTGAGGGCTGCAGCACCGACTTCAGAAATACCACTGTAATCAATGACAATAGCAACAACGCAAACATGCCTCGCATAATTTTAAATATTTCACTTGAAACTATAACAGAATTGAATCATATAGTTACAAAATATCTAACCAGTGATTTCTCTACACATCAAACAGAGGGGAGGGGCAAGTAGGTGCTGTACATCCCCCATCCCGCCTTTTGTTGCGGGAAGCACCTGATTAATTCGCAACGAATGTTTTTTGTTACTGTGATGAATACCAAAGATGACTGCCTCTTCTCCTCTACACTCAGCGTGCCCTTATCCCTGGAAATTCAGCCCCCCCCCCCCCCCCCCCCCCCCCCCTATTACATTCAATTCTAGGAAAACTTCTGAACCGGACAGTTCAGAAGCGTTGGGCTGTGCATAACTGAAGTATCGAAATGTGCATTAGAGACTCCAATTTTAGCCTGACGATGAGACAGAACTTATCCACCTTTAGTAACGGCACCCTGATTGGCAAGTCCTTTTCTTCGTTTTCCTTTCGGCTTTATCATTCACAGTTTAAGCGCACCGTTTTGGTGTCATGAAAGACGTGCTGGCCGAACGGAAAAGGTCGTGTTGAGATTGAAGAAGAATAGTGCTCCTAAGGCTATCAATAAAAAAAAAATCAAAATTATTCCCAGAGGAGAAAGAGGAGTTGTACGTTCCTTAGTCCATGCTATTCTGCGCAGTGCTGGATACGAATGCGGAGTACACATATTTTACAGAATGCTAGCGAACTCAAATACAATGTGTGCGGCCGCTGAAAGTCCTGAGCCTGCCCCCAGTGCACTGCGGGCAGGCTTAATTCCGGTAGGTGCACAAATTGCATTTGCTTCTGCCAGTGTTTGACAGAATGTGTGCATTCAATCGCTAGTATTGTTGCGTGTCGCGTCTTTTCTTCTTCCTCCTCTTGTTATCTGTCCTCACTACATTTCATTTCATCCTGTCTAAGAGATACTAAGAGATCACTCTGGTTTACATCATTAAATGTGTGAAAATTACTCCCTGTACACGGATTTACCCAGCGCTTAATGGAGAAACTCAGCCATGATTCCACAGCAGGATCCACATCTTTGGTTGTAACACTAAAACAGAGTACGAAGTGCGCGAACCTGAATTGGAGAAACTCGCATAGACGGTGACGCCTCTAATCCGAGTCGGCGCATTTTAGAAAACGTTATAGAGTGGGCTGTGCAGGCGTAGTGCTAAGCAAGGTGAAATTTCGCGTCACGTCTAAGTAGGCCACTACACACTTATGACGGTAGCCTGGCGACCTTCGCGCAAGGACTTACCCAGTATTACGCCGCCTTGCACAGTTTTCAGAAGAATAATATCTCAGGATAATAAAGGAAGGATAATTTGTCACCTGGACACCTATGAAACCTTCTCTGTTGTCCGTACTCAAATAACGTGGAAGCAATAATAATAATAACAAAACAGTTCTGCATTCACCTGACAAACTGGCGAGCGGGTGAAGACTAGAGTTTACCGGTTTTTAACATTAGACTGCATCAGCGACGTCGCTTCTGGCTAACGTTACACGCGAGGAAAGCCATTGCAAATATAAAAAGTAGCGGTCCTGTGCAAACAGCGGTGTATCCCGTTGGAGTGCAATGCAATATTTTGAATACTGCAGCTCTCCCGAGCGTCTGACACTGAAATTGAGCCATAACCTTTCGAGAGGAAAATACGCAGCATACGTCTTAGTGAAGTGGTTGTATCTTTCCTAGGAAGGCTTCACATCACCGCTTCACAGTGTGGGGCAGTAGCAGCGGGCCCGTTGACCCATCCGTGCCTGACGCAAGAAGTCGCAGCGAGCTTGACCTTGCGGGGCCGCGAGCGGTTGTACGACCGCGTTGCTGGCCGCAATTACGCCGGGCGGCATGCACTGTTTCCTGCAAGCTGCTGGTCGGCGCGTCGCCTTTACCGCAGCTGCGCGCTGAGGGGAGAGTGTGGGAAAAGCTACATGGGAGAGTGAATGCGAGAGTTTTGCAGATGTCGCTGGAGTGGCTGCTCTCTGTGTTTGTTCATTTCTCCTCGACCTGTTTTTGCTCTCGTGGCCGAATCTGCGCATGGAGACAATTCAACATTTTCCTTCTTTCTCTTTTCTCTTTTCGTTTTTTTCAGTGCATATATCTCGTCGGGGGGCCAAGCCAGTCGCGCTGGCCTGATGAGCTCCATTCACTCTCGAGTAAAAAATATGTAGCCATTGCCCTTCTTGTCTTAAATCGAGCTTTAGGGGGAGGCTAACCGTACGAATTAGGATGGTACAGTTAGGAATGTGAATATATTAAAAAGCAGGAATATTTTTTTACAGCGCAACGCACTTGTGTTGTGTTGCCTCCTCCCGCGTTCCCGTTCCTGCACGTTCTGTTCTCAGCGCGTCTTAGAATATTCAACTACCTAAACTACATACGTCTATCGAGAAACAACATTATAGTGCATTACAGACAATCGGGAAGTCCAGACCCTTTTAACCGCCACACGTTTTTCTCCACTGTGTTTATGCAGGAGCACCAAGCATGAAACGAGTGTGAGCGCGAACGTTTTTTTGCATCACTTGGCTGTAACAAAAATGCCACGTGTTCTGGCTTCTTTGTCCGTCCACCGTTCAGTGGCACCTTTTTATTTTGTCTCTATATTATTTGTCTAAAGCACTGTGTTTCGCAAAAATATCAGTGCTCGTGGTTTTCAGCCTAATGGAAATACGTGCAGAACACGATCTGCAGCTGGTGCAGGCCAGAAACTACAGCAGTCTGGTAGCTTCAAATGCCTTGAATGGGAAGATCTGGAGTTTCTAAGGCTGTACATGGCTCATGAAATGAAACTTCTGAGCCGGAAATCATTTGCGAAAGCGCCGCATTTTTTCCATAAAGTGCGACAAAACCAGCTTGAGAAATGAACTCAAGAGCAAGAGGTACCGCGATAAATATGATAGCGTTGACTAATACAAGCAAATGCATTTTTATCCTCTCTGCGGGTGTCTCCAGTAATATGACCACTTGCAAAAGAGCTGCATAACAATAATGTAGCATTCTAAAGTTTCTTTAACAAGTACAGCGACGGTGCTGAATCTGTCCATTCAATGTTAACGCGTCTTGGTTACTTTATCAACTGTGACTTTCCAGACATCCCCGCCAGCGAGCAACTTGGTATGGATTATGAAAAGGTCTAGACTTTCTGAGCACATTTGGCGACCATTTAGTGATGCCGAAGACGCCCTGAGAAGTGCCGCAGGGAAAAGGGGGGGGGGGGGGAGGTTAGGTTGCAAAGAAAATTAAAACGGTCTATCGGGGAACTGAGGCAGATGGTATGAATGAAAAATTATCAGCAGCATCCAGTGTGAGCATTCGTTTACGGCCGATTAACTTACAGCGTAACGACGCGTACAGCTGACAGCAAGCGACGTGATCCGGGGCGCCCTATTGAATGAAAAACTTGAGGGGATATTCAACAGACCAAGTTAAAACTTACTTTCAGACGCACACAACAAACAACGCGCCAGATGGAGATTATTGTCTCCGGCCGAGTAATTGTGGTCTGAAGGTCAGGAGGAAGCGCAATTCTCACGCAAGAGCTGAGCTTTCGACACGGCTTTAAATGTATGCGCCGCGGCAGCTGCTTCGCAAATATTGCGAGGATTTTCCCAACATCAGCTCGCTTCTCTACGCAGTTGTTGTAAATGCCTATCTTTATAAAGAATTCACTTTTACTCTAGGTGCTGCCATGGAAGCACCATTAGTAATGAAAACGGGTAGCATTATGAGTGTTTCCTCTTAGGAAGATAGTTTATGAGGGTAGCCTTGATTGCGCTCAAGATGAAGGAAGTCGCGTCATGCGGAGGGTTTCCATTTTGTGCTCTATAATGAGAGTTTTTCAGCATTCAGAGTTGAACCTGCTTTAGGAGCTGAACCAGGGTTGTGCACCGCTACAAAATATACTACGAAAAAAAAAAACACCTGCACGAAACCGGTTAGTTTGCTGGGAGACTTGACATCAGATAGAAAGGGTACGATGCGACAGCCTTGACAGCCCCCACACGCGCGGCTTGTTCGCGTACGTGCACTTTCCAACTAACCTACTCTCTAATCTCTTAATTTATGCCCCTATTATTTCGCACAAATTCATAAGCATACAGTCGTAGGGGCAAGACTATTCGAAAGACCACCCGACGTAAATATAAAGTCTTGCTCAACCTAGCGGGAATAATATTCCTACGCGGCCTAGACGTTGTATATCGACTCAGAATGTAAGTTTCCTGGACGATTTGATATCCCCAACCCGGCAGTCTGAATTGAGAAGCTCGAACTGGCAGCTCCTGCCAAATCAGCCATCTCACGTGGTCGCGTAACGTTGCGAAACTGTACGGCCAGTCGTTTCCAGACCGTGTCACATGGCAACTGTCGCCTGCCAATACCATGTCAGTGATTCTTCACTCATGACGCCGATGCTGGATTTTAACGCGGACGCGTTGAAGTCCTTGTTCACCGAAAATATGCGGTCGGCGGCCGTTCATCGGCGCTGGCGTTGGGAGTGAAAATTCACGAGCATGGCCTCTGGCATGGTAGCTGGCAGCTGGCATGGCCGAGCACTGACTAGACGTAGGGTCGCCTGACGGTACGTTTGGCAGGAGCTACCAACTCAGGTCTCTCATTTCAGGTGGAAGGGTGTTTGCAGAGTCTGCCAGGATAGTTGGATTCACGTTACCCCTGGGCCACGCATGGAGGCCCGTTCATACGGCTTGGTTAGAGCGGACATTTATATGTGGGCTGATAGCCTACGCTGTCGCGTCATCCCTTAAAAACGGAACTTCTCTCTGCTCTTAATTTTTATCGAGAATGGGGCCTGTCAAGATAAAAAGTTTTGTTGTGCAGACCGGAATTCTAGCTTCGTTGCTAATTTTTCTGATCGGCCTGGCGGTCTTTCCACGAAGTGCATCGTTTACAAAAGGGGCTACTCCATGCCGACGAACGTTACGTTTCCGTGTGCGAACCGGAAATTTGTAATGATGAAGAAAAAAGAAGGTGGTTATATATGTCCCATTACTTTTGTTATTTCTGTTCTGAACTTATTGAAGGGGAACACAGCGCATTTGAGGGATGATCATAATAATCAGCCGTACTATACCCATTGCAGGGCGAAAGCTGTCCCATTTTCTTCCAATTAATCCGGTCCTGTGCTAGCTGCATACACTTGACCCCTGAGAATTTCTTGATCTCATCCACCCACCTAATTTTCTGCCACACCCTGCTACGCATACCTTCCCTCGGAATGCAATTGGTTACTCTGAGACCATCAATTATCCTCTCTTCGAACTACATGCCCTGCCAATGTCCATTTCTTCTTCTTAATTTCCACTAGAATGTCATTGACTTGAGTTATTTTCCTGGCCCACTCATAACGCTTCCTATCTCTTAACGGTACACCTACCATTTTCCGTTCCATGGCCATCTGCGTTGTCCTCAACTTAAGCAGAACCTTTTTCGTTAACCTCCCTGTTTCAGCCCCATAGGTCAGTACCGGAAGGATGCCACTATTATACCCTTTCCTCTTGAGGGACACCGGTAAGCTGCTTGTCATAACGTTTGAGTACCTTCCAAATGCGTTCCATCCCAATCGTATTCTCCTAGTTATTTCACTTTCGTGGTCTGGATCTGCGGTCACTATCTGTCCTATGTAGACAAATTCGTCAACCACTTCCTACGTTTCGCTACCTATTTTAAACTGCTGTTCCTTTCCCTGACTGTTCATCATTACCATTGTCTTCTGCATATTAATCTTTAAGCCTACCTTTCTGCTTCTTCTGTCTAGATCATTTATCATTAATCGTAGTTGGTCCCCTGAGTTACTTGTGAACTTACGTAGGTACTTACTTAGTTAAAACTTAGCGCACTTGAGGGACGTTCTCTATACCTCTCCGACAAGCTCCTGATGTATCAAAACAAGCCGGAAGCTTGCTTTTTTGTAAAGCTAATAGATGCCAGTTAGCGATCGAGATGTCCACCTAAGGCTTATGACGTGGTCGTATATCTTTCTGACACCCCGCTGTTCCAGTTAGTCGCTTCGCGATGCCACAAGTGGTGTAGGAGATTTAACTGATTGCACCAATGCAGTACTCTGCTCTAGTTGATATTGCTATTGCGTGCGCGTCGTACCAAAGGTTTCAGTTTTTCCAGGCTCTGACGGGATGCGACTCTGCAAAAATATTTATAGAATGCCGGCGGTACAAATCGGACCAAACTGAAACGCCGGACGTGTCTACGGTTCATACTCAGCTGTAATCGCAGACATCCTAGGGCCGCCTATTTCCGCTGCGCGTGCTATTTTTCCTCATTTTCGCCTAAGGCTTGCTGTTAAAGCGGCGAATACTGACTGCGATGATTGTACTGTTACGGCCACTCTACTTCCCTTAGATTAAGGTGTCCTGCGCTAACGATACGGGTCAGGCCGGGATCAGAGTAGACTGTAGACATTTTGAAGATGCTTTTAGTGTTCGCCTTTGTGCCGGTGTTGCTTCGGGTAATAGTGGTCGGTGTCTTTTAGGCGCCACGTAAATCGATAAATTGTTGATGACGTGGACATGCAGAGGACAGCACTTAGCCTGTTTCAGAGCAAGGCTAACTGCTTGAATGCATGCCAAACTAAAAAAGTAAAATGTGTAGACCCTAATATTGCGTATCATGAGCCTCAGAATGCCTCAGCCAAGATCCCTCAAAAATCTAAATACATAGGCTATAGTGGTACCACTACAACAATGTATACCGTCCCGATTTTTTCCGCAGCTTTGTAATCGGCTAATACAATATTGTGCGGCCACTAATGCAGAGACCTCGTTGGACTACGAACATGCTATTAACTGTGAAAACACAATAATCGCTTTATTCTGCCAGTGCTGAGGATGTGCACTTTCACGCTGCTGCGGAGGGTAAACGCGTGGAACATTATGCTAACAAGCATGGAATGTGGGGCACTGCGAGCGACGTGTGTGCTTGCTTTGCAGCTGGATCGGGATTGGGATCGGGATGGGTGCACGCACACGCTGTCAAAAGCCGTCACGGGCTGTTGTAACGCATGACGCAGTTCGCTTGCAGTGCCCGCTTGCACAGTCATTAGTCACTCGTACCTGCCGTGGTGGCTTCGCGGACACACGGCGTTCAGTTTCAGCTCCCAGGGTTTGGGGATCAAATGCCGGGCTCTACGGACCAATTTAAAAATAGGCAGAAGTAACCACTGTACATTTCAGCTAGAGGACCACAGGAGGCAGATATTTATGCGCATTTGCCGACTTCGCGCGTCTCACATTTCCCACCACGCAGCTTCATGAAGTTAAGGCTCACATGCCATTCCAAACCACATAATACCATATCGTGCCATGCCACACCGTACCATACCACACCATACCATACCATACCATACCATACCATACCATACCATACCATACCATACCATACCATACCATACCATACCATACCATACCATACCATACCATACCACACCACGCCATATCATATTATACCATGCCATACTGTACGGTACCATACCATAACATACCATACCATACCATACCATACCATACCATACATATACTTTATCATACCATACCACACTCTATCGTGCCATACCATAAAGTATCGTATCGTACCGTACCGTGCCACACCGTATTATTATTAATCGCACCAGCTCATTGGCTACCCAGATCATGAGCTGAGAGCTGAAAGTAAGCATATGTATTTGTAACAATTTCCAGCAATAAAGGTTCTGCAATAAATCTTTGGTTGGGCCTAGTTGGTTCATGATTTTCTACAGAACTGAAGAGCGCAAACAGAAGACAATCTACAGAGGAGAAGAAGAGAACAGAAGGACAGGCGCTAACTATCAACTACTTTATTCTTCTTGACAACAACGCATATATAGACCCCGAGACCACACTTGTGCTAGCAGACAAGGATCCGCCAAGTCATTTGATCCAAGGTAATAACGTCGCGCTCACAGGAACTTATATTCGGCTTCGTACAAAGAGATAGGAAGTATGGCTAATACAGTTTTCACCTTTTTTTCTTGATATGAAAGGCTTCAAGTGCCAACCGGGTGTGTTCATTTTTGCTTCTGCCAAGAATCGACGTCTCATCAAATCGTGGTGCACACTTGCAAGCAACAATATGGGACAGGAGATGAACACCTTTGTCATCATGCTTAACATTTAGCGCATGCTCCGTGAGTCGCTCATTAATACAGCGGCCAGTCTGTCCGATGTACGTTTTCCCGCAAGAAAGTGGGATAGAATACATCACTCCAATGGCGCAAGGAACATGAGCAGTTCCGTGCCTGATTTGGCAGCCAAGACGCCCATCACCGCACGTGCGGGAGCAGAGCTTAGATAGCTTGTTCGGGGCAGAAAATGCCAGAGGGATAGAATGTCTCTTTGCTATCTTCTTCATATGGTGTGACACCTTATGAAAATAAGGGACCACCACCGGCCTGAACGTTTCACGTTCGGCCTCCGACCTCTGGCTTGGCGTTCCAGCTTTTTTCTTTTTAATCAGGGCCTCGGCAACATCTGTTATGAGCGACAAAGGGAAACCTGCTCCCTGAATGGCTTGCTGTTAGGAAGTATCGTGCGTTTATACGTCTTGCTGGCCAGCCTACGGAGGCTAGGTAGAATGTTGTGTTAAAGGACCTGTGCCGCTATAGTAAAAATGTGAGTTCTACTGATAATGTGAAAGTTAAGGTGCTTGGAAACGTAACCGTGCCAGAAAACGTCAACCACCTGCTGCAGAAAGGCCCGAAGTTCTGCGTTCCATCCTTTGCCCCTGTCCACGAATTGGTCGCAATGAACAGATGTATGGCCTCCAAGGAGAAAGAAGAGGACCGTAAACGTTGCCTTCTTGAAAGCATGGAGTGCTTGGAACGAAAAACCCCCAAAGGTTCCGCCCAAGGCAAGAATAACAGTGTTCGAAATGTATTGACTTTCTTGCAAGGGAACTGCCTGCGCCTTTTGCAGTCTGACAAGGCAGGAGGGTTTGTTGTGGTAGAGAGTGGTCTGTACAACGAGAAGGCACTGAAGGCTGTTTCAAAGAATTTCGTGCCGGTTAAGTTAAGTAAGGCAAGGGTGAGAACTAAGTGCATCGATTTTTGCAAAAAACTAGATTTGGCTTCTCTTGCAAAGGACATAGATAACAGTAGAGGTAGATTTTTGTGAGTATTCCTTACAGCTAAAACGCACAAACCGGACATACCTATCAGAGCCATTGTCAGTGAATCTGGGTGCTGACAGCATCGTGTAAGCCAATTCTTGCAGAAGAAACTAAACATGCTTGTGGTGAATGACCCATTTAGGACTAAGAAATCTGATGAGGTAGTGAAATTTTTAAAGAGCAATGAACAAATTTGGCGTTTTGTCAATTTACATCGAATATTTATTTTGCTCTGTGCCGCAGAGTGAACTTCTGACTTCTGTCAGAACATGCATTGAAGAAAATGGTGCAATTACATTTCAGAATGCTGTAGGACTTTCAGTGGGGAACTTTTTAAATCATTTAGAATACTACCTTAAGGTCACTTTTATTGTTTTTAATGACCAACTGTTTTTACAACGGAATGGCATTTGCATTGGGTCTTGTGTTGCTCCTGTACTCTGTGATATATTTTCAGCTTTTATTGACCTGACCTTAGACCAGGTTTTTAAAGCAAGAAGGGTCATAAACGGTTTTAGGTATGTCGACGACTTTTTAGAGGTTTTAAAATCTGACTCTTCCTTTCAGGATACAATCAATGTTATTTTAAATGATTTTAAGTAACACGGATAAGGTCTGCATTTTACTCACGAGTTACCCCTCAGCAATGTTTTGCAGTTCTTGGACCTTAAGCTCCAAGTCGCTGAATGCCATGTTTATTGGGAATACCAACCACGAGCAGAAAAAGAACTCCTTTCGTTCAAGTTTGCGCATTCGAAAATACTAAAAAGGGGAATAGCGTCTTTATGCATGGAGTCGGCTCTCAGAAACTCTTGTATGCATAAAATGTAGGCAAGTTTCGACAATCAAGTGCGCCGGCTATTGACAGCAGGTTTCCGTTTGTCGCTCATAACAGCTGTTGCCGAGGCCCTGACTAAAAAGCAAAAAGCTGGAACGCCAAGTCAGAGGTCAGAGGCCGAACGTAGAACGTTCACGCCGGTGGTGGTCCCTTATTTTCATAAGGTGTCACACCATATGAAGAAGATAGCAAAGAGGCATTCTATCCCTCTCGCATTTTCTGCCTCGAACAAGCTATCTAAGCTCTGCTCCCGCACGTGCGGTGATGGGCGTCTTAGCTGCCAAATCAGGCACGGAACTACTCATGCTCCATGCGCACATTGGAGTGGTGGATTCCATCCCACTTTCCTGCGGGAAAACGTACATCAGGCAGACTGGACGCTGTATTAATTAGCGACTCAGGGAGCATGCGCTAAATGTTAAGAAAAATGACAAAGGTATTCATCTTGTGTACCATATTCTTGCTTGCAAATGTGCACCACGATTTGATGAGACATCGATTCTTGGCAGAAGCAAAAATGCATGAACACGCGCGGTTGGCACTTGAAGCCTTTCATATCACAAAAAAAAAGGTGAAAACTGTATTAGCGATACTTAAATCTCTTTGTACGAATCCGAATATAAGTTCCTGTGCGCGCGACGTTAACTTGAATCAAATGACTTGCCGGATCCTTGTCTGCTTGCATAAGTGTGGTCTCTGGGCCTATATATGCGTTGTTGTCATGAGGAATAAAGTAGTTGTTAGTTAGCGCCTGTCCTTGTGTTCTCTTCTTCTTCTCTGTGGATTGTCTTTTGTTTGCGCTCTTCAATTCCGTAGAAAAGCATACAGGTTGGGTCCCGAGATTGGCGAATTCTTGCCGGACAATAGCCTGTATAAGGGATACCGTAGGGGCACGGTCCGGTACCGATAGTTGAAAAACTGCGGGAGACACTGCTTCTAGCTCCCGGCGCACAAGTCGTGTCAGGCTGTCGGATGTTGGCAGAGGGCAAGGTGGGGTCGAGTCCACGCAGGACGACGTCGCAACCGTGTTCGGCAGCCGCGTGAACTGAGCGGAAATACGGCGGCTTTCTGCTTGTTCAAACCGGCGGTAAAGAGACTCCCTTACGTCGTCAACGGCGGCTCAATGTAGCGGCACAAGAATGTGAGAAAGAGAAGATGTGGGAGAACGGTACACGTGCGTCCAACGCGGCTGGTGCCGCCGGCTCTTCAATGCGCGAAAGCAGCCAGGTATACACAAAGCGCGTTGCTCAGCTTGAACCTATAACACAAGCGGCAAACGATACACGACGGCACGTTCATCACTCAGGCGGCATGGCGGCACCGAAGTCCGGCAATCACTATCTGTGAGATGTGCCGAGAATTTTGATAGTTAAGCCTTTCCTGAATTGCATGTCATGCCTACACCGTAGCTTGACGAGAAGCCAGAGTGATTTTATGGTACTCAGACTAAGTCTTTTGTCTGGCTTGACGTGACCAGGAGGAAGAGGAAGATGAGGAGGTGGAAAGACAGCGAGGCCAACCAGTAAAAGCAACCGGTTTGCTACCCTGCACTGGGGGAAGGGAATGAGTGGATATAAAAGTGGTGGGTAAGAGATGGATGGGTGAAGTCAGTATAGTAACATCACATCACATCACGTCTTAGTCATATCACGTCACATAATAGCAAAATCACAGCCTATCAATCTGGCCCGTGGTTTTCATGAAGCGGAGCTGTGCCTGGGGGGTGCCTTCACCGCCAATGATCGCCGTGGCCAGTGACCTAGAATCTTGATTTCAGTCAGTGGGCGTCAATCTAGACGTTCCAGCTCACGGCAGAGACACTATTTCCTCACTGCATATGGGGCACTCACAAAGAATGTGGCCTATAGTCTCGACGCCCCCGCAGGTTGCATAGGACTATTGGACATGCCTATCACAAAAGAATAAGAGTTTGCGAATGTTGCACCGACCCACAGGCGAAACAGCAAAGTTTCTTCACGTCGGGTTAGGCCAGGTGGAAGCCGGAGCTTCAGGTCAGGGTTCAGGAATTTTATGCGGTAGTTCGCAAACTGGCCAGAATTCCACAAGGCGACCGTGTGCTCCCGCGCAAGTGCGCGAAGCCTGTCCGCTACGTCTGCCCTCGAAAAGGGGATCAACACACAATCGCCGTCTCGGTGGGCTGTTCGCGCGACCTCGTCCGCACGGAGATAGCCCGCTATGCCACTGTGTCCTGGAAGCCATTGGTAGATGATGTCAGGTCCTTCATTTATGGCATAGTGATGAGGTTCTCGTATTTCCGCAACGAGTTGCTCATGGGCTCCACGACGAACAGCCGCTTTTAAGGCTTACGGGGCTGCTTTTGTATCTGTGAAAATAGACCACCGCTGAGGTCTCTGCTGACTGATATGCCTAATTGCGACACAAGGAGCGGTTAGCTCTGCAGCTGTCGAAGAAATCCGGTGAATTGTCCTTTTATTTCTGTAGCAGTTGAGGGAATGAGCATAGAGCCTGAAGAATTCACGGCATTCACTGAATCGTCGGTGTAGACGTGCAAACGATCTGCATGGTGCTCATGGAAGTATTCAAGAGCGACCTGTTTTAGTTATGTCGGCGATAGCTCGACCTTCTTCATGATGCCGGGTATTGAAAGAAGCACGTGTGGTTGATGCAGGCTCCATAGTGGAGATGACGGTCTAGAGGCGGGTGTAAACTGGACGGCAGAATAGCGCGATGTGCATCAACGGTTTCTGTAAACGATGTACGCGGCCTGGTAACTGGAAGACTTGCCAAATGATGAGAGGTAACCCGGGAGATGTGTCGGAAATGTGCCCTCAGGGCGTCAGCTATTAGCTAGGTAATTATGGGATGCTCCTGTGCAATTAAAATGGTAGCAGCCGTAGCGGAACATTTCGGCAATCCCAAGCAGGTTCGCAGAGCTTGAGATCGAACGCTCTGTAGAATTCTTAAGTTGGCTTTTTTTATATTTCCATGTGCAGGTAAGCTGTACCGAAGGAATCATGTAAATAATGCATTGTACACCTAGAACATCAACCGCATTGACACACCCCACGGCTTTCCCCCAATAAAGGCAAGTACGTGAGCAATCGCTGTCAGCCTCTTTTTTATGAATGAAATATGAGGAGTCGACGAAAGATTTCGGTCGATGATCACTCCTAGAAAGAGATGGTTGCTTTCGTAGGGTATTGCTCTACCAATGCGTACGGTGTAAGATGCCATGTTCTGGCGTGTAAATGCAACTAGCGAACACTTTTTGGTGGATATCTGCAGGCCTTGCAAGTGGAGGTAGGACGCAACTATACTTGTCGCCTTTTGAAGTCTCGCTCTATAACTTAAGGGCGCGTTGCTCCTGATGCCCAGATACAGATGTCGTCTGCATAGATTGAAAGTTGCGCCTATTCTGCACGGTATTAAGCCGACAAGTTCGACAAATCGTTGGTCTTCGTACTCCACGCTGTGGGACTCCACGGGAAGTGAAATGAGAATATTTTGGGTCATCCTCAGTCTGCATAAAGTGAGATCTGTTGGATAAATAACTGCGTATCTAGCAAAAAACACGACTGCCAAGTTCGGCAGCTTTCAGAGCGTCCAAAATGGCCTGGTGAGTGACGTTGTCATATGCGCCCTTTACATTCAGGAACAACGCCGCGGATAAGCTCTTCAAATTTTTTTGACAATGTACAGATGATACGTGAGCAGGATGCCTTAGGTCTAAAGGCTTAGCTCGCTGGTCTAGAGAGTGTTACGGAAAAGGTGGGTAATTGTTTCGGTTTATTTATGCCACACAATTTTTTTTAGCTAATTCCAGCGATAGCCGGTAACGTGGTTTGAATTCCAGCGCTTTTTAGACAACTGCGAGTCGTGTCCTGGGCGTTGCAGCCATATTTTTACAGCTTATTTTCTATATCGTACAGCGACACTTGAAACTCGTTTCACCTTTCTTTTAACAGCCACACCGCGCATTCGTTGCTTACACCATATTAGACAATGTTTGGCTTTTCAGTGCATTTTACGTGATAAATAAGGTTGCGTGCCGTGATGAAAGAAATTTAGTTCATCTCCACTAGCGTTGATTTTGAAGCTAGCACGGGCATGCCAATATACGGCCGTCTATGCACCTTGACTGCCGCGGCCAGAAGTTCCCAACGTCCGAGTCTACTATGCTACAAGCCCTATAGGACCATCGCAAAGTGTATTTACTGAAGCGAGCCGAATTTTCTATTTACATATGCGGATTTCCTTCGCTTATTGGCGGCTGTCAGGCTTGCAGAGCCCGGTACGCTATCACATCGGGAAGGGACAAGACAGCGACGCTCATTAGATCAGAGTCACGGGAACATGATTCATAACGTTTCCAGTGAACCCAGCTGCTGTTTCACATGCCACTCCACCAACCGGTTCAGAGAGATTCAATTTTCCCTATCAGCTAAAGTGCCTGGAATTCTTTGTTTTTGTTTTTTTCACTTCCATGTCAAGTTTTCATGAAAGGGTTTGGCTGAGTGGAAGATTTTTCATCTGTTAGGATCCTGCGCTATCTCCACTGAGGGTAGTAATTCATGCAACTGCCAAGAGTGTAGGGATGCGAGCATTACGGATAAAACTGTACGATGCTTACATTTTAGACAGGTATATAGATTGGACGGTAGGCAGATTTCTGGAGGAAATAGATTAAGCTATAGGGACCGGACAGCTCAACGGGCGGCGCCGCCTCTCGGCGCATCGCTCATTGTTTGCATTCGCCGGCCCTAGCCGGCGCATTGACAGCCCATTGGAGCGCGCTGTTTGTAGTTGCTTTGTGTGGAAATTTGAAATCCTAATGTTTAGATGATGTGCGGGAATATATCCTCAGGAGATCAGAAAGTTGAGCTAGTTGTGTGAATACGTCAGGTGAAACGTCGTCTGGCCAAACAAGGCCTGCAAAACGTGGTGCGTTGTTGGCTGCACTGATAGCTACGCGAACTCGTCGGACGCTTTTAAGTCAATTCATTTCTACAGCTTTCCACACAAGCATCAGTGGCGGGTGATCTAAGCACGGTTCTTTAGACAGAGGCATGCATCTACGTATCTGGTTACTGTGTGGTCATGGAAAGTGCCGAAATTTTTAAATTCCGGTTGCACCGGAAGCTTTGTACCAACTGTTTCCCAGGAGCGACCGCACGAGAGTCTCGGAGCTGAAGCCGCACTCCTTCATCTGTAGTCACTTCATTGACAATTGGAAATCGAAGAAACCCAACAGCGTAAGTTACGACGCTAGTATTTCCTCACCTATGTACAAGACAATCCCCGCACGGAAAAAAGAAAAGGCAACCACCATCGTCGTTCGAGCCGCGTTACGCTCTTCAGAGATGGGCAGAGACAATATATTTGTGCACCTACTTTCACTGACATAGTTATAGATAATTTACTTTTTCCTCTTAACAGAAGGAGCATATCGGAGACACGAACAATTCTTATCACCGTGATCTTCTTGTCCCTCTTCCTCTCTTCATTTGTCAACCAATGAAAATGTGCTGGGAGCTTTGCTTTGATACTCTTAGAATTTGTTAACATTTGTTTGTGGCATGACCGTCTCGCCTGATAAAATCCCTCATTTCAGAGCTCATTCAATACAGCATGTTCACAAAATTTGCTAACGGCATCATATAAAAGGCTAAAAAAGAAAAAAATACATTTTAATTATCGGAAACGAGCTTAAACGCAGTATTGTTTTTTAATTTCGAAGGCACCCAGATTACCGCTTGGAGGGTTAATAGGTCTCGCCCATATTTCTTCGCGAGTAGCAAACATTTAATTGTTTTTTATTTCGCATTCGCGTTACACTTGACACAGATTTACGCATTTTCTCATCAACGCTCGTTTCCTGGCCTGTCGAGATAGTGTTTCTCATTGGCGTTTTAGTTCACGCGAGGTTTCTTGATTATGGTGCAGTAAGACAAGACCGTTTTACCTCTCTCAAAAATTGCTTGTATGGCCAATGCTGTAAACTGATTTAGCGACAGTCCGGCAAGCTGCAGTAACAAGGTGTGTAAAAGGAATGGCTTTCAGTTATCCGGAATTCTTGAAGTGCAAATAGAAAACTACCTTTATGGTCGTATCCCCTCACACTCATCAGGTATCGCGGTCAGGTATCGGCTCAGCGAGTTCGTGGTACACCGAGAAAGTAGAACACCTTAGTGAACGAACGAACAGAGGAATTCCTTTAACAATAGGACGCCCTCTTAGTTGTCTGGTGGCTTATCTTACAACAGATCGCACTGTCTGTTTTCATTCGATTGTATATAATAGTTTTACAGTATTGGACTACTGCCTTGAAATGCTCAAGGCAGCTTCGGTCAATCGCATTGAACTTCCTGCGCTGGGAGAACGCCTAAATAAGCAAAAGCCAAATACTACCAAGATCTTTGTCATAGCAGGTGTCCGAAAGATTAGGGCCGCTCATAGCAGGAAAATTATTATTTTTTCTTTTTCATAACCACCGCAGCACGTCTAGAGAAACGTATTTATAGTATAGCATTTCCGAAGTCAATTTTTTTTAGCAGCTCCGACGTGTTCAACCAGAGCATTGTCGTATATGTAAAAAGGATGCTCAGGTAGTATTACTCATTTCGCTCATATTACGATTACGTTTGATATTCTCAAGGCCGGATCAGTGGTCTATTGCAGCGTTATTGTGCAGGAAGTCCTGGAAGTATGCTTATTTGCTTTTTCTACCATTACAATAATCCTATTTCTGCCTTGCTTGTTTATACTTCTCCTTTTCCTGCTCTCGTTGCCAGATTGAAGAAAAAATGTCATCTGCCATTATTCTATTCCGTATCGTTTGAGCCTATTACAAAAAAAGTCAGGTGCAGCTTTTTCAAAATGAACGCTGACCATTACAACTACCATTACTACGGCACCATGGCAACACGGCTCGGCAGTATTTGATCCTAAAACGGGGTTTGACGAGAACAAAAATAAGATGAACGCGCAGTGCAGGCGCATTTCCCGTCTCCGAAGTCGTCTTCTCAAGCACCTAACGTAGGCGTTCTTAGCGCATGGTGAAATCGTGCGCGGCATTTTTGACTATGTAACAGACATACCATGAGCCGGTCGGTAAAAAAAAAAAAAGAAACGCACGCCATGCCGAGGACGACCCTTTTCTTTTTCAAGATTTCCCGGTCGAAAAATACTTCCTGTGATTACTCAAATTAGCTCAAAGCTCTCAAAGTCACACCGCAAAACGACGGGTAGGGACATGCTCGAGTACGCCTCACAGAACGCAAAAGACTGCGCCGCTCAGCTGCCTCGGCACTCCGCTGGCGAGCGTTTCTCCGTGGGCGGCGGTGTTCCGCCGAGGTGACGGTGACGCCATACAACGGGCGCCAGGTTCCTACAGCTTAAGTTATCTGTTATGGCGTATTATAATCCTGCAACGATATTACGTTGCAAGCTTAGAATGTTCGCCTATGAGTTAGAGAAGGTTTGGTTAATGCGGGACAGCTTCCTAAAGATGATGTTAGCAGAACAGTGAGCGTTCTTTTTAATGTGATTATTTTAGGTTACACGACTGCAGTACCACTTGCAAGGGGTTACGTTCACGGGAAGGCTGATGCTCCACAGTTTACTCTTAACACTGCATGCGGAAATAAATATTGTGAGGATCCTGCTATGTTGTATGTTATCTATACGACCGTCATAATCTTACGCAAGTGATACCGTTTCCATGGACAACGAATGGCAGACTAAGCAAATGGTATTCTGAAAAGCATGAATATGGTTGAGCGTGTCATCAGCTCTTGTGATCAGTGATGTAATCTGTTTTAACCGCTGTGCACTGTAAATTTGTAAAAGATTGTTGTGCAGATAGATTGCCGAAATAGACCACTATTGGATTCATAGTCCTAACCCTCGAAACTTATCAGCGTCTTTTAACATGGTATACGCGTGCCGTGAATAGTGTGTCGTACTTGAAATACGTGTGCTTGGAATAACCAAAATGAACAGGCGTGTTGGGATATTGGAATATTTTGGATAGCAATTTGGGTAGGCTTTGTTCCATTATCTGAACGGGTCAAATAATGTGCACTAAAAATTGTTCGAGAGAAAATGAACTTGTTCTCTATTTTTCGAATAATCTTTGAATGGACATGCATTTCTATAATAGTGCTTCCCTTATTATTTTTCGCCAACTGTTTCAACAACAGGTTTCATGTGCACCAGCACTACATACGACCCTGCTTGTTCCGATCAGTACATGTACGATGAAGAGATCAACGCCGTAGCACCAGCAAATTAATGGGACGGCGTTTATGATATTCATAAACAGCCACTAATACTAAACGACACGGCAGGGCTCAGGTAGCTTCGGCAAATCCTCTCTAGATGAGCGATCTCGGAGACCATGACTCTAAACGCAACTGCAGCATGCATCATTTTGCGAGATATAGCTCTAGTGTATTAGAGAAAACTATTTTTCCTTTACGCATGACTAGGCTGCTAGGGAAAGTTACAAGAGAGGAAAAGAGAACCTCGTCATCAGGCAGTCAGCGAGTAAACATGAAATAGTTATCCAAGTCGGAATCGGAAGAAGGCAGAGATACAAGCCTGTAATGCAAAGAGAAGATAGCTGGTGGTCGTTGATCTAGGTGGCTTGAATCGAAGAGAAGGTAAGCGTTGTAAGGGGACAGCAGGAAGGTTAGGTGGCCAGGTGAGATTAGGAAACCTGGGGGATAGGACAGCCACGTCTGGCAGAGGATAGGTTTAATAGGAGAGATAGGGAGAGGCTCTTCTCCTGCAGTGGGTGTATTTAGGCTGGTGACGATAACTCGCCGAAATTTGATCAATATATTGGATTCGGGTTGAATTCTTTAGTGAGGTTGGTGTTGCGCTTTTTAAAAGCTGTATTTAGCTTCACAAGTTGCAGCACCTTACCACAGTGCCATCGCCGGCGCTGCAGTGTGTTGTATAATTGTTAGTTTGGTGCGAATAGTCGCACAATAGCAAATATTATTACGAATATTTTATTGGTATTCATATTCTAGGACTGTTTCATCCGCACTGTATTTGGTTAAAACATACACCATCGCTCATCAGTTAGGTTATTAACTAAATGCTTGTATTTTATTTGGTATTGAGTACTTAGAAAGGCCAACGACACTAAAGAAAGCGAAAGGAAAATATTTTTTCCCTTTCGGGGCTGATGAATGTAAAACAATAATGGAACCATGCAGATAATTGATTAAAAAACGGAAGAAAAACCACATGCTGCCAGTGGGATACGAACCAATGACCTCCGAAGGCCGCCTCTGAGTTTCGAGTCCTTCCTCGCTTTGTGAAGGCACAGTGACTTGAACTTGTCTGGAAGGTTAACGGAGGCCACGGCCCAGATAAGGAGATGACTGCCATGATACTTCCAGCAAATAACAATACGCTTCAATGATATGCGTCCGCTGCATGAGCTGAGCCGATTCCTCCTGATTGCAATTGGCAAAGTAAGATAAGAGCCTTCAACCAGCGTTTGAATGCCGTACCCAGGGTTATTAGAACTTCCTGGTGTACGTAGTGTTTTAGTCGTAAGATATAACAGCTGGTTGTCACATCTCTGTAAAGGAAGATATTTACTGCATGCTGTGACGTGAAAAAAAAACGGCATATCAGGAGGCCACGTGAAAAAACTAGGATGAGCAAAGAAGAGGAGGAGAGGAATGGCGGTGATGTAGATCTCCAGCTGAAGAAAACATCATCGCATAGAGCCCGAAACAAGGAAGACTGTGGATGAAGGTCATTAAAACCACCACCACACAAAAATGGGATAAACCAAATTAACAAGGTAACAAGGAGTCAAACACCGAAGTGAGGAACATTTGTTTTGAATTTAACAGTACAGCTTTTTTGTTCTCTTCCTCTCTCTCTCATTTGTTCTGTTTAAAGTATACTAAGTAGCCCAAGATTGTTTTTTGTCATCACTGGAATCTCTGAAGCCTTTCACTGGAGTGAGCCCCTGCGCGATATGTTGGTTACTCTGATGCGCGTCTGAGTTCAAAAACTTTGAATTTAGTGTTACGGGCCTTTCTCAGCATTAGCCGCTGAGTCTGTGCACAGTCCAAATTATTTACAAAACCGTACGCCACAGAATAGTGCATTTAGGGGGCAATGTTTAGCGGTATCTGGTTTCGAACCACCCTGACAAAGTATATTTTGCTTCACGTGGACTTCAAATAACATGGGATAACAAAAAAAAACAACAAAAAACAATTCCGTCTTCCACGTCTTCTGGCGGCCTTGAGCGAGTGGCGGAAGCGGAGCGACCGCGCCACACTATCACGCGGAAAACGTGTCTTCCGCACGCGTATTGCAACCAGCGTAGGTCGCCTGGCCTCTGGACTCAAGTAGACGCGCGCATTTACGGTCAAGAAAGTTCCAAACGACGAGATACCTACTATTAAAGGGCAGATGTAAAAGAAACAACAGCGCAGATGACAGCACAGCCGGTGCGATTCGTCCAACACGTGCCGTCTAGCGGCAAATATCGTACACAGGAAGCAGCGTGTAAATGTAACGCGACGTTCTGTAGGATGCAGAGACCGCTTTCGGCGCAAAACGAGGGGGTCGACAAGCTCACTACAAGAGCTGGTAAAGTAGTATCAAAGCCAGTAATTTCGGTGTATCGAACACTACGTTTTCGTTGTTTATTGCGCTATTAATTTTCCTTTATTCCAGACGCAATAAAATGCACAGCACGCTCACACGTGAAGCCGAAGGTTTTAAATGGCAGCCGTTATTCCCAACTTGCACACTGTCTGTTCGCTTGAAAGAGTATGCATAAAAATTACACGAATTGCTCCACGTCCTGGAAAATATAAACTGCAGCTGGGTGGTACGGCGTGCCCGAAGACAGCCGGCGCTCCGACTGCGTTGTGGCGAGGCATGAGGCAAAATATGAAGCGAACGGTAGACAAGTCATATGCGAATGGCGGTCTCACTAAATGAGTGACACGGCTCTCACTCTTTCGTGTTCCAAGCGGCAGATATATGCCAAATCAAGAAGACGAAAACGCAAGGTTCGCCTAATGATGTTTTGTACTCAGCGTCAGCGCACGTCTAAAAACTTGGAGTACACGAAACGGGACTAAGCGTGATTCCGGAGCCTGGTGCTCCTTTTCATGCAGAGTTGTACAAGGCCTCGTAGGATCAGCACTTCAGAGCAGGGTCGCGCTCTTCGGAATTCCGCTGAATCAGAATCCGCCGCACACCGAAATGGCCGACTACTCGAAACACGTTCTCGAGGTACCTCGGCGCCTGCCCCAGTTCGATGAGACGAGTGGTCGTGCCGTAAATGCTATAGTAGCATTTAACTGGAAAAAAAAAAAAAAAAACCACAGCAGTTGCTAACCAAGAGTATTGGCAAGCGCCGTGTGTGTTATTCCGATGAACAGTAAACAGAATACGTTTTCAATACTTTGCAATAGCAAACAAGGCAGAGAAATCGAACTTCTTGCGCTTTTAATTTGCTCTGACGGTTACCTTTTTGTTTGGGTAGCCAGAGAAGCACTAACAAAGGATTGCATTCTGTCGCAGATGAATTGTATATGTCGGTCATTGGAGACTAAAGTTGTATCCGACTACGGCGCTACGAAAAGCTCGCTACTGTTCCTCATATTCACTTAAGAGGGGGTGACCTTGTGCATTACTGTACCTTGTGACCGCGACCTTGTGACCAAAGTGCGTCTTGAACGTTAACTTGCGAATACAGCAAAAACAATGAAAATTTTACTTAGAGTGTAGCCACTGCAAAGGCAACCGGCAACCCATTCGTTACTTAACTGCATGAGTAGGAAACACGGAGAAGCATTGCGCTAGATATGCAAAAACAGGATCCATGTTGCGTATTTTGCTTTTTAATGGCGCTGGTTAACAACTGCCGACAGCTGAGGCGACTTACGTGCCGGAGCTACCAAGAAAATAGCAGTACGTTTTCCGCAAACCTCGGCCTAAACGTATATAGTTATATACCCGTGAAACGTGACCAGATATACTATCTGCAGCTAAAACTAAATGAATCGGTGATTTCATCCGGCTCTGCTCCATGGGTCGTTCTGCATAGCATGCGGATCTCTCTAACAACTACAACGGGGGCTGAATCACGTGAAAAGACAACTGCTTCTAGTTCGAGGCGTACATCTTAGAAGGTAAGTCTGTTCTTCTGGCATTTTTCAGGATTCGTTTGCGGCAATCATGCGGAAATCGTGCCAATTCGCAATCTGTATGCCACACACAAAAATAGAAGATAAAACGAGCGAGAAGGCGTCTCGGGTAATATATGTGCACTCTGGACAGACATAAAAGTACAGGAGGGTTAGAACAGGGCGAACTTAGAAACGAGAACCACACTGACTAAAGAAAAAAGAATTTGCTACAGACGAATAAGACGCATTGCTTATTTCGAGAACGCGGTGCGGTTACTTATAGCCACGTTGTACGCAAAAGAAAAAGAAATAAAAAAATAGATGAGGCTGGTCCTTTTACATATTCTGGAATTAATTTTTAAGAGATATCAGTTTTATTAAAACAGAAAAGTTGCTCGGAGGTAAGAAATTTGTGGTGCTCACAGCCCTCTGTGTGGCGTCAAAGCCGTCTTGTAATGCAAAGCTTCTCGGTGCTAGAACGGTTGGCTCGCTAGTTAGTGAGGTTCATAGAAGTAGACTAATGTTTCTTATAAGGCAAGAATTTGCCGGCTGTGCCGTGTCGCGACGCGCAAGTCCAGCCGTCCACGAACTGAGAAATTTGTTTCACCTTGTCTTCTGTTCTCGCAACACTGGCAGAAACGTGGTGAAATGTCTCCAGTGAATAAACGAGGACCTTGTTACTATAAACAAACAATAAAAATACGCACCGTCGGTCCTAAGGGCAGCGCCGTCCAATCACAGGAGTCCGCTGACCCGACGCTGCCGTCGACGCGTGAGGCGAGGGTCCGGTTCACTAGTTCGAACTTGACCCCGCCCCTGATAGCACTGGCAATAGCGGGACGGCAACCACTACTCAGGCCGAGGGCGCGCCACTCTTCGGTCCACGCAACAGATGCGGCTGGAGCGACTTTGGCGAGATCAGCGGAGGTCGGCAGCGGCGACGGCAGCGGCGACGGAACTCAGATGCAGCTGTTGCATCCACTCGCGGCGGCAGCACTCGCGGCAAGGTGCTCCCTGTGCTGCGTCCGGACGGCGTCGCCAGCGACGGAGGCGACGCGCTACGCGTGTTGCCGCAACCGTCGCCAAGCCATTGTCTTCTAAGCTCCAGCGACCATCCTCCCTGACGGACGCGCGGCCAGAAGAAGGCTCGCTGCCTTTCTGCTCGTCGCCGCGTTACGATGCGCCTGTTGGCGACGCCGCAGTCGGCGGGGTGATTAATGTGTCGCCCCCTTGTTTGCTTTTCCCCCTAAGGCGCTGTGAGTCTCTCGAAGAGTCGCCCGCGACCGATGCCAAGACGGGCTCATTAGTGTGATCACCGAAGAAGTCGCGCATGGAGCGGGTCTGCTGAGGTTCGAGCAAGGTGCTCCTGCTTTGATTGACAGGCCACGCGCTTGCTTCGTGTCGCTCAGGTTGCTTTCCCGGGCTAAGTCGGCTGCGGCCGGACTCGCACGTAGCCGCTTCGTTCTTCTCATGGCAATGACTTTTCTTCCCCGACGCACACCACAAGCAGCGCTAGTCCGAGATCTCTGCGCGGCAGAGAATAGTATCAGCCGCGATGGTGAAAATGGTATCAGGCAAGAGAAAGGAGGTTGGTGTTGTCGTGACGCTGGGGCTACGTCGACCCGGCCTTCACTTGGTAGCGTGCAGAGACTCGGGGTTGAAGTAGGATTGAATCTTCGAAGTTGGTGAAATATGTACAAGCAGGTTTACTGGCACTTTGAGAAAACTTATTTACAATATTTACACGAAAAAAAAGGGTACATCAGCAAAATGGCAAGCGTTAAGAGTTCATAGCGAGAAGCGACTGGATGAGCCGTTTACCCAGGGCCCAGAGCGACATTTCGTGCTCTGCAGCGTCCTTAAAAACCCCCTATGTCCAGCCCCTCTCTGAAGATGCTGACCAACCAAATCCAGGGCACGCCCCTCAGGTATCGGCATCCAATCGAACACATCACTGCACTGATGGTCTGAAGCACTGACTGGTCCGGCATTCATTCGTTGGGCGTGATCACTTGTTGGCGGGAAAAGCTTGGGAACGGCGAGGAGAGGAGGTACATTTCTATTCTTCAGCAAAGAAACCACAGGCTGGTTCTGGGGGTTTTACTTCTCAGAAACCCGAGTGCACGTGGCGCCGCATAGGGCTCCCAACATGGTCCCTTTTCGACAATTGCAAATCTTTCCTGCATTCCCGGGAAATCACTTAATGGCCGTATGAGTCATGCTCTTCTCTTGTCCTGCACGTCAGCGGACATGTCACTCTGTCGTCTCCTTTGGATAGGAGGCATTCATCACTGGAGGATAGCACTTCTCGACTGGAAGGGTGAACAAAAGAAAGCACTTCCTGCTATTTCCCGCAGGGGGACGTTTCTTTGTGTTTTTCCAGACGTTCTCTTGACAGGGCCAATTTGGCATTTGCAGGTTGTCCACAAAGCAAAACATGCTTACAAAACAGGATTCCTGGAAACAGGCTCACTTAGAGCCAATGGACCATCACCACATATTCACAAAACTTTTCCATGCCCACAGGCGAACAATAGAGCGCGCAAATGCGGATGCTTGGTCGTAACAGCCTCCTCCCCCGCCAGAAGAGACTCGGAGGGCAGCAGCCGCAGCTGCTGCATGAAGAGACGACTTAATGGCCTGCACGTGAACGCTTGAAGCTCGCTGTTGCATGTCGCGTTGTCTTGATTGTTGTAGGCCAAATTGCTTGAGCTATCTGAAACTCAACCACATGTCGAAGCAAGCACTCGGCTCCCGTCTGAAGAGACCAGGTCAAAAGAAAACTGCCATTGTTGTTCGAGAAAAGCCCACTCTCAAGACGTTCAGGACCCACGTATGCCTCGAAAACCAAACGTGCTGCTTTACATAGTCATCTATATTCAAGCGCACGAAAAAAAAAAAAAAAACCTGATTATCAATTTGGATACATGGTGAGGAACATCTCGGACCGCTTAGAAAGAGCGGCTAAGCGCGTCCGCATTCCCATTTAACTTCCCCTTTTTGTATCTTATTTCAAAATTGTACTGCTGTAAAATCAAGCTCCACCTAAGAAGGCGACTGTTCTTCGATGTCGCAGTTTGCAGCCAAGCCAGGGGACAATGGTCCGTCTCTACGGTGAATTTGGCCCCTCCAAGATAGCACTGCAATTTTTGAATGGCCCATACAATGCAAGCGCATTCCTTCTCTGACGCGCAATAAGCCCTCTCTCTAGAACTCAGTTTTCTGCTCAAGTAGAGCACGGGGTGCTCATTACCGTCGTCATCTCTCTGGCAGAGAACAGCACCTAACCCTCGATCACTGGCATCACACTGGACCGTGAATTCTCGGCCATAGTCTGGAGCTCGCAATACCGGACGGCTAATCAGCACAGCCTTCAGGTTTACGAAGGAGGCTTCCTTTTGTTCGTCCCAGACTACATTTGTCGGTTCTGTCTTGCGGAGAGCGTCGGTCAGAGGGCTAGCCAAAGCTGAATAGTTAGGGATGTAGTGATTGTAGTACCCAGTCAGACCCAGGAATGCTCGAATTTCCGTCTTCGTGCTCGGCCGCGGGTAGTCTGCTACCGCAGAAATCTTAATCTCGCTGGGTTTCCTGAAACCTTGACCTACATTGTGACCCAAGTAGTCCACGGTCGCCCTTGCCAGGCAACATTTCTCGGCCTTTACGGTTAGTCCAGCTTGACGCAAAAGGCTCAGTACAGCTCTTAGATGTACCATATGGTCCGCCCATGAGTCGGAAAAAACCGCAATGTCGTCTAAATAAGGCACCGCGAATGTTTCACACCCCTTTAAAACCCTATCCATGAGTCGGGAAAAACAAAATGGAGCATTTTTGAGCCCGAAACTCATCATTGTTGGCTGGTAGCTGCCCGTCGGAGTGACGAAAGCCGCGTATCTGCTGGCGCGTTCAGTGAGCGGTACTTGCCAGTATCCTCGAGTAAGGTCCAGCGTAGTCACATATGCCGCTCTACTGACCTGTTCTACTCTCTCCTCAATATTCGGAATAGGATACACTTGATCCCTGGTGAGAGAATTTAGCTTTCGGTAGTCTACCACAGGCCTAGGGTCTTTACCTGGAGCTTCTACTAAGATCATAGGCGAAGCATAATCGCTTTCCGAGGGTTTTATTACTCCCAATTCCAGCATGCGAGTTACTTCCCTATCCAGAATTTCTCTTTGCCTTGGAGAAAATCGGTAGCACCTTGATCGCACTGGCACGTCTGAAGTCAGCTCAATATCGTGCTCAGTCAAATCAGTTCTGCCTGGCCTGTCCACGAAGCAGGCCTCAAACTCTGTTATTATCTCGCCCAGATCGGACAGCTGGGATTTCTTTAGTTCTCCTCTCTGCTCCGTCTTTTTGAGAAGCTCCTGAGCGTTGCTTCCTTTTCCGCTGAGGCAAATCAAGTTGTCCCCCATCTCCTCGGGAAGGTTTAACGTTAGATTTACCACGGCTTCCCTCTGCACATAAGGCTTCATAAGATTGCAATGATAAATGCGCACTTCTTTACGCCTACCGGGAATTTTCACTGCGTAGTTAGTGTTAGAAAGCTTTGCAACGACTTCAGCCGGTCCTTCCCACTGTACTTCGAGCTTATTCTGCCTTGAACTTCTCAGCAACATCACCTGGTCCCCGATACAAAACGTCCTTTGACGGGCTGACTTATCATAGTACACCTTGGAACGAGCCTGGGCTGACTTCATGCTGGCCTCAACGAGTTCCTTAGTGTTATGTAAGCGATTCAAGAGGTTCAGAATGAATTCTACTACTGTTGGGTCTTCTCCGCGCCCCTCCCAGGCTTCGCGCACCATTCGCAAAGGTGAGCGCAGTGACCTTCCGTACACCAACTCGGCTGGGCTAAATCCAGTGGATTCGTGCGGCACTGACCGCAAAGCGAAAAGCGCTGCAGGCAGGCAGGTATCCCATTCGCGCTTGTTTTCATAGCACAGTCCCCTCAGGACTCGTTTGAGAACAGAGTGCCATCTTTCTACGCTGTTGCTCTGCGGATGATGGATCGAGCTATGCACTACCTTAATGCCGCATCGCTCGAGAAATGAGGTGGTGAGGACACTCGTGAAAACGCTACCCTGATCACTTTGTACCTCGGAAGGGAATCCAACTCGTGCAAACACTGACAGCAGCGAATCCACTACACTCTCGGACGTCACCTCGCGCAGCGGAACAGCCTCTGGAAACTTTGTGGCTGGGCATAACATAGTGAGGATATAACGGTACCCTGACTCGGTCACAGGAAGTGGCCCAACTATATCTATTACTAACCGGTGAAACGGCTCGGTAATGATTGGTACTAACACCATCGGAGCTTTCCACTTATCTTGCGCCTTTCCAACCCGCTGGCACGTGTCGCATGACCGTACAAAATTTTCCGTGTCCTTAAAACATCCAGGCCAATAGTATTCTTGCAACAGCCTCTGCTTTGTTTTCTTTATTCCAAGGTGACATGACCACGAGCTGCCATGGGAAAGTCGCAGTAAGTCTCCGCGGTACTTTTGGGGAACGACTAATTGGTCCCGCTCTACTCCGCGCTTATCCTTGAATAAGCGATACAGCACTCCCTTTCTCATCTCGAAAGAAATATTGTTTGCTGTCTTAGTGGCGCGGTGGCGCTCCCTTATCTCCTGTATATTGGGATCATTGGCTTGCTCTATAGCTAAGTCCTCTCGGGTTCCACTTAAAAGTCTCGTGAGATTACTAGACACTGGCGGCAAGAGGTTACTCTCAAGAACGTCCTCATTCCGCGTCTCATCAAGCTCACTTTCAAGTTGACTTATCTGAGATGCCTCGCTCTCAAAGTTTTCTGACCTGCTATCTTCCGCATTTACCATTGTTTTAACTGCCGTTTCCTCCGCTGTGGATTTTTCTGGAATGAGCAGTGTAGCTAGTTCTCGCGCCTTTGAACGTGTTAAGGCTTGCACAACTCTGTCTCCGAAAAGGATGCCCCTCTTTCGCAGCAGCATGTCCGATTTGTTGGAGAACAAATACGGATAGCACTTAGGAAGCTTTCCTGAAACGGCAGCCTCGGTTGTTAATTCGCCGAAAGGGCCCTCGATGACCACGTTCGCGATCGGCAAGCACACACTCTGTTCCTCAACTACCTGTCGGATCCATGCACACTGTCCTGTATAGTCGGAAGGCGATACATACGCCGGATGGACAACATCCATCGTTGCGGCCGAATCGCGCAGTACCTTGCAAGGCTTCCCGTTGACTACTAGGTCATGCAGGTAGGGTTCTAAAAGCTGCATATTTTCATCGCAGTCCCTGACATACGAGAAAGCAATCTTTTCTTTCCGGCAGTTGACGGCAATGTGACCCTGCTCATTACACCTAAAGCATGTGAGCGGCTTCCTAGCCTCAAGCTTATTCTTTGTGTTCTGCACGTTGGTCACTTCCCCACTTTTCTCACTGCCGTCCTTTCTAGGGAATTTGCCTGAAGAAACCTTCATTTCTTCGTTTCCAACTCTAGCAAAGTGCCTTTCCTGACGGTTTTTCATACTGAACTTGGGATTGCGGGGCCTATCCACTGCTGGGTTGCTGAATTGTCGGCGCGAAGCATACTCCTCAATAAGTTCGGCAGCTTCAGTTGCCGACTTAATTTCGCCTCGGTCCTGTAACCAATTTCTTTCTTTTTCTGGGAGGCAGTTATAAAACTGCTCCAAAAGAATTTGCTCGACTACAGCGTCCCTATCACTGTAGGAATCTGTGCTCTTTAGCCACTCGCCCAAATTAACTCTTAAATTGTACAGGAATTCAGGGTAACTCTCGTCCCTGGACTTAGTAGCTTTCCGAAAACGTTGTCTGAACGCCTCGGCGCTAAGCCTATACTTTCTCAGAAGGCAAGCTTTGACCTTCTCGTAGTTGTCCGCGTCCTCCTTGCTTAGCCGCGCGACAACCTCCGCTGCCTCGCAGGGCAGAACCGTCAATAATCTCTGAGACCAAGTGTCTCGCTGGAAGGACAGTTTTTCGCAGGTTCGCTCAAAGTTAGCCAGATACAGACCGATATCCCCTGATATCACATATGGCTGCATGTACTTTGACATCTTGAAATCTGCCTCCTTGTTGAGAAGAGGTACCGCTAGCTGGGGACAATTGCCCGACCTCTTGCTCAACTCTAGTTCTAATTTCCGGAGCTCAATTTCTTGGTCCAGCTTTTTTGCTTCTCTTTCACGCTTCTTTTCCTCTTTTTCCCACTCACGTTCGCGCTCCCTTTCCTCTTTTTCCCTCTCAAGTTCACGCTCACGCCTCTTTTCCTCTTTTTCCCGCTCTTTCTGCTCTTTTTCCCGCTCCTTCTGCTGTCTGAGCTGTTCCTTTTTTTGACCGATGAGGTTCCATGCTTCACTGAGCTCCTCATCATCGGCTCCCAAATCTGTGATTGCCTTTATAATCAAAGGTTTTCGTGCCAAACCACTTGTATCAATTCCCAATTCCTCACACAATTGCAACAGTTCCGGTTTCTGCAGCTTTTGTAGGTCCATGATCGCTCCGAGTGTCGGCTACTTCCAAAACAACAGTGCAAACTACCAAACCTAAAGGCGTTTCCACACTCTCTTTACCAGTTCTAAAATCTAACCCTGTTCTAGAACCTGGTCCACATCAGAAGAAAAGCCAAGCACTCACCCACACATGCGATCGATGTTCCGAGCTGCCCTCTTGTTGGCCGATTGTTGCTCCTGCTTGTTGCTTGAGATGCCACCTCCGATCACAAGGTGTTGTGGCTTGTAGCTTCAGATCCACCTCCAATCACCAGATGTTGTGGCTTGTAGATTCAGATCCCAACGCTGGGCACCAGTGTTGGGGCTTGTAGATTCAGATCCTACCGCTGATCACCAGTTGTCGTGACGCTGGGGCTACGTCGACCCGGCCTTCACTTGGTAGCGTGCAGAGACTCGGGGTTGAAGTAGGATTGAATCTTCGAAGTTGGTGAAATATGTACAAGCAGGTTTACTGGCACTTTGAGAAAACTTATTTACAATATTTACACGAAAAAAAAGGGTACATCAGCAAAATGGCAAGCGTTAAGAGTTCATAGCGAGAAGCGACTGGATGAGCCGTTTACCCAGGGCCCAGAGCGACATTTCGTGCTCTGCAGCGTCCTTAAAAACCCCCTATGTCCAGCCCCTCTCTGAAGATGCTGACCAACCAAATCCAGGGCACGCCCCTCAGGTATCGGCATCCAATCGAACACATCACTGCACTGATGGTCTGAAGCACTGACTGGTCCGGCATTCATTCGTTGGGCGTGATCACTTGTTGGCGGGAAAAGCTTGGGAACGGCGAGGAGAGGAGGTACATTTCTATTCTTCAGCAAAGAAACCACAGGCTGGTTCTGGGGGTTTTACTTCTCAGAAACCCGAGTGCACGTGGCGCCGCATAGGGCTCCCAACATGGTCCCTTTTCGACAATTGCAAATCTTTCCTGCATTCCCGGGAAATCACTTAATGGCCGTATGAGTCATGCTCTTCTCTTGTCCTGCACGTCAGCGGACATGTCACTCTGTCGTCTCCTTTGGATAGGAGGCATTCATCACTGGAGGATAGCACTTCTCGACTGGAAGGGTGAACAAAAGAAAGCACTTCCTGCTATTTCCCGCAAGGGGGACGTTTCTTTGTGTTTTTCCAGACGTTCTCTTGACAGGGCCAATTTGGCATTTGCAGGTTGTCCACAAAGCAAAACATGCTTACAAAACAGGATTCCTGGAAACAGGCTCACTTAGAGCCAATGGACCATCACCACATATTCACAAAACTTTTCCATGCCCACAGGCGAACAATAGAGCGCGCAAATGCGGATGCTTGGTCGTAACAGTGTACAACCTTCTTTTTCCTTTCACGTCAACTCCTGCAAGGAATGGATCCGGAACAACGGCCCAGAATGCGTACTTTAAAACTTGTGGAACTCCTCTAAGCAATCTAATAGAGTGCGATGGGGGCTAGTTTAGTTGGTAAGACATTACTGAAAAACAGAACTACCCCAAAGGAATAGACAATCGCGTTCGTCCTGTGTCCTTCTTCTCTTGTCCGGTTCTTTTGACGCAGTTCTGTTTTTCAATAATCCTTCAAGAAGCCTAAAAAATATTGTGTCACTCGAACATAAACAAAGTAATATCAAGGTTGCCATTTTACGCGTGCATTTCAAAAGCTTAAGCCTTATTGTAGGAATGGGCCCATTTCTTGCTTTTATTTCACTGATGTCACCCGCCTATAAGCTTTTATTTATAGAGTCATAAGAACTGACTGGTTGCCAACTAATCGTCAGTCAATGGGAAGCTACACAAAAACAAATAATTAAAATCGGCGTTTATTTTCAAAATCAGAGCAGTGTGCGAAATGTAAACAATGTACTGTCGTCTGCACTACCATTGGAATTAGTGTTCGTGGAAAGTAAGCCGTAGTTTATCTAACAGCCAAATTAGAATGCTGCAGCCTAAACGCTCTAAATAGCTGTAGGGCACAGTCATTTGGTATAGTTAGATTATTTGAATGCTAATAAAATTCATCATTATTTGCATCGTTACAAATGGCACATTCGCATCGGCAAACCACATGCCGGCATTGCATTGCGCTGGGTTGCGCTCGACTATGGCAGAGATACAGTGCCTGCGTAGATAAGATTTCCACGTGACACATAAGTGATGATTTAATATTTTTAAATGAGGTGTATATTTACTGAGTCTACGTGTCCTGGCGCGAAAAATTCGAACACTACTTTCATATGGTATCGTCGGCAACAACAGATTTCATTCCGGATAATTTGAGTGCGAAGTCGCTACTCCACTTGGTGAAATCCATCCATGAACGCTGTGGCATGCAAATGTCGAGGTCGCCCTGCCATGGTGGGACAGCGGTTGCGACGCTTGACTGCTGCGCTCATGGATGCAGGGTCGAATCCCGGTCTCAACGGCTGCTTTTCGATGGAGGCGAAAAGCGATAGCGCCCGTGTGTTGCGCGACGTTAGTGCCTGTTAAGGAACCCCAGGTGGTCAAAATATCCGCGGCTCTTCAACCGCTTCTAATAGCTAGAGTCGCTTTGGGACGTTGAAGCACACATAATCATCGAGATGCAGTATTGGCGACTTTTCTAAGGCAGTATATACTCTCCGCAGGAAAGCGCACTGTTCCTGGAATACTGATTTTGATGATCGTGTGCATGGCGGTCAGTCATACGGCTCGTCGTAGCTATTGCCACTTCCTTATTTATTATCGGTGGTATCCCAGCAGCTACAGTGAACTATAATTCCACCGCAACTCATCGCCCCAGGTGCAGCTTGAACACAACCTTGCGCAGTGCACGGTACGTGATTGTCTCCTTCCATTTCTATCTTTGCGCAGAAGCATTCGCTCTTCCCGCTTAGTTTAAATAAATAATGACCTGCCGTTTTTTTTCTATCCTCTAGAGGCTTCTGCGGCACACTCATTCCAACTGCATCCTCTGACGCGCGAGTCGGACGCTCTACTTGAGTAAGTCTTCGCTGGGCACGGAACGGCAAATGTATATATTAATATGCCGAAAACCGAAGTAATGATTAATAGCCTTAGAGGAGAACTACCGTTTACGATGCGTAGCGAAGGGCTACGATTGATATGAGAAATATATACCTACATATTGCACGTATTTTGACGGCAGATCTGGTGTACTAGACTGAAATAACTAGAAGAACAAATACGAGGTAAAGCGCATTTGGAAGGTACTCTTCGATCATGAATGTAAATTTATTTATATCATATAAGACAGATATGTATAACTGTTTCATCCTACAAGTACTAACCTATAGGGCAGAAACGTTTAAGCCAACCAACGGGTTCAGCTCAAAGTGAGGACCACACAACGATCTATAGGAAAGGAAGGTGACAGCTGTGCATGGCATTAATAGAGAGAAAAAAGGCAGATTGGGCTAGAGAACAAAAACGAGTGATATCCTTTCAGCTAACGCATGCTTGTAATGAAAAAGAGCGATGATCGTTATAGATAACATACTGGTATTCAAAAGAGGCTAAGTGCAGCAGGGATGATAGACAGGCGGATAGAATCAGATTAAGAAGTTTGCAGGCATAAAGCGGCTGCATCAAGTACAACACATACAGGGTTAATTAGAGGGCCATGGGAGAAGAAGCCATTGTCCCGAATAGAAAGTAGACAAGCTGATTTCGACATTTATGACTGTTATTATTACTATGTGTATCGTATCTTTCCGGCGACGACCAGGTGATGCAGCGTCCGTTATGCTGCCGATACTTCAGGAATAAAAACGAAAATTTAGAATTCAAGGTCACTACAGTAGGCTACAACAATCGTTTTCGAAAAGTCTTACATATACATAAAGCGATGTAAAAAAAAAGAACAAAATCCTTTCAGAAAACGAAACTTCCAGCAGCGGCTGGCGTGAGTTAATTCGAAAAGCACACTAATTAGCGGCCTAATTAGCCAGGGCTCACTAATCAAGTATTAAGTTCGCGGCGTCTGGTATATGTATCTGGCGCTTATTTTAGTGCAAGAAAAACCTGCACAAAGGCTTCACGGGAATTGCAGTGCGTATGCAGCGGCCCTGATAGCAACTGTGATAGTGAATGCGATAGTGACAGCGCGAAATTTGAGACGTATTCGCTACCGGAACGTGACGCGCACCTTTCTCCGCTTCGTCACTGAGAGAAAGGAAGAATACTGACAACGCTTACCACGCGACCTCTGTCATTCAGAAAAACAAATTTAGCGAAAGCACATGCTGCGGCACGCATAGATCTTTTTAGTTTCGATGCCTGGGCGCAGCCATCTTAGTTTGATGGTGGCGCCCCGTATGAGCCAAACTGGGAAATTCCGCTGCGGCTCCTCTTGACGCCATCTTGGGCTGTGCTGTGCGTGTTGATGCTGTGGTGCGGCAATGTAAAAGGGCTGTTTCGCGGTGCTCTTGAAAGCTATCCGACACTTTGGTGCTATTTGTGCTTTGTTTGAGCTCGCCAGCAAACCGTATACCATCCTTTTGGCATGGCGGCAGCTGTTGGAAATAGCACTAGCGGCCGGGGTGACTGCGAAGGACTGCGCTCCACTTCCGCAGTGAGGATGTATCTGTTGGATCTTTCATGATACAAGTATTTTCAATTATGGTTTATAATCGCAATGGTAACTTTACATACAAACACACAGCGAATGAACCGTACGGGTAGCTACCGAACGCGGAATGTAGATACTACGAAAGACGCTCTCCAGTTATCGCCGCATTGATTTAACGTGAAGTACGACCCATTTCGATATACGATCGAGCTGTCCTGCTTCAACAATGTATACTTTCAAGTTAAGCCACGCTTCAAGACAAGCACATTAAAGAAGTAGTGTCTAAAGTATCATCCGTCGACGTTTTTATGCAGCATTGGTTTTCGTCCAGCGGCGCAACATCGTATATCCCCCTCCCGTACGTCGTAGCAGCATCGTTTGCACGACGTATTTTTGAGAAAAACGTTGAAAAACTTGCACTCTCAGCTGCACCATGAACGAAGACGAAAAATTCGCAGCACATATACAGCAGCGCTTACGAAAGCGGCGCCGCCCGCGGGCGCGGCGGATTACGGCACTCTCGTCGTGCGCTACTCCGTAGTCGTCGCTAGGCCTAAACTGTTTGCATCGAAGGCACATACGACGGCGCAGTTTGTAATTGCTCAGCGCTACAGTAAATGTTCTCTCATAAAACTTCCTTACTGCCGATCCCATTGTATCAGTAAAAGAATAATTTAAATTTCGGTGACGCATTAGCAGCGGAGCCAGCGTGCAGACGATGAGCCGCACGCCGCACCAGCGGCAATGTGTTGCGAAACTTATTTGTATTGCAATTATGAATAACATGGTATGGTTCAGAAATCCGCAAGAAAGATATTTTTTTTTTTCTGTCCAATTATTGTTTAAGTGAAGAACACATTTTAGCACGCACTTCTTGCGCTGGCGGAAGTGATCCACCGCGTATATCGTTGTCGCGGAGGGCTTGCGGGTGGCCCGGCTTGCCCGGCGCCCGTGGTTACGTGGTTACTACGGCGAAGGAAGTGAAATGGGCATCATATTCGGGAGTCCGTCATTTGTAGTAAGTCTATCTGGCTTGCATAAAACGTTCATAGGCGAATTAAATCAGGATAGTCTGGAAAGCGGTGAAGCAGAAACATAACTCAGCCGAACTCGGACTGCCGACGCATGCTTCCCGCATACGTTCTCGGCAATCATCTTGCGATTTCTTTGATTGTACGTGCAGTCCACGATCACGCATTGCTGTATCGATGACATTACCACTAAAAGGGGTGCTAATAAAGGTATTTAAGTCTCTCAATCGACAATATAGTGAGGTGCAAGGCCGCTCTGCTATGCATGAAGCGTGCGAATGCACAGCCCACTCGGTACTGGCAACAATGTGCCGGCGCAAGAAAATCTGGTTAGAGAGTATTTTCCTCCTCTCCTGCCTGCTCTCAGTAAAACAGTTTGTAATGCAGGCATTTCGAATGAGGAGCCGCAAGAATTCTACAAGTCAGTACAGGACATCGCGTTTTCCAGTGAACTTCCTAGCCGCCTCACGCGTACTGTTCAGACTTTGCTAAGAAAAAAGGGTGCACATTTTGTTCTCGCTGATGGGCTTTGAACAATCGCTTTCAGTGCTATTGTGATAGAGCGCAGGCTCGCCGGAAACACTGATGCCATAATGCAATTCCCTATGACACAGAGATGACGTCAAATTTAATGACGTCACTCAACTACCGCTGGGGGTGCCTATATAAAAAAAAAACATTCTTGCGTAAAAGTGGTTGAACGCGACAGCTGTCCTTGCGGTTTCAGCTCAGGTGCGCTATTTGTAAAGCACGGAAGGCTTTCCTTTTGATGCGTTGAAGTGCAGCCAAAATTAAAATCGCACATATACCTGAAATAGCTGAGTTGCATAGTACAAGTCTGCCATGTTTTGATGCTTCACCAGTTGCAAACATTCAAAATTTTTGGAGGTAGTGGTGTATCGAGAAATGTTTTAGAGGGTATTGTGAGCCGAAGGCAAAAGAAGTGGAGAGAGCCTGAGCATAAAGATTATATCAGCAATTTTTCTGCTGTAGTAAACAAGAAGGGTCAGTTGTTTAAAACAGGACCACTTTGGCGACATGCGAACGCTTTTCCAAATTGTCCAAAGAAAGAATTAAAGTGGGGATGCATCGCTCGGAAAAGTTTTTGAATTTGTTCAGACAACCACTCCTCCTGTCCCTGGCTATGCTCGTACTGGGAGACACACCCATGCATGAAGGAAGGGAAGCCAATTAGGAGGGCCTTCCAACGCAGCATATGAACCCCTCATCAAAGTGGACTGCTTTCTGACAATGGATTCGAAAATCGTGGTGATCCGGCATGTCGGACGATCTTAGGGTTCCTTCAGAGAGTGAAATATCCCTTCAGCTCAAAGAGAACCCAAGGCACAATATATTTTCCTTTGAAAAGTAAAAATCTAATATTGGATAGTGATATTTCATTGACCTTCTAGGCGTTCGTTGAAATCGTTTCCGGAAAAACATAGAATCATGGCACAGAATACAACCATCATCTATTGTCCTTGGCGTCAATACATCGTTCACGGCAAAAACATCTCTGTAGCTTGAGTACATGCCTTAAACAATAAAACGTTGGCTGTGGTTTAGCTCTGGTTAACCCTATAGTTGAATTGCGAAAGCAATGGCTGCATGCATGGCTATACTTGTGGCCAAATGAAGAATCGGATATATAAGTTCACTCACCGGCGTTAGATCATTGTTATGCCGCAGCCGGTAGACACTTGCAAACGGATTGTTCGTGAAGCGGCGGTGAAACTCGCGTGGCCGACTCGTGCTCGTCCAGTTTTTATGCAAAGTCTGCGGCCGATCACCTTCGATATCTCCAGGCTGTTGTTGTTGTTGTTGTTATTGTCCAAGTAGCATATGACACCCACAGAGGGGAATCGGCCAAGAATTGGGTAGCAGAGTTTTTGAAGCATGTTTTCATGTAATTAAAAAAATAATAATATTGGAGGTGTAGAGGAAAGGAAACAAAAGGGGAATTAAACGAAATATAAAATGAAAAGTGGTAACACACACGGGAGATTGACACTGGAATTGTAGAACAAGTGAAGTTGAAATATTTAGCAAGCAAGGCAAATGATTTGATTAAAGTAAAAAAAAAATTGCATGCCGGTAAAAACAGACCTGGGAAGATAAAAATTTAAAGGTCGGATACGCATCGCAGCCTTGTTAGAGAAATCTCAACTTGCCGTCAATGACATAATTTCCTACTCCAAGTATATTTTAAATGGAGGTAGTCATCAGATCTTAAAAGATGTCCAGTTTGCATGTTTAATAAAATGTTTCGCTGAAACCTCGCGGCCGTGGTGTACGCTGTCGCCGGAAGGATAGATAATACGGAGCCATCCGAGGATCCTTTGCCAAACTATCAGCATATTTATTTAAAATCACATCGTTATGGCCTGATACCCATACCATATGTACAACTTTCAAATGTCGAGGAATCAGGGAGAGAAAGTTATTTACAATTGCAGAATCCACTGACGAAGAGAGGGATGAACACAAGAATAGAGAGTAGGAAATTACAGCTACTTTAGAAAAAGAAGAGTCTAGTTTCCTTAAAGCGATTACCATTGCCAGAAACTCCACTTCAAAAATTGAAATAAAGTCCGGAAGACGAACAGAAAAAGACCAGTCTAAATGCGAACAATATATACCCACACTTGCTTTTTCATTACACTGAGATGCGTCAGTTGCTATTGCCAAGCTGGCAGAAAGACTTCTTAAATGATCTTATAATAATCCGTTTAGAATAACGGATGATAAGGTTTTACCATTATTCGGGAATATGTCGACAAAAATAATTTCAACAGACGACCCGCTGGTTTGCATGGGAATAATACTACGAAGAGAAACATTTAAAGGGTTTAGCAAATTTTGGACCATAACTACCTGCGGAGTGGGAAATTTAGGCCAATGTACACCGAAAAAGGAGGTCGGTTGGCAGCAAAAATAGACATAGATTGGTAAAACTCTGATTCACATATCCTGAGGTACGTCTGAACACTTCGAAATTGTAATTTATACATAGCAAAGGTGGAATCCGGGCTTCAAGGTAGAACACATTGTAGAGCACACAACCTAAGAGCTTCTCGCTCCAAAAGAACAAGCGGGCAAAGTTTATTAGCTCCTGAACCAGAAAACAACACTGAACCGAACTCTAAAATTGGACGCACATTAGAAGCACATCTCTCCGCATTCCAGACTGGGGATGACTAATTCGGCGCAACGTGCAAAGGGCCCTAGCCGCTTTCGTAGCAGTATGGTTAATGTGAGGCTGCCATGAAAGAATATTGTTACGGGGTAGTTCACCCAGCACCCAACACCCACCCACCCAGCAACTACCCAGCACCTCCACCAAGGTGTTACGGGGTAGTTCAGCTTGTAGCAGAGGGCGGACACCGAAGACAAGGCTTTCAAACAGACGTTCTCTGCAGGCACCAGCCGACGCTATTGAACGTCGTCTTCTCTCAAACTCACGAGAGTCTTCTTCTTCTTTCCTTATGCGTATGCACCGCCTATTGTGACAATATCATCATAAGTTACCCCTAAACACTTTATTTATCTAACCGGAGGTATTATTTGTTGATAATACATTACAGACAGACTTATAGAATATTTTATACTAAAAACAAGGACAGTGCTCTTGTTCACATTTAATGTGAGACGCAAGCCAGACAACCAATTCTCAATACAGTTTAGGTACATTTGTAATCAGAGATAAAGGGATTGAATATCCGAAGCAGCCACAAAAAAGCGACATCATCTGCATATACGTAAGTGCGGACATGATAATTAACTGGAATTGAGTTGAGTAGTAGGTTCAAAGGCACAGGTGAGAGGACGTCTTTTTGCGGAACTCCCCTGGCTTGCTTGTATCTGCCAGAATGAACGCCATTTAATGCACAGAAAAACTCTCGGTTTTGAAGGAATTTAGATATCCACGCTCCTAAATAATTTGGAAACTGAAGAGCTTTTAATTTTTGCAATAGAATGCTATGTTAAACACTATCATAGGCTTTGGCTATATCTAGCGCTATCAAGGCAGCGTGCATTTTTTGGCGCCGCTCTAAAAGAACTTGACTCTCAAGGTCAGCATGCGCATTCCAGATGGAACACTTTTGACGGAAACCAATTTGGCAAGGGCTGAGGTTATTCTCTTGGTTCACGAAGTCCGAAATACGTATAAGTGTGACTCTTTCAATTAATTTTATAATGTTTGATGTTAATGAAATTGGTCTAATATTATCTATAGAAAAGGCACCACCTTTATTTAAGTAAAGGAATCACTTTGGTTAAGTTTCTATTCTAGGTGTATCCAGGCATGTTTGATGGAATAATTTCCTAGCTCTATTAATGTGTCGGGTGACTCCTCAAAAAGGGTCGTTATTATTTTTGAAGTTACGTTATCAGGACCGGAAGCAGCGGCTGGTAATTTCATAACTATAGCAGAAAGCTCAGAAACGGTAATTTGAGGATCATAATACTGGATCCACCGGCAATACAGATATTGAGCACGAAAAAAGTGCAGATGAGAAACGCTTCTCCAGTCCTTTGGCAATTGTTTAAATTGTGTCTATTGCTTCATGGGGAGTCACAATAAGAAAATGTAGATTTTGTGATGGCGGAATCTTTTTCCGCCAGTGTAAAAAAAAAAAAGCAGTTCGGTTGCCAGATTTAGAAAGGAAATCGAAATGCCTAACGTCATAATCGTCCTTCGCTTTTATAACTGTACGTTTAAAACTAGCTGCGATGAACTTATAATCGTGCCATTTTTTCGGGCGCTGATTGTGGAGAAGCTTTTTCCATGCCGCGTGTCTACGTCTGTAATCCCGGGAACAATCAAAATTCCAACAAATAGCTGAAGTATTCCCCTATAAACTCCGTACCAAGATCTCAGACTTCTTATGGAAATCCTCAATCACCGAACATAAGTGTTCTGATTTTTGTTCTTCATCCGTGTTAGTCACTGACTCAAGATTAGAGCGTAACGTTAACAGAAAATTATTATAATTAATAAATAACTTCAACTGGGAAGTCGCTGGCGTTACCGGGCAATTAACATCAAAAGCAATCGGTATGTGGTCACTAGAGGTGCCACCATCAAATGTCAAGCAATTATTGACAAAAAGGCTTGGAGAGGTAAAAGTTAAACCTAACGCAGATTGAGTGCATTTTCGTATGGAAGTGGCTGAACACGAATTTCTACATGAAATGGTATTATGTGTTAACCAATTAATCCCAAAAACTCTTGACGCAACTATTTGTATTGTAGCCCCACGACGCATGATGCGAATTAAAATCACCAGCCAGCAGAACTGAGTTCCGACAACTAACTAATAGCAAATCTTGAGGTTTTATATCTTATACAACGCTTGGGAAATAAACGTTCACTAAGGGACACGGACAGTGCCCTGGAATTTCAGTCTAGAGCCAATAACTTACAATCTAGAGAAGATAGCTGGAATGAAATCTTAGCCCTGTGACAAAATTTTGTAGAGACAAATATAATTAAACCTCCTCCTTTTGATTGGCGATCTTGTTGGAATGAATGATAAATTTGTAAATAGAAATGTTTATCGGCCGTTAACCAAATGTCTTGCAAAATAATTATATGTGGATTATGCTGAAGAGAAATGTAAACTAAATCTGTTGAAGGTGCTAGAAATGATCAACTGTTCCACTGGAGAACTTTTAGTACTCCTATGATTGCGAAATTTGGGAACCCGCAACTGCCTGCCGCAAAACAGTTTTCTTTGGCTTTGAACCATGTTGATGGTTCTTTGATTTTCGATGGGACCGTGGAGAAGAAGGGTTGTACATGGGAGACCCACACCATTTTAGAATTTTACATCTGATTCCACCCTCTCTGCGTCATTAATGGCTCGATCCTCATCTGGAGGAGTAGCCCTGTGAGACGAAGCAACAGTAGTAGTTTCAAGCAGTTGAGACCTTTCCGAAGGCATGCTTACTATGACAGGGGCGACCACAGCCACGGTCACTAACTCGCGAGGCAAGCTCGTATACGGAACAACTATTATTGGAATGCATCTTGAAAGCGAACAAAAAGACAAGACGAACCAAATGCATTCGGACGGTGGAAGAGGTGGCATCACCCTAGCACTCTCGGACGCAAACCGAATAGAACACAGTTACTTGATATTCTCGGACTCTCAAGCCACCTGTCGAGCCTGCTAAAGTCCGTTATACTTAGTGGCATGGGAAGACGCATAATATTTTTCTTTATTTTTGGCACTTTCACCATAATATATGACGAGCCTTCCAAAACAACAGGATAAGTCGCATAGCAAACACGTTCCTAGCCGGCCGGCCGGAAGGAAAAGATCCAGGAAGGCAACACACCATTTTTTCGGTCCCCGACGCTGAGGTGAAGGGAAACATTGGAGTAGATGCCGCATCAGCTCGTGGTGGTGCGGCGAGCCACAACCGCTGCTGAGACCAACTAACTCCTAGAAAAGACTGCTCACCATCGCTCTTTCGTAACCCACTACCCCTAACCCTCAATTTTCCTCATTAAAATTTGTCACTCAAAATCACTCATCCTGACAGCTGTGCCTGGCTGGTTTCTCCTTGTCTAGCATCATGCCAACACGGTTGCCAGGGAGACCACAACTGCTGTTTTATTTTAAAGCTGTCAGTGAAGGACTTAGTCAGTGGTAGTTCAGTTCAGTTCAGTTCAGTCGGTCAGTCGTGTCCGACTCTTCGTGACCCTACGGACCATATCACGCCATGCTTTCCGGTCTGTCACTATCTTCCTAACATCACATAACTTCATCTGCAGCGCCTCGAGGATGCCATCTAACCATCGCGTTCGCTGCCTACCCCTTCTCCGGTGACCCTCAACCTTTCCCAACACCAAATCTTTCTCTAGCGACTCCTCTCTTCTCATCAGAGGACCAAAGTAGCTGAGATTTAACTTTAGAATTTGATCCTCCAATTAGAAGTCGGGGTTTATGGTCGACAATTTCGACTGATTGGATCTTCCGGCCGTCCAAGGAACTCTCAAGAGTCTCCGCCAGTACCACAATTCAAACGCATCAATTCTTCGGCCGTCAGCCTTTTTCACAGTCCAACTCTCGCATCCATACATCACAATTGGAAAGACCATAGCACGAGTCATACGGATCTTTGTTGGCAGTGCAATGTCTCTGCTCTTTACTAGGCGGTCAAGGCTAGCCATGGATCTCTTTCCCAGAAGCAGGCGTCTCCTAATTTCATGGCTGCAGTCTCCTTCCGGGGTAATCTTGGAGCCCAAGAAGAGAAAATTTGTCACAGCTTCCACTTCTTGCCCCTTGATGCTCCAGGACTTGATAGGGCAAGACGCCATGATCTTTGTCTTTTTAATGTTCAGTTTAAGCCCAGACTCCTCACTCTTTTCTTGTACGCGCATCAGAAGTCTCTTGCGTTCCACTTCACTTTCTGCCATTAAAGTGGTATCATCTACATATCTAAGGTTGTTGATACGTTTTCCAACAATCTTCACTCCAGCTGGAGACTCGTCCAGACCGGCCTTCCTCATGATGCACTCAACATATAGGTCAAAATAGGCAGGGTGACAGTATGCAGCCTTGTCTCACTCCTTTCCCAATCGGAAACCAATCAGTAAAACCATACCCAGTTCCGACTGAGGCCTCTTGCCCTTCATACAGGTTCCTGAGGAGACAGATGAGGTGAATTCGAACTTCCAACTCTTGCAGAGCTTACCACAATCTGCCGTGATCTACGCAGCCAAACGCTTTCGACTGCGTAGATCACAGCAGATTGTGGCAAGCTCTTCAAGAGTTGGGAATTCCAATTCACCTCATCTGTCTCTTCAGAAACCTGTATGAAGGGCAAGAGGCCACAGTCAGAACTAGGTATGGTCTTACTGATTGGTTTCCGATTGAAATTGAGGTAGGGACCGATAATTCGTAGTGGTAGTTAGTGATAGTGACAGTAATGATGATATTGACAGAGGCGACTGTAACGTCATAAACCGTCATATGACGCCATCTTGATGAAACATCCGGTCGTATCTAATACCGGAACTGACGTCATTATGATAGCACATCCACTCATGACGTAATTCACACATTTACGAAGCTGGCCCAGCCTGGCATGCGATCCAGGCATCCGCGCTGTCTTTAATTTGGCGCTCCCTCGAACGCCGCCCTAGACAACATACAGAAGACGCAGTAAAGCAGGAATCAGGCAGGTTTGAAATTGGTTTACAGGAATGAAAAGGCGCTGTATCTGTTACAATTCTCCGCGGACATCTGAACCGCGCCTTCAGGGAAGGGAGGAAGGTGGAAGTGAAAAGAGAGAAAGAGGTGCCGTTGTTGTTGTTGTTGCGACTGTAGGAAGAAGAAAAATTCCACGGGCCTGCTATTGGCTCTGTAGCTCAGACGTCATACCTCAAGTGGAATCTGTGCGGTATTTAGGTATTACGTATGATGCTAGTATGGATAGGAGGCCTCACATCGTCTAATGTTCGGAAAGGTGAGCGTGCCCTTGGTAGGCTAATACGGATAAGTAATAGAAAATTTGGTATGCGTCGAGATGCTCTTCTACTTTTGTACAAAGCCTAAGTGAGACCGATTCTGGAATTTGGCTGCATTCTTTTTTCTTGGTATCCAAAATATAAGCTGCATCCTTTGCTGCTTTTAGAAAGACGGGCGCTGCGCCTCTGCCTAGGCCTTCCACAGTCAGTCTCCACCGCAGTTCTGTACTTGGAGGCCCGCAATCCGGACCTTAACTCCCGCTTCCGCCTTCTAACTGTTAGATCATTCATGCGATCATTTGAGGCTACTCCCGCTGTGGCTATACCTATTTTTGTGTCAACACTCATAAGTGGCCAAGGGTCTGCATGCCCCAGGTTGTTTTCACGCAGAACATTTTATCAAACATTGGTGTGGACCTTGGTTGTATATGTCCTATTGGTAACTCAACGCCCTTTGTGGATATAAATTATGATTCTATATTCCCATCTAATGTGAAGCACTTACCTTCAAGTCCAATATCCAGTCTCCTATGTGAACACCTTGAAAAGTTCCCTGATCACACGGTAATTGCCACTGATGCGTCTGTGACTGCACAGAAAGCAGCGATTGGAATTTTTTTAGTCTCTTTCCTGGAGTTTTTCGGTGCGTGTCCCGGATTACACACCGACGTTTCTAGCAGAGTTCTTGGAAATTGGGCTAGCACTACTAAAAGTTCCCTGCAGTCAGTCAAAAATAATTTTGCTATCAGACTCTCTTTCTGTTTTGTTGTCACTGGAGTCAGCACGGGATGCTCTGTTGAGCCGCTCACTAAAATATTTCCTACCGGGGTGGGTGAAAGAAATACGCTTCATCTGGGTCCCTGGTCACAGCGATATTATCCAGAACGAAGCGGCAGATTTTAATCAACCAATCAATCAATCGATCGATCAATCAATCAATCAATCAATCAATCAATCAATCAATCAATCAATCAATCAATCAATCAATCAATCAATCAATCAATCAATCAATCAATCAATCAATCAATCAATCAATCAATCAATCAATCAATAAATCAATCAATCAATCGATCGATCGATCAATCAATCAATCAATCAATCAATCAATCAATCAACCATTTATTTCAATGAATATACAAATTGCAAAAAATGTTGGGCCAATAGCCGAAGCTAGTTAAGGCCCCGGCTAAATCAGCTCTTGATGCATCTGTTTCATGCACCATCCCTAATATCGCCATTTTTCGAATGTCCCGTTTCCAGCGTTATCAATACCTAGCCACTTCATGCAATGATCCTTTGCTATCTACAGCCGAATACCAGCATTTCATATACTCATGGAAAGTTCGTTCATGTAAATCACGGCAGTGTGAGGTAACGATGACTCTCATGAGATGCAGGATTCTTCGCCTAAATCTTTATTTATGTAGATGCGGGATCAGCCTCACAAACTTTTGTGAGGCTTGCGGTGTGATTGAAAATATTGTTCACTTCCTTCTCGCTTGCCGAAGGTTTTCACATCAGAGGAGGGGGCATTTAGAAACTCCAATTGCACGCTTGGGATTTACGCTGTCGGTCCCGCTTCTACTCTCCTTCGGTGCGAGTGCGAAAGGATTTGCATTGCCTCAAATTTGTCAGTGCTTACATAACTACATCACAGCTACGGACAGATTCCCTTGCTAATTGTATTCCAAATTTACAAACTTTCAAATTTTTGCTTCGTATTTTTTCTTTCAATCAATTTTGTGATCTTAAATCTTATGTTTTTGTTTAGTTGAAAATTACTTTAATGCACTAATTCAGTTTGTGTAAGACATTTGGCAGTCCACACTGAACCCTGGCTAATCCCCCTTCGTGGGTGTGTGCCATATATCAAGGCAAAATAAGAAGAAGAAGAAGCTGAGCCACCTCCGCTGCCTTATGCGGACAGAAGAGAAAATAGACACGAAAAAAGAAGAGGGTGTAGGGGTGTGTTTATTCAGTTGACGCAGATGAATCCAGCTGCTCGGGATGAACTCGCAGCGGGGCGTAAGGCGTAGCGATTCACACAGACAACGACCAACTTCTTCGTCCTCGAGCGCGCCAGCACGCGATGCATGGCAGTGGCTATGAAGACGAAGCTTACCACTCTACCTTTTCCCCCTGGGCAGAGAAGGAGCCATCCTGGCGACTTATGGAGCCGAAAGAACCCACGGATCGTAGTATGGCTTGATTCGATTCACATGAACTGTTTCGCGTCCACGGCAACGCAAGTCCGCAGGGGGCGTAACAGGCTCAACTACGTAGTTGACAGGAGATGTTTGTTGGAGGACTCGGTATGGACCGTGATATCAAGCAAGAAGCTTCTTTGAAAGGCCGGTGGTTGTGGCAGGGACCCAGAGCCACACCAGGCAGTTAGGTGCATATGTAGAAGGCTCGCCGGTGTCGCGGTGGTGTTTTTGTTGCCACTGGTTTTCCGTTGTAAGCGAACGGGCGAGCTGACGGCATTGTTCTGCGTACTGGGCGGCGTCCGAGAGTTTCGTCGATTCAGAGACATCAGGGCGGTAGGGAAAGAGCGCGTCCATTGTACAGGTTGGCTCGCGCCCGTAAAGAAGAAAGAAGGGAGAGAATCCAGTGGTGGTCTGCATCGCAGTATTGTACGCGTAGGTTTGGAAGGGAAGAACCTGGTCCCAGTTGGAATGAGCGTCGTTGACGTACATGGCCAGCATATCACTCAGAGTACGGTTGAAGCGCTCGGTCAGGCCATTCGTTTGAGGTTGGTAAGAAGTTGCGGTGCGGTGAATGATGCGCCATTTTTTCAGTAGGGCCTCAAGAGCTTCGGACAAGAGAACGCGTCCGCGGTCACTGAGCAGTTCCTTCGGAGCCCCTTGGCGAAGAATCAAATTGTTGAGAAAGAACAAAGCAACGTCTTTTGCGGAGGCAGAGGGTAACGGTGATGTTTCAGTGTAGCGTGTAAGATGGTCTACTGCCAGGATAATTCACCGGTTTCCAGCAGGAGTAGTAGGAAGAGGGCCATAGAGATCTATGCGAACGCGGTCAAACGGAAGAGCAGGGCAGGGTAACGGCTGCAACGAAACAGGGGACTTCTGAGGAGTTTTTCGGCGTTGACAAGATTCGCAAGCGCGCACAAAATGGCGTACAAAGCGGTACATTCCACGCCAGTAAAATCGCAGACGTAGGCGCGTGTAGGTTTTCAATACGCCACCGTAAGCACATTGTGGGTCACCATGGTACGCAGCACAAATGTCGGCACGGAGATGACGCGGGATGACTAGAAGCCACTTCCGTCCATCAAGCAAATAATTGCGGCGATAGAGAAGACCGTCACGAATGGAAAAGTGGTGGGCTTGGCGGAGGAGCGCTTTGGATGAAAGACCGGGAGTAGGACTTGAGAGAAAATCCAAAAGTGCATTGATCCAGGGGTCATTCCGCTGCTCGGTAGCCATGTCGATAGTGGCAAGAGTCGACAAATCGTAGGCACAGATGTAATCAGACTAAGTATCTCTAGGCAATGGCGAGCGGGAAAGAGCATTCGCGTCTGTATGTTTCAGGCCTGATCGATAAATGACATGAATGTCACTCCTGGAGACGGAGAGCCCAGCGAGCAAGGTGACCGGATGGGTCTTTCAGAGAGGCAAGCCAACACAAAGCGTGGTGATCGGTCACAACGTAAAATGGTCGGCCATATACATAGGGACCAAATTTTCCAATGGCCCAAATATTGACTAAACATTCCCTTTCTGTGACTGAATAATTAGATTCTACTTTCGTCAATGTTCGGCTGGCGTATGCCATAACATACTCGCTGTAACCAGGCTTACGTTGGGTAAGGACAGCACCAAGCCCAATACCGCTGGCATCAGTGTGGATCTCCGTAGGCGCAGTCGGATCAAAGTGGCGTAGAATGGGAGGCGAAACCAAAAGGCGGCGTAAAGTGTCGAAGGCTTTATCGCAGGCTGGAGTCCAGGCGGAAAGGTTGGAGCTGCCGTCAAGGAGCTGAGTCAGAGTAGCGATGATAGAGGCGAAGTTCAAGATGAAACGTCGAAAGTAGGAACAGAGGCCGAGAAAGCTCGGGAGTTGCTTCAGGAAGGTTGGCTTCGGAAACTCTGCAACTGCGCGAAGTTTGGTGGGGTCGGGAAGAATGCCGTCCTTAGAGACTACGTGGCCTAAAATGGTGAGTTTTCGAGCGGCAAAGTGGCACTTCTAATTCAACTGGAGCCCAGCATCGGCGAGACATGTGAGGACATGCTTTAGGCGGAGAAGGTGAGAAGAAAAGTCGGTAGAAAAAAACTATGATGTCATCCAGGTAACAAAGACAGGTGTGCCACTTGAGTCCACGAAGAACAGTGTCCATCAGGCGCTCGAAAGTAGCTGGGGCATTGCAGAGGCCAAAGGGCATAACGTTGAACTCGTATAAGCCGTCCGGTGTTATATAGGCAGTTTTCGAGCGGTCATCATCAGCCATCGGTACCTGTCAGTAGCCAGAGCGCAAATCCAAAGAGGAGAAATACTCGGCGCCCTGTAAACAGTCCAAGGCGTCGTCAATTCGCGGCAGAGGATAGACATCTTTGCGCGTGATTTTGTTAAGCCTGCGGTAATCGACGCATAACCGGATGGAACCATCTTTCTTGGTGACCAAAACAACCGGAGGAGCCCATGGACTGTTAGATGGCTGTATGACGCCCCGGCGAAGGATGTCGTACACGTTGTCAGCAATGATTTGGCGCTCAGAGGCCGACACGCGATAAGGACGCTGTCGTAAAGGTGCGTTTGTACTAGTGTCGATTGTGTGCGTAACGACATACGTGCAAGCCAGAGCAGTGTGAGGAAGGTCGAAAGCAGAAGTGAAGTTCTGTAGAAGAGCAGCGAGTTGATCGCGTTGTGGGGGTGGATTATTTGCGTCAATAGCTTGTTGAAGAACATCGGGTGGTGTGAAAGCGGTCGCTATATCGCAAGAGCTGAGAACATTAACGTCTAATGAAGTAGGCGTAGCAGGAAGAGTATTTACAAGCGCGGGATCAAGTTCTTCAATACGACCGAGACACTCGCCGCGTAGCAGACGGAAGGGCACGAAAATGGATTTGAGACGTACATTGCACTAAGGCCATCTTCGAACTTGAGGACAGCAAATGGAAGCAGGAGGCAGGGATGGAATGAAGCGGCGTCGGAAGGTTTGAAGAAAACAGTTGAAGCAGTAGCGCTTTCACAGGAGAGTGTAACGAGGGCAGCAAAAAAGGGAGGAATGTGTGTGTCATTGGCGACAAGGAGTTTTGCAGACCGGGTAGGCACGTCACACAAGACGGTATCACAAAGAGGTAAAAAGGAAACTTCCGCGCGGACGCAGTCAATAACGGCACAATGAGTGGAAAGGAAATTGTAGCCCAGGATGATGTCGTGTGAGCAACGAGACAGTACAATAAACTCGATGGTGTATAAGACGTCTTCGATGAGAACACGGGCCGTGCACACCGCTGAGGGATGAATGCGCTGTGATGAGGCGGTGCGAAGCGAAAAGTCGGAAAGCGCGGTGGTCACCTTCCGAAGACGATGGCAAAGAGCTTCACTGATGACGGATACGGCAGCACCCGTGTCGACAACAGCGAGAACTGCGACGCCGTCGACAAACACTTGTATTACGTTGACGGGAGAACACGGAGGACTTGAAGAATTCGAACAAAGCGCAGTTCTTGCCCCGGGAACTGTGACTGTTAGTTTCCCACAACAGCGCCGGTAGAACGTCGGGGAAGAGGGGACGGGGAACGGCGATGAGGGGACGATGATCGGCGAGTTGTATACGTTTGATTGTCACGAGATACAAAGTCGGAACCGGCGGAGTTCTCGGCGAGGGCTGGTCTGTATCGTAGGAGTAGTTCCAAAAGTCAGGTCGAGAAGGTGGAAGGCGTTGCCGGCAAAGGCGTGCGACATGACCTGGCAGCCCGCAAGAGTAGCAGATTGGCCGGTTGTCCGCGGTGCGCCAAGGGTTTGTAGGGCGTTGGCGTACCCTTGGAATAGGGACATGGAATACAAACCCAGGCAAAGGCGAATGAAGGTTGGAAGGAGCGGCTTGGTAGGAAAGAGATGCTGATGGCATTAGCGGCCTGGCCGCAACTTGGGCGTAAGTCAGTGGTGCCGTTACTTGCACCGGCACGGGGCTGGGCGGCAGCACAGGGTTGGACGGGAGCATGGAGCTGGGCGGAAGGACATCAGCGATGTGATCTTGCACAGCACGCCGTATGGTAGGGGCCAAAGACGGAGCCATGTCAGGAGCAAGGCGGCCAGTATCCTGTAACTGAGGGACCAGTGAAGGCTGGGGGCGACTTCTTCTCGAGCGAAGGCTTTGATTTTTTGAAGCAAAGGGCTGTCCTCTGATGGGGTAGAACCGCCCAGCGCCAGTGTAGAGATGGCGTCGTCTGTAACACTGGTCTGCCGGGTAGAAGAGCGCTTCTTACGAAGCACGTCGTAGCTCTGGCAAAGTTTGATAACCTCACCGACCGTGGCAGGATTTTTCACCCAGAGTATTTGGCACGCGTCGTCAGAGGTGCCTTTCATGATGTTTTCGATCTTATCCGCTTCGGAGATTAGCGGATCGACACGCTTGCAGAGGTCCACGATGTCTTCTATATAACTGGTGAACGACTTTTCGGCATGCTGAGTGTGCTCACGCAAGCGTTGTTCTGCCCGGAGCTTGCGAACTGCAGGGCGGCTGAACACTTCCGCAAAACTCTTTTTAAATGCACACCAAAATGGCAGGTCTGTCTCATGGTTGCGAAACCAGAGGTTCGCAACGTCAGTCAGATAGAAGATTACGTTACTTAGCTTGGTAGCGTCGTCCCGTTTGTTGTAACTACTGACGCGCTCATATGCCGACAACCAGTCGCCGACGTCTTGGTCGGCTGTGCCACTTAAGAGGCACGGATCACGCTGCCGTAGAGCTCCAGAACACAGCACGGTGGTTGGGAGGGGCGGCGATGTCGAGGCAGTGTCGTCCGGCATGCTGGAAGCAGAGGGTAATGTGCGGTTTCTTAGTTCCAGGGTGGACGGGAACGTACACAGCAGCACCTGCACCAATTTGAGGTGTGCGTTTATTCAGTTGACGCAGATGGATCCAGCAGCTCGGGATGAACTCGCAGCGGGACGTAAGGCGTAGCGATTCACATAGACAACAACCAACTTCTTCGTCCTCGAGCGCGCCAGCACGCGATGCATGGCAGTGGCTATGAAGACGAAGATTACCACACTACAAGGGAGAGAAAGACGCACGTCGCAACTGCCGTCGTCCACCACCGAAGCGGTGGCGGGTGCAGTGACGGCCTACAACATATATAAGTTCGATGGCAGGCTAGCACCCGCCGCAAGCGGCGTTGACCTACCAGTCCCAGCCCGCCAGGAACAGCCACCCTTCACCGCCCTTCACTTTGGAGGTAAAAACAAGTTGCCACGGCCCACGAACTCCTGTTGAGAACGCCACACAAAGGTTGCAAATATTCTGCGCATATACCTTCGCCTTCTTTCCGGGATGATACAAGACTTGCAAGACGTAGGCGACAAAAATTGCAGGAAAGGGCTTAAGGCTGCTTAACACGTTCACTGCGTCGTGGCCCACCGGTGGGTCACGCAACGCAGTCCAGCCGTGCTGGCGCAAACAACGAGGCGTTTCTTGCAGTGCGGCGACGATATGTTTCCACAAATGCATGAAAATGAGTTTCCACTATCATATCACAGATAGCGGTAGAGATATAACAGATATAGCATTTCGTAGATAACGAGGAACCGAGCGCACAGCAGGATCGTCTCTATCGTATTCGACCCTTGATGGATAAAACGAATCGCAATTTCTGCTCAGTGTTGGAGCCAGGCAAATAGATTGTCATTGACAAAACGATGATTCCGTGCCGTGAGCGCCTCGCCTTCAGGCAATACATCCCAGGTAAAGCCCACAAGTATGGAGTCAAGCTATACAGTGCCTGCACGAAGGAAGGCTATACATTGCAAGTGCAAATATATGCCGAAAAATCTGACGCCATAGCGGGCATGGGGCATGCCGAAGAAGTAGTAGTAAATTTGATTGCTGGCTTCAGCGGCAGTGCTCGCACAGTTTTCGTAGACAACTTCTACGCGAGCATGCCGCTTGCGTCACGCCTGTTGAAGGATGATACATTTTTATGTGGCACTGAAAGGGGCTTCCGAAAGAAGTTACAGAAGCTAGAGTAAAAAAAGGGGAAGTCGTTGGTCTTGAATCCCACAACCGCGTAAAGGTGCTGAAGTGGTTGGATAAACGGCCCGTTCTCATGATGACAACGGATGCTGAGCATGACGCCAGCCTTGTTGATACCGGAAAAAAAAAACGAGAAAGGGTGAGCCGATCATGACACCGCGCACAGTCCTCGACTACAACTCGGCGAAAAAGGGCGTTGACTACAGTGACCAAATGACGTCCTACTACTCCTGCCTACGGAAAGGGCTCAAGTGGTATATGAAAGCTGCGGTGGAGCTCATTGTTGGAACTGCAGTTGTGAACGCATGGGTTGTCCGCTCAATGGTGGACGGTAAAACATTGCCAATCATCGAATTCCGCGAGGACTTGGCACGCGCACTTTTCGCCACAGCTGAGATTGAGACCGAAAGGACACGCGGAACAAAGCGCGCCCATACACTGGAACAGGCCAATGGACCTGCACGGTCTGTCCGAAGGCGATGTACTGGATGCCACGCATCGCTGAGAGCTCACAGAAGCCCAGAGCAGGCAAGGGTAATGGCGAAGAAAGTTGTTACATTCTGCGCAAATTGCAAAGGAAGGCCATTTATGTGTTTGTCATGTTTCAATCTTCTGCACGAGTAGAACTCCTCAACATTGACTGCGTTTTAGACGTCGTGAGCTGGTGGCACGTATGACGTTTAGTTACAAAGGCTGCGACTTGAACTGTTTTTTTTTCTTCGGAAAATTATTCTGGAAATATTCTGGAAATATTTCAAGAAAATGTCGAGTTTGCGGTCTAATTCTTGTGTCTTGGTGCTTAGTGAATGCTGAAACGCAGGGTCACGTGGCGTTGCCCACAAAGAGGAGCTGGTCGGTGCGTAGTAAACGTAGCAGGCAACGGCTTCAAAACGCAAACTCTTTATTGTGGAAACTCGTGCATGCCCAGTAAAAGAAAGAAGAATCGAGGGCGCGAGAGCAATAAGCGCCTCTGGCACTTGTTCGGACCAGAACGACCGAAACTCTTGGCCGCGATCTAATTACATAAAGCAGAAATTTTGTCGACAGAAAGGGCGCCGTTTTTCAAAGACATCCTTGAGAACTTGCTTCAGTCACGTTCATTGGAGATGAAGCGAGCAGAGTCGCGGTAATAAATGACTCGATAAATTCTGCAAGTGCCGTATGCTATAAGGATCCATGATCCATTTGGTTCTTTACATCAGGTCATTTTTGTTCGATGACGTAGCCGTGCTATTCAAACGTTCGTGGGAAGCGACCTGACTATTTGCTCGTTGGCGACCGAACCTCGCTATTGGACGCACTTTGCAGCCAATATTGAACCACAGCGCGCAACGAATGGCGAAGGCTGTCGTCAACGCAGGTATCTGCTGCTTTTCATTTCTGTGATTGGTCGATCGTCTGTCAGGCTTAATTGCGTCATGTGAAACAGAGTGGAAAAGGGGCAATAGATTCTTATAAAATGCGGCCCCAGAGGAAGCAACTTCCTGGAAATGCACGGGCCAAGTGAACCACTTGATGATTTTCTGCGCTAGCATACATGATTGAAGTAGTCCGCGCAAACTGCGACTGAAAATGCCAGTACAGCCATCTTTCAGTAGGCGGAAAAAACAGCCTCATAAGTGTGCCCCACCGGTGTGTCACGCCGCACCCGCGGAAAGCGTCGGGTGACCCACCGGTGGGCCACAACGCACAGAGACCAAAACTATGATAAGGGGCTACGCAGTGAACGTGTTAAGAGCGGAGATGGTGAAATCCAGTTTAGAGAACCGTTTTTACTAACTGCATCGTAACTGTCATCCCTATTATCAACATCATGACTATAGCCATTATCATCGTTGTCATCTCTACTATTATTTATTTATTTATTTATAGATACTGCGATCTGGTACAGATAATAGCAGGGTGGGAAAACCAAAAATAATTACAAGCATATAAAAGCACTCAAATGCATAAAATTTGCAGGCACATTTCAAACATTAGTAAAGAACTCTGAGTTACAGTCTTGCTATTAAGTTTATTCCATTCTGTAATTGTCCTCGGTAAGAAAAAATATTTAAAACAGTTATTTCGCGCGTTCCCAGGGGTTATTGTTAGTGCATGCCTTTGTCTCGTATTATAACCTGAAGAGTAAGTAATATAATTGGAAGTGTTAATATTATAATTACCTTTTACGAGCTGAAAAAGAAACTTTAATCGGCAAATACGATTGCGCTCAGTCACAGAAGGTAATCCACTACGCTTCACAAGCTCACTGACAGACGCACGGCCATATGAATTAAATACAAACCTAACGACCTTATACTGTATGCGCTCAAGTTTAAGAATATTAGTTAAGGGGAAAGGGTCCCATATAATTACGGCATATTCTAACAGTGGACGGATGAGGGAGTTGTAAGCTAAAAGGCGGACACTGGGCTGTGATGACTTCAGTGAGCGCCTCAAGAAAAAAAGTTTGCGCAGTGAATTAACTACAACCGTATCTATGTGGTTTGTCCATGAAAGGTTGTTAGTAAACCATAAGCCCAAATATTAATATTCTGTTACCTCCAATAATGATGTGTTGTTAGCGCCGTACAGAAAATGAAGAGGACTTTTCTTGCGTGTAATTCTCATGAAAACGGTTTTCTCGCAATTAATACACATCTGCCAACCGTTGCACCACGCAATCACCTTTTCTAGATCATTAGGTGTTTGAATAATACAATACAATAATACAATAATAAGTTTATTTCCAGGTTCAACTGGAGGGTTTATCCGGGAAACCCTCCAGTTGAACCTGGAAATAAACTTATTATTGTATTATTGTATTGTATTATTCAAACACACCTGGTCATCAATATCATTAATAAATGACAAAAATAAAAGTGGTCCCAAAGCGGATCCCTGGGGGACTCCGGACACAACCTGGGCACTGTTTGAAGAAGTATGGTTTAGGGTGACAAACTGACATCTGTTCGAAAGGTAGGCTGTGATCTATGTAAGTACTTGGTCGTTTTTTATATAATAGCTTAGTTTATGAATTAGTTTGTTATGGCGACACCTTGTCAAATGCTTTGCGAAAATCCATGAATATGGCATCGGTTTATTTTCCCTGATTAATCGATTGAGCAAAATCGTGTACTGTCTCAATTAATTGTGTAATTGTAGAAACCCCACGCCTGAAACCATGTTGAACATTTGTGTGTACTTTGTCCTCTTCCAAGAAACCTAATATATGTTTATGAACTATGTGTTCTAAAGGAAGAAGTGGAGGTTTCCGAACGTCTGAAGCTAGCGCTCTTCCACTTTTCTGAATTTTATATCGCTGTGAGCTATTTGTGATCTCGACATCCTTCGGGATGGCGGGCGCACGACCCCTGCGCCCACCCGCCACCATGGAACAGGCTACGGCGTACTCGACGGGTCACCTTGACGTCGCGGACGTGGAGCTTCCAGACTCGGCAGATGACTCCACAGTGACCGAGATGGATTCCGACAACAGCTACACGCCTGTACAGTCGCGCCGCCTGAAAACGAAGCTGCGCCGAACATCAGTAATGAGTGAGACACCAAAGAAGAATGCTGAAAAGCAAGGGATCTTTTCCGTGGCCTTTGTACCAACAACGGCAACGGCGAATCTGAATGTGATAAACAGACAGCACCTGACCCAGTTTTTCGACCAGCTGGTTCCCGATGAAGTTGACGAAGTCAGAATTAATCCCTGGAAGAATGTCCTGACCGTGGATGTCAAATCCCAGGCTACAGTGGACAAGCTGAAAGGAATTGGTGCGCTAGGCAACATGCCGGTCCGTTCCTTTCTTGCACATGGGGAAAAGACTACTGCAGGTGTAATCGCCGACTTTGACCCCGAGATAAGTAAAAGCGATCTCTGCACGCTGATCAAATCTACGGCGCGGATTGTGGATGTTCATCGATTCGGCCGCTCAAAGTGCGTTAAATTAGTCTTTGAAACTGAATCCCTCCCATCCCACGTTAAAGTGGGCTATGTGAGACACCCAGTTCGGATGTATGTTCCAAGACCTGTTCAGTGCCACAAATGCCACAAGATCGGACATGTGAGCGCCGTTTGTCGAAACGAGGTATCCTGCCGTCGATGCGGCGGTACGCATTCCCATGACGCATGCCAGACGGAGACTGTCAAGTGTGCGAACTGCTCGGGTGCCCATGAAGCGACGGCTAAGGACTGTCCTAAAATTCGGGATGAAAAACGTATACTAAAAAATATGGTGAGAGATAACTCGACTCATCAAGAAGCGGCCGCGTCTATTCGTCGTTGCAAGCACCGTCCCGACGCCGACACAAGGAATCGGAAGGCAAGCCTAGCCTGGATAAGTCAACTTCAGAGTTAACGTCAGCTCAGGTGCCACAACAGATTGAGTCTAATCCCGTTAAGAGTACTCTTGCTGTAATGGCGCGGATAGTGTCACAGGCCAAGCATCAGACAGAGGCTGTTGTATTACCTACCGCCTCTGATGCTGAGTGACCAGCTCTACCATCAAAGGCCAACGCCAGGCCTAATCCCAGTTTGGTTGCCACACGTACTGAAAATTCCGACAACCCCGACAGCCAGCAGGTAAAAGAAATGCTGAAACAGCTGGTTCGTTCAATGCGGGTGCTGCTCTCCAGCATCAACACGCAAACAGCAAAGTTTGCTGTTCAGTTTTTGGACGCATTTGAGCCGCTCTTGGCGGCATTGCAATAATTCACAATGGCGCAACAAACTAACCCCCCCTCTGTGACGATGCACTTGCGCCGCAGTGTAGTGATGCAATGAAATGCCCGAGGCCTGCGTGGTCGGCTGAGTGACTTCCGACAGCGGGTACAGAAGTACCGCTTTCCTGTGATTGTGATCTGTGAGCCCAATATGCCGGCTGCTTTCCGCCTTTCTAGATATGTTCTGCTATGGTCTAGAGAAGCAAACGAAACAAGCTAAGTGCTGGTATGTGTACGCCAAGACATTGCGCACGTCCGCCATGCTCTGCAGCCCCACAACACGACCCACTACATTTCTTTGACGTTAACCCTGAAAGGACGAGTATGTTCTGTAATTGGCGCTTATATTCCACCGAGGGATGGCTTGGACAAATCATATCTATTTTCAACAATCCAGTGTTGTGCAGCTCCTCGTATTATTGTGGGGGACTTTAATGCTCACCACCCTCAGTGGGGTAGTGCAATAATGAGCAATAGAGGAAGAGACCTGGCAGACTTTATGCATACGCAAGATCTCGTCAATATAAACGACGGCTCACCGACGTTTCTACGCGGAACAACCTACAGCAGCTGCTTGGATGTGGCGTTTGTTTCCAGAAGCCTCCATCCCTCCGTTTCTTGGTGTAGTGATGTGGAAACACATGAGAGTGATGACATACCAATGTACATATGCATCAAGTGGTTTGCACCTGCCGCTTCACCTAGTGTGCAATACACAGACTGGCCCGCCTTTAGGGCAGCGGTGGAGACTTCCAGCGTGGACCTCTAGTCACCATCTCAAATAGAGGGACTCATTACTTCCTCTCTCAGTGAGAACACTCGCTATGTTAGTGTGCCGGTGTCAGTGTCCAGCATCGACGTGGAATTCGAGCGGCTTCGCGCGATCCGTCGGCGGGCTGAAAGGAAATACAGAAGAACGAAATCCGCACAAGATCTCGCACTTTCTCGCCGAGCTAAACGACAAGTTTTGCGTCACCTGGAGAGGTTAGGACGACAACGTTGGAGACAGTTCTGCTCATCACTGGATCCCCGTAAGCCCCTGTCGCGTATCTGGCATGTTGCGAGAAGCTTGCGCACACCTCCGCGAGAAAGGCACCCTTTCCGTGCCCTGGCCCTTTACCAACGCCGCAATGAAGTTGACGTAGCTGAAGATTTTTGTAAAATGGTTGTGGGCACAAACCAGGCACAGTTACCAATTTCAGAGGTTTTTGCACCACCTTCGCCGAATGATCAATACGACGTGCCCTTTACAATAGCTGAATTAGACGCCGCTCTTGCTTATTGTCGGCATTCATCTGCACCTGGTCCTGACGGGATTACTTATTCAACCTTATCGAGCCTAGGCAAGGATGGTAGAACTGCACTACTTAATTATTTCAATGATACATGGGCTTCTAGTACTGTTCCTGAACACTGGAAAATTAGCCGCCTGGTTGCTCTTTTGAAGCCTGGAAAGCCTCCTCTCGAACTTACCTCATACCGGCCAGTTGCCCTAGCAAGCTGTGTTAGAAACGTTATGGAGCGCATGGTGCTGGCAAGACTTGAGTGGTATCTAGAGAGTAATGATCTTTATCCGAATATGATGACTGGATTTCGCCGCGGACGCTCTTCCATTGACAGCGTCATCGACCTTGTGGCGAGTGCAGAACACGAAAAGCGTCACCGTCGACTAGTAGCTGCTGCATTTTTAGATATAAAGGGAGCTTACGACAACATCCTCCATGAAGCTATTCTTGATGGACTTGACGACGTGGGAGTTGGTGGCCGGCTGTACTTGTGGATTGTAAGCTATCTCAGCGGCCGCTCTGTTTACATGACTACGCCTGAAGGAGATACTACCCACTTTCAGGTCGGTCGTGGAGTTCCACAGGGAGGAGTTCTCAGCCCAACTTTAACGTTGCGCTAATTGGCCTGGTGAGTGAACTGCCAACTAACATCCACATAAGTGCATATGCTGACGACATCTGCATCTGGGCCTCTGGTTCGACGCGCCCACAACTACGTGCGAGACTGCAACGAGCTGTGTCATCAACATCGATGTACTTACGGCATCAAGGTTTATTTTTAGCGGCAGAAAAGTGTGCAGTGATCGCGTTTACGGGACAATGTGTCAGCCGCTACCCGATTACCCTTCATGGAGTCGTAATACCATACGTCTCCAGGCACAGATTCCTGGGAGCAATTATTGACCACCGACTATCTTGGTCGAAACATATTGCTATGGTGAAGAAGAGGCTAATTAATTTTTGCCATGTACTTCGTTACATAGCTGGCATCAAATGGGGTCCAACTGAGCGCTCCTTAATACGGCTTTACGAGGCTCTGCTTGTTGGCTACATCCGGTACAGTCTCCCAGTACTCTCTAGTATGAGCATTTCCTGCTTGAAGACTTTAGAGAGCGTGCAAGCGCAGGCACTGAAAATATGCCTTGGACTACCCAGATGCACCTCTAAAAAAGGCACAATTGAAGAGGCACACGCTCGCCCAATGTCCATATACTTGTCACACGAACCACTTCGTGTATATTTACGAGCACTTACAAGACACCGTTTTCACCCACTCAGCAAGATTCTGGATGAGAAGCCGGACTGCAGTTTTACAAGTGCTCTCCGCTGCCATCAGTCGCAAGTACCGACAGGATATGCCCTCCATTATCGTCCCACCAAACCACCATGGACGATGGATAAACCTTTGGTGCACCTTCGTGTTCCCGGAATACTAAAGAAATCAATAGTACGAATTAGTGGACTCAAACAACTTACTCTGGCACACATCTGGTCAGAATCTCCCAGTTATATTCACATATACACCGATGGATCTGTGTCAGCACAGGCATCCGCTGCAGCTGTGGTCATACCAGCTCAGAAAACGACTCTGCATTTCCTTTTGGGACATACCTCTACATCAACCGCTGCCGAACTTGTAGCCATTCGGGAATCTATTCGCTATATATGTGGGGAACCACCTCAAAAATGGTGTATATTCACGGACTCGAAGACTGCATTACAAATTTTGGAAAACTTCTTACGCCACACTGCCTATCAGTCCCTGGCACTAAACATTATGGAGCTCATCACATCTGCCCAGCTGCAAGGCCACATGATAATGTTTCAATGGATTCCTGCCCACTGTGGCCTCCATGGGAATGAGCAGGCCGATGTTGAAGCGAAAAGTGCACTCATCAATGGCTTCCAAACAGCTGTGCCTTTTTCAAGAGCGGATACGACGTGTCTTCTAAAGAGTTATATGAATATTGCTACAGCAGCTTACTGGGCTCAACCAGACGCCCGACACATCCGTCTAAGAAGGCTCGATCGAACATTTAAATTTAATGTTCCGCGTGATATTCCGCGTCATCAGACATGCTTGATACATCGACTTCGTTTAAACGTGGCTTTCACGCGCAAGTACTTACATTTAATTGGACAGATGGACTCACCGGAATGTTCAACTTGTGGCATCCCAGAGACTGTGGACCATGTATTATTGGTGTGCCCAGAGTATGCGAACGAAAGAAATGTGCTAGCTGCTTCCTTGAAGCGTTTAGACAAGAGGCCTCTGTCGGAGGAACTGCTGCTGGGCGTTTGGCAGGACAAGGGGAAGGGCGTCCAGGCAGTGCGCGCTCTTTGCCGTTATTTGAGCGCCAGCGGACTTGATTCACGTTTGTAAAGCAAGTTGCTGTGTCTGTATATATATTTCATATGCCTTCTCCCACATCGTCACCCATCATGACCTTCTTTCTTCTCTCCTTCCCCTTCCCCAGTGCAGAGTAGCAGGCCAGATTTGAATTATTCGGGCCAACCTCTCTGCCTTTTCCTTTCAATAAATCCATGTATATGTGTTCTAAAATTTTACATCATGTGGACGTCAGGGATATAGGCCTATAATTCTCAATGTGTGCTTTTTTGCCGGTTTTGTGCAAAGGTTTAATCTCGGCTGTCCGCCAGTCATCCGGTAAAGAACCATGACGTAAAGATCTAGTGTATACAATTGACAAGTATTTCGCGCACCACTCTGCATAGCGTTTCAAAAATGCGTTTGGTATCTTATCGGGGCCTGAAGAGTTTTTCACGTCAAGATCCAGGAGCAAATTAAAAACACCGGTCTCTGAAATGACAACATCAGTTAAGGCAGGGAGCAGTACCGAAAATTTGGGGACACAACCATTGTCTTGTGTGAATACCGATTGGCAGAATTTGTTGAACGCAGAACAAATCACCGCCTCATCACGTACACATTTGCCGTCTACAATAAATTCATTCGTGGAGGAAGACTTTGGCGTGATTTGGCGCCAGAACTTCTCAGGAGACGTTCTAATGAATGAAGGCAGGAACGTTCCGTAATATTTTTCTTTGTCGCAAATTATTTTCTGCTTAAGTTGTTCGTAAATTTCTTCCACGATTGATTTTAATGATAAGTTTCTATTTGATCTCTTTTTTAACCTTTTAAGTCTTCGCTGTAAGCGTAACGTATCCCGAGAGATTTATGGGTTACGGTAAACAGATGCTCAGAAATTACGAGCTCATACGGTTTTGTACGAGCCCGGCGTAACCGAATGGTTTGCGAGCTCGGTGGTGGATCGGAGAGACAGTGATTTGATTCCCGGTTGTGACAAATATTTTTCTTGAAGTCATTTCGTGCGGACATTTGCCGCGAATATTTTCTCAGCTCATGAACCTGTAAAGTATTTATTTATTTAATTATTTATTACTAAAAGGTCCAGGGACACAACATGAGGGGTGGGCTGTGATATTTAATATGAATACAAAATATCTTCGATGGTGGTTTTGTACTGGCTGAAGTTGGTGATGGTTGCCACTTCGGATGGAAGGCCATTCCAGTATCGAGCTGTTTTCAAGAAAAAAGACTGATAATATATATCAGTGCGGGCTTCCATTTGATAGACGGCATTAGGGTGAGAGTTACGAGAAATGCGATGAGCAAGTGTGATAGGAGTAGTTTCAGGATCAAGGGTATGATAAAAATTGTGATATAAGGAAAGACGAGCGATCTTGCGACGACCGGCCAATGTAGGAAGGTTAAGCAGAGATTTAAGTGCGGAGACGCTGGCGTGATATGAATAGTCGGAACAAATAAATCTCGCAGCGTGATTCTGGACAGATTCTAAAGTTTCAATAAGGTTAGTAAACGAAGGATTGTACGCGGCGCATGCACACTCTAATTTCGATCGTACAAATGTTAAGTAAGCAAGCCGGTTTATTGAACGGGGTGCTAAGGCAAGGTTACGGCGTAAGTACCCTAAAATGTGGTTAGCTGAATTAGTTATATGGTGAACGTGTTGGGATCAGGTTAAATGTTTGCTCAAGTGAATGCCGAGATATTTATAGGAGCCTACTGATGTAATGGGGACATTGTTAATTGTATACATCGCGTCCAGGTGATTGCGATGGCGGTGGAAAGAAAGAAGAGACGTTTTAGTAGAATTTAATTACATTAGCCAAGTGTTACACCACTCTTGGATGCGTAAAAGGTCTTCTTGAAGCTTGGTTACATCGGACGGGTTAACTATTGGATGATAGATGACACAGTCATCACCGAAAAGAACTGATGTTAGAGGGCAAATCATTAATATAGATGAGAAATAAAAGGGGGCCTAAAACAGTAGCTTGGGGAACACCAGATAAAACCGGGTGAAGACATGACGAATGAGTATTAGCGTGAACGAATTGGCAGCGGTCCAACAAGAAAGCACGGATACATTCCACAACCAAAGGATGGAGGTTTAAGCGTGAAATGTTAAGAATGAGGCCTGCATGAGGAACTTTATCAAATGCTTTTTCAAAGTCAATGAATATGGCATCCGTAGGAATGTTGAAATCAAGGAATGCATGTATGTGGTTAAGAAAAAGAACTAGTTGTGTGTCGCAGGAATGACCCTTGCGGAAGCCATGTTGATTAGGATGAAAAAAGTTAAGTGATGTTAGAAAATTAGTCGTATGGGGATATATTACATGTTCCATAATCTTACAGCAAACGCTTGTTAGGGAGAGTGGCCTTTATTTAAGTGGTGATTATCGGTTACTTTTTTTATAGACTGGAATGACCTTCTCGATCCGCCAGTCACGTTGTAGGGAGGACGATGAAAAAGACTGCTGGAAAATGAGAGATAATATGTCACCGCATATAATTTTAGTGTTTTTCAAGGTTTTCGGGTTGATGCCTTCAACACCGGCAGGTGATGAATTGGGCAATGATTCTATGATTTTGACTATTCCATTTGGCACAAAGATGATAATGTCCATAGAAGAGTTGTTAAAACAAGGAAGTTCAGGAAAGTTATCGAGAGATTCTTGAGTGAATACAGAGCAAAACTGCTCATTTAGGACATCTGGAACATCTGAGGCGGAGTATGGAAGCCCAGAATGATCTGTTAATGTGATTGTGCTAGATGTAGTAGGGGAAATAGTTTGACAGAAGCGCTTTGGGTTATTATACAGCATGTTTGGCAAGGTGTGTGAAAAGAAGTGACCCTTAGCTTTGGCTACTTTGGCGTCATAGTTGGCAGAGACAGTTTAGTATTTATTCCAAGCATTCGCTGTGTTAGTAGCTTTAGCCACGCGGATTAATTGTTTCTTCGTGTTGTTTAATTGTTTTAGTGTTTTATTATACTAGGGAGAATTGGGTCGCTCATTTATAGTGATAGTAGGGACATGTATATTGATAAGGCCGTGCATTTCTGATTTTTTTTTGAAAGTGAAAGTGAAAGTTTATTAGATTGAACATATTTACAAAATGCATAAAAATACAGACGAGGAGAACGAAGAGTAAAATACGAAGAGTAACCAGTTTGCTTCAAGTGAGCGAAGCTGAAAATCAGGGGTAAATTTGATTGAAAGGAAAGCAGCGAGGCCATTGTCAAAACTTCTGTAGTCACCTCTATCATATAGCGTAAGTGTTTTCTTTATCTTTTTGGTATTCTGCAGATGACACGAGAAAGTAGTATGAATCGCAAGGTGGGATCGCTATGTCCTTCTAGGTAAGTTATAGGAGAAAAGCTACCCGGTTGTGATGTTAGTACCAGGTCCAGAATGTTAGCAGATTTATTTATTTATTAATTTATTTATTCTACAGAGGTCCGGGGACATTACATGAGGGGTGGGCTGTGAAATTTAATATGAATACAAAATATCTTCGATGGTGTCTTTGTATTGCACTTCTGTGCGATCAGTACGGAAAATATCAAAGTTGCGAAGAGAGGGTAATATTTCAGCGTCATTAACCGCAGAAGATAGCTATGTTTCGGTTAACAAAACAATATTCGCGGAACATGAATCAATCAAACTGCATAAAGCATCACGTTTAGGAATGACACTACGAATATTAGTAAATAGGAACGGTAACTGGAAATGGTGGGCTGGTTTTGAACTATATCTGATGGGGTGGTTGCTGGGTATCCTGTTCTACTACGATGCTCTTGGTGTGATCGAAAATGTACGTTTTATTTCCTGATGTCATCTTGTCATGTATTTTAAATGTCAGGCCATGACGTTTGGCATAATCATAAAGGCGCTTACGAGCTAGACGGGTATTGGGTGAATAGCCCTCGGATACGCTGTAGCCAGTATTTTTAAATTTGCTACATACCGAAAGCACCTGGTCTTTATCTTTAAAATGAAACAACTTGACAATGATAGGATGGCTTTTACCGGAATGAAAGGCGTAAAGGCGATGGGCGCGCTCAATGTTGCGAATTTCAATGGCTAAATTTAGATGCTGGCTGCAGTGTTCGATTATTATTTTTTTGAAATCTTGCCACGACTCTTTACGTGCATCTTTTAAACCGTAAAAAACTAGATTGTTCCTCCGTCCACAATCTTCAGCATCGTCCAACCTGGCAGTAAGTTTTGCGATTTCAGCTTTGAATTCGGCTGTTGTGGATTTGATATCCTTTACTTCCATTTTTATTGAAGGGAAAGAAGCGCAATCTGCTTCGATTTTTGAAAGGCGAGTGTTTACTTCGGTGAATGCTTTTCGGGGTCAGACAGTGATGATCTAATGGATTTCAGCTCTGCAAACATGCTTGACTGTCCGGCCTGAACTTCTTTAATTGCCTTTTGCAGATCTGATGTCAACGGCTCTACGTTATCACGAGGCCCTGAGTTGGTCTCAATATCACCAGCTTTCAAAAGCAAGTCGAAAATCACACATGAACACTCATATACAATATTACATGCGCAGTGAGGGCTCGGCAGCACAACTAGAAAGCGATTGCCTGTGCGTTTAGCATATGGGAAATGACGACTGCTCACCTGCATAAGCAAGGGGGGAAAATTCCGCAGGTAAGTGTGGCCCATCATTACGGTGCCGCCGAGCCCACTCGCCTTGTTATTGAAAACTTGTGCCCAAGTAAATGTTGCGAGTTCCCGACGAATTAAGGCCGTGTTTGTCGCGTTATAGAAAATGCTTGAAAATACCAATTAGCTACTCTTTTACGCATGAGATGTAGAGGAACCCCAAGGTACTGAAGGTAAGCACAGCACCCAGCCTCCACAATAAAAAATGACTTAACCTCCTACCCAAACGGTAAAAAAAAAAAGAATTCATATGAAATAAGAGTTAACTTACCGACATTCTAGTGGAAATCAAGAAGGAGAAATGGGCATGGGCAGCATATGTATTGAGAAGAGAGGATAACCGATGGTCGCTTGGGGCAACAAACTGGATTCCAAGAGAAGGAAAGCGTAGCAGGGGGCGGCAGAAAGTAAGGTGGGCGGATGATGTTAAGAAGTTCGTAGGGGTCAAGTGGATACAGCCTAGCACAGAACCGGGGTAATTGGAGAAGAGGCCTTCACACTGCAGTGGGTATAGTCAGGCTGATGATGATGATGATGATATCTCACAAGATTATTCAGTCAAGTGTAAATTCTCAAGTGGGCACTTTTGGTGAAAGCAAAGTAAAGCGACATCCATAACGTAGGCTACAATCCTAATTTCACACAGCCAGTGTCAGACCACGGACAGTTTCCCTCCCACTTAACACTAAGACAAAGTGGTTGAAGTTATTAGGAACTGCAAACTATGCAATTTTGACGATTTGATAATTTTAATTGTGCAGGTTTATGTAGCTTCTGGCGGACAAATTAGCTTCGTATAGGAGTTTTTGTAGCGCAGCCGAATACCCTTTAGTAAATTATTGCCAGTATTTGCAAGCTTTAAGACGGCCAACATGAAATTATGACCAACTGCATCAAATAATTTGGAAGGTGAATTTGAATAGGAGTTGTCTCCAACACCGAACTTGTATGGCAGCATGTATATGTGTATGGAAATTGCGACCTCTGATACGACATACCTGGTGCAAGGCTTAATTGTTAAGTTTATGACGACTAGCTGCAGATGGCGACAAAGCCTGGCGAAAACTGTGTAATATAGACAACTCCACTGAGTGTTCATTCGGTGCGATAATTAAAGGCCTTATGCGACCGCCGTACCTACACTACATCTACTAAGCTTAACCACTACTTGCCTCTACTGCTTCCCATAGTAAGCTCTATACTACTTACATTACTATTCAGACCTAACTACAGCTTCTAATTTAGACCAGATCTACTCAACGACAAATAATGTTCCTATAGAAAGGACAATCTAAATGACCATCTATTGACCTCACACTCTTAAGCATTTTTAAGCGACCCTCATATTAGTTCTCCGCTGCCAAAAATGATATTTGTTCGCCATGTGCGCAGCGCCGTACCATCTATTATCCTCCACCGATATACTGAGACTAATAGAATTTATTTCATATATTTCAGTCACTTCATCACTTCATCAAGTGACTGGAGTACATTTTTAATATCGGACGTCCGACGCTGCTGACAGTTACATCCTTGAAAGATCTTCATTACATTTTGGCCAACTGTACCTGAGGGACTTTAACAGTTCGCGGAAACACCCGGATTTTGCGAGACAAGTGAATTCATTATGTCGAATATATTTAGTCTTCACAAATTACTCCTATCGAAGCTTTAGGACCCTGCTGCATATAAAAACCTCTTTTGTATTTGTTGTCCTGCTTCAAGACATTATAATCTATGCCCAACTGATAATAGCAAAGGTTCTGTTATTGCTAGCTGTGGCCACCTGTGCCGCTGAGACAAATATGTCGTTTCTGAGACAAATATGCCGTAAGAAAGAAAAGTGCCGTCCCGTCCAAATGTTCAATCCGGAATTCGATCTAAGCCAGAACAACTGCGCGAGAAGTGCGCACTGAACCTATACATTCATCCGCGAATGTGTTCTTAGCAAAAACTGCGCTGTCTATTTGTTTCCTAATTTCTCATCATATTGTTTTTCGGGCAGGATTTGTGGCGCCACCTGGGTGTTCTTGTGTATCCAGTTTACCCCCGCCTGCATCGCCCCTTCTGCTACTTCCGTCGAGAGAACAACACAGTCAGTGGCTTTCAATGCCAGAGGTGTCTTCCCACGTGCCGAGGCAAGACGCCTTGAAAAGGCACTCCACTGTCACCAGGCAGAGCCGAGACGCTGGAAGGTAGACAGGAGGCCCGTGCAGGGGACACACGTCACGGCTCGAGTGATGGATTGCGAACCGCCAGAGATGCGGACGGCGGGGTCGGCGTTAAGCTGTGTACGAGCATCTCCTTGAAATGAGCAGAGAAAGCCTGCGCTCTCCTGGCGGAAACAAGCCCACTGAGTGTGCGCTGCGACGTTATCTTTCTATATATTTTTCCAAAACAGAAGAGCAGTTCGTGAGGAGCATCCCATTTTCTTTTTACCAATCGTGTTGGGGAACCACCGCACGGCGTGGCCTTGTCGAGAAGCACGCTGTCTGAAAGGCGTGCGGCAGAGGCTGAAGACAAACAAAGGTCCCAACCTTGGCCAAGAAGACACTTCCGCACTGTCGGACTGGCTATGTTCTGTCGCAGCGTTCGCCTCCATTTTGAAGGCGCTCCGTTTGCTGGCGAATGTGTCATGTCGACGGTGTGCATGCAGTTCACTCGCTTTACATTGTCGCTTCCGAGGTTATGTCGATATGTTCACACACACGCAGACCTTGTGGTGGCCTATACATTTCGGCAGTAGCAATAACTCGAGCAGGGCGCCAGCGTGAAGGGTGACCGTTGCGTAAAGTCGTGCCTTTAAACCTCCAAACGAAGTACCTGCAGAGTCTGCTGGCTAAAGATAATGTCTTGAAAGCTGAATAAGCTATACTTTGTCATAAAATACGCTTCCACTAGATCATTTAGTGGTATTCATTCCATTCGTTACACGCGAGCGTCATTTTTGTGGAGACAGGTGTCCGCTGGACATGATACAGGATAAATGGCGTGATATGTGTTAGCCGAAACCTTCTTTCGGGGATGTGCTGCTGTATAAGGGGATAAGGGGATATTTTCGAGAATGTGCGCCAAGTGGCTGTGTGCGCAGAGTGGGTATGGCCCATGTTTATCCTTGCTTCTGCTTCTGTTGTTCGAATATTGCACTATGGAAGACAATTTACCCTGCGTGTGAATTAGGCCACCTTCTGGTCCGTAATAGCAATTAGTCCATGCTAAAACGGTCATGCGGTGGAGGGAGCAGACAAACAAGTGACTGTTTGGAGTACAGTGGATGTGTGGATTTATGTTGGTAGCATCCACTTTGAATGAAGTGGTGACGTTTACCACCAAACTACGTTGTCCTTACTGCTTCAGCAGTACAACTCCAGTTCCGCGAAAATGCTGCTGTGTTTTCAAGGCCTCCAGTCGCCAAAAACTTGCTGAACTGCACCCTTCAGAAGCTACCAACCTACGCGGTCAGAGATTCATCCGGCAAATTCTACTTTCACCAGTGTGTCAAACATCAAATTACCCTATAGAAATTTATTCTCGTTAAATAAGCATTACATTGGCTTTTGCGCTATACAAGTTATGAGTGTTGAGCTTGTATTTTTAGGGCACTTCCCTACTTCTAAGCCAAAGGTTTTATTACGAAATCATTGCTTATCTTGTGAGGGTTATAGGGGCAGAGCATGTGGACAGAACGCATCTTCATAACGTGTCGTACAAACCTTCAATAGAGAAAATGAACATTGCCTCACCTGGCTTTCAACCTGTGTCAGAACAAAGATATTGGCCCAGAAACGCGAGAATTATGCTATCGACGTAGCATATGACGCCTTATGTAGAAATGCAAAATACTTTCGCTGTGCATTAAATAAGCATTGTCGTCTCCGTCAAGTTCCAACAGCAAAACACTCTCGCACTCTTCAATAAACATCATCGTCTTCATGAAGTTCCGTCTGTGCCGCTCGTTCATTTAATGTAGGCATACCTCCTATACTTTCCATGCGCGGTCAAGGACAAACAGATCAAAGGATACCAACCATCGCGTTCAATGCCACGGTTGAAGAAAGAAAAGGGCTTCGTCGGTGCGCCCGCACTGCGGCGACAAGCGGCCACAAGTGGGCGCCGCTAGTGGAAGCGCGTTTTTTAGTGTGCTATATACGCTTTCCGCCGCCAATTCTGCTGGCGTTCCTACAGGGATGTGGCACGCGGGACGAGGTTTCGCGAGCTCTGTCAGCAGTAACACTCTGCAACATACAAATATGCTTGTTTTATTTAAACGGCAATCGAGACGCAGTTACGAACTTTCATTCCTCTTACTGTTCCAATTACCTCATTTTCGAACGTACTGGCAAGCGTCGTCTACTCGGCCAGCTATGGAGACTGCACCGCAGAAGCCTCCTCTGGTAGGTAGCCTCATTTGACTAATAAACGTTTTAAGGCTTCTTGCCGCCAACACCGATTCCTGGTTGTATGAACAGCAGCTCAGCTGACTGAGGAGTGGCGATGTAAATGGACCAACTGGCGCATTCCCTTCGACTTTAACTCCAGACTATAACCTTAACCAGCTGTCTTGAATATTTAGTGCATTCAGGCAAGGCAAAAAGAGCATGACTATACGCTGACTTAAAATAAATGGTTCTACGTTGCTGCAGCCGTGGATAAGGGCCCTGCAGGAAGAACGTATCACTATCCGGCGCTCCTAAAGACGGAATTCCAAGCGCATGTCTATAAAGGATCGTTCCTTATGTCATGCCTACACCTCCTTTCAAATCAAATCACGTCGGCAGCATGAAAAGTCGCGTAAACCTTGGGTAACTCGCTATCATGTTAAGCTTGTCAAAATGAACAAACTTTATCACTCTTTCATTCAATCTCGAGAAGCAAATAAATGGAAGTAATTGAAATCCTTGAAAAATAAATTAAATAAGAGTTTAAAGAGGCTGCAAAGGATGACTATTATCTGCTTATTTTTCACAAGGATTGCTTGAGAAGGAGTGACGTAGTTTGGAAAAAGCTAAACGACATCACAAACAAAAATAAACTGCAGGCAAGGATTGATAGCCTAAATGTTGATGATACAGAAATAAACGGAATGGATCTGGTTAATCAGTTCAATTATTTCTTTATAGAGGTTGGCAGTAGCACATACTGCTCTGAAGCTGCAAGAAATATTACGGACTTGCAAAATACTTAATTGTTTCGCCCACTTCTGTATCCGAGGTAACAAGGCTCTCTCTTGGACTTAAGAACAGTAGGGCTCGCGATGTAGATGATTTAGAAATTAAATCTATCAAGCATGTGACAGATGCAATGGCACCCATTGTAGCACACATTTATTATGTTTCACTTTAACGGGTGAACTTCCCCTACAGAAGCACGCTGTTAGACTAATAACAATGCACAAGAGAGGAGATAAAAATGAAATCAGCAATTGCCGTTCACTTTCTATACTTTCAGTATTCGCAAAAAGATTAGAAGTGTATAGCTTGATAACTGAACATCACTTTGGATTTCGGAAGTTCTATTCAACAGAAGACGCTCTCTTAGTTCATAAGGAAACAGTATTGGAGAACTTTGAGAATAAAGTGGCAGCTCTAGGAATCTATATAGATCTCAAAAAAGCATTTGATTCTGTAAATTATCTTATACTACATGACAAACAGGAACGCTATTGATTCCGCAGAATTTCGCAGCACCTAATTCTATCCTAAGTTCAGGGACGGCACCTCTACGTCGAATTAAACCATATTAAATCGAGTTTAAAACCACTTAACTCCGGAGTTCCACAAGGAAGTATTCTTGGCCTTATACGGTTGACTTTTTATATTACTGGTATTGTATGCATTACCGGCAACTGTAAATATATAATTTATGTAGATGACTGCACGGCTTTGGTTTCTGGTAAGGACCTAACACAGATTAAAGAACTAGCAGGTATTTTCTGCTGTTCACTTGAAGAATTGTGCCAAAGGAAATAGATTAATTCTAAATGAAATTATTCCGCACACCAGGAACGCCATTTACACCTCCAGATTACTTTCGCTTAGGTCCCTATTGTATAAAAACAGTAAAACATATCAAAATTCTAGGAATAGTTTTGTCTGAACATTTTTCGTGGAACGAGCACATTAAAAGAATTTCATCAAAACTTAGCAGGGTTGTAGGTATCTTGAACCGAAGTCGCCGAATACTTCCAGTTGATATCAAGAAACTTATTTATAACGCGCTTTTGAGTTCTCAAATTTACTACTGCTCTTTGGTTTCGGCGATTAACTCGATGATAAATATTAAGTCGTTTGTACTACTACAAAAAAAATAAAGAAGTCCTTTTGATAGAGAATACGTCTCGGTTTGAACATGCACTACCAGTTTTCCGAAAACACAGGGTCACATCAGCGGAAAATATTCGCCCTTACAAACTACTGTGTGCGTATAAAAAACAGTGCAAGGAAAATCAACAACCGTTTTAAATTTAGCAAACTTTAAAACAATGGCAAAAACCTACGCTGTTTGGTACCAACCACCATGGTTTGTTCCTTTTTCACATATTGGATTTCGCATTGAAACGATAAGAACTCACTACGAATCCTTTTGAATTATATTGACTTCCAGTGCACAGATGTTCCTGCAATGCCGCATAGACACATTAGCAATCTCTTCGTGTAACAATCCCATTGCCTTCAGTTCTTTTTTAAGGCTTTGTTACCTGTGCTCTTTATGTCTATTATAATGCAACCTTTATTAGTGCGTATAACACTACTAGCTGCAATCCCAGATTTCGCCGATGTCTGTCCGAAGCCGTTCACTCTCACTCTCTTCGCGAACTTGAAGTGGAGAAAGAGAAGATGGCGACGCGCGTGTCGCGCGGCTCAACATTGAGGAGGCGGAGCGGCCGCAAAGCTGCAGCAGAAGCTGCTTTCTTTCTCTCTTTCTGTCCATTCGTCGGGCATTAGTGGTGCGAAAGGAGCCTGTCTGTCCCGCGATACATTAATGGTGCGGGAGGAGTCTGTCTTCGGACTCCATCTTACCTTAAGTGCATCCGTCTCTCCTTGAACTCGAAGAGAAGGAAGGAAAAGTGGCGACGCCCGCATCACGTGACTTAAAACTGAGAGAGCGGAGCGGCCGCATGGATGCGCCCAGTGAGAGAGTAATACCGCTACCGCACGGGCACGAAAAATGAAATTAAGGACCTAACGCCTTAAATGTTAATGTCATTCGCATGGCGCACACACGCGAAAACGAATGGCATTCCTCCTAATGCCATTCGCAACGTAATGAGTTCGCCACAACTCATTCCACCTGCCAGCGCTTATGCCACTTAGCGTACACTGTGCATATAAAAATTTATATATTAACAAAAACCTGACACATTCGTAATACATAGTTTAAAAAAGCTCCTATGAGTAACACATAGTTTAAAAAAACTCGTACGAGTAATACATAGTTTTAGAAAAGTCGTACGAGTCAGCTGCAACCGCGACAGCACAAGCGCCATTTTGTTTATAGTCTGCATTTGGCCATACATACGGCTCTTACTGGCTAGTACTGCTAGTAATAGTCCTCGGTTAGCTAAAAATGATCACCATTTGCTGAACAAATACCTTTATTGTTAGTCAGCTGCAACCGCGACAGCACAAGCGTCATTTTGTTTATAGTCTGCATTTGGCCATACATACGGCTCTTACTGGCTAGTACTGCTAGTAATAGTCCTCGGTTTGCTAAAAATGATCACCATTTGCTGAACAAATACCTTTATTGTTAAATTTTTCTAACACTGAAAATATTTAAAACAAATAAAAACGTGTTATACTCCTTGCGAAAATTTATAACTTTAGATCATCATCTTCGAAAAGGTAAATGGCATTAGATTTCGGCGTGTAGGACGGGCCGCGAAAGTAATGACATCAAGCAGTTTAAGGCATTAGGTGCCTAATGTCATTTTTCGTGCCCGTGTGGCAGGGGTATTAGGCAGTGAGAGAGGGGTGTGCCTGTTGTGGGCGTGGCGGCCATCACATAGGCAGCGTTGCACAAGTGTGTGCTACTTCGCAGCACGGCTTCCGAGCGAGCAGTCATGTGTCGCTCGCGCGTCATCAACTTCGTCATCTCCCCTCGCATCAGTTACTCCTCAGCCTTCACGGATAGCAGATGTGCATTAGCGGTGCGCCCTGGACCAAGCAACCTCTCCTTTTGTAATAAACGCTTTCCACCATGCGCCACCACCTGGGCCTCGGCTCCGAGCCGCTCGCCGCGTCGTGAAGCAGCTTGTGCTTACATCCGCGCCTAACCAGTGCTGCGCACCTACTTCGCATTTGATTGACTATGCAAATCGGCCATGTTTTTTTTTGTTCGCCTTATGCTTGGAAAGGGCCTGTTGAATAGAAAATGCTGTTCTGGAAGCGGTCAAGCCAGTGTTCCAGGCTTTATTATCACCAGGCCTTCTGAGCAAGTGTCTCCACGGCAGGACACAAAACACGAACGAGTCAATGAATCAGATTATTTGGTGCCGCTATCCGAAAACAACATTTGTTGGCACTGACGCGTTGAAACCTGCCACTTGCGATGCTGTGGCGTGCTGCAATGGGTACATTTGATTATCTGTATGGGACTACTTGCTGACAGCTGTCCGGCGTGCGATTTTGCTCGGCCAGCCCAGAAGCCCCGCCCACTAATAAAGCTCCTGGACCAGCGGCCATTTTGAGTTCAACCCCGAGCGCATTCCAAGTGTTTTTCGTGTCCCTGCGTACGATATAGTGCGCTAAACAATGACACAATATCTTTAAACAGCTCTAAGATATTTTAATATTGCATCTTCGCGTTTAGTCTTGAATTTCACTACACACGGAAGCGTCTAGAATCCCGAGCACGGATTTCTTTTTCGTGCTGCCCAGAAGTTACCTGTTTCGCGATCTTTCTGAAAGCGTTGCAAGCGAACCGCTTTGTACTGGAGCAGCTGATGCTTGCTGCAAATGGTTTTGCAAACGATTTCTCCTGCTTTCGAGCGCAGGGAGCTAGGCCTTTGGAAAACCTTTGTGAGCAGCGATAGCAGTAAAACCCTGAAAAACTGAAGTCTACAAAATGCTCCCATTCAGGCATGTCACTCTCCATTCAGCACCGATTGATTCGCGCCTCTGTTATCTATCTTCACTATTATACGTACGCCAAAAGATAAATGTGCGCGCGGCGTCGCTGCGAAAGAACTGAGTCGTGGTGACTGATGGTTGGCATCGTCTGCTCGGCAAGCGCAAACGTTGGAGGGAGCTCGCAAGGTCATGTGATCAGCACGCTGCTTCCTGTCAGAGTGAAAGCCGAGACCTGTCAGCAATTAGTCCGAGGCTGGAAAATCGAATGTACCCAATGCCGGCAATCAAGCACGAATCGCTGTTTTGAAAACACTTGGAATCAGGCCACGTGTGTTCTGTACAGTCGATCTGAACCGGCTTGACAAGAAGCGTGTTGAAAGGGCTGAGTTCCGAAGCTCATCGGAAAGCAAGGATCATCGCAGAAAAATGAGAAACGTAAAGAAAGGCTTTGGGGAAGACAGCAAAAAAGCCAGAAAGTGTGTGTACTGTGCTGGTACATTTTGAACTGTTGTAGTGCAGGTGCAAACATAAAAATGCGTTTTTCTCAAAATCACTTTTTTTTCAAACTTTTCGGAACTTGATGTACCTTCTCTGGAAAAATATACACCCTATTACGCTGAAATTGTCCCAGATTATACTCACATCCCTTGCAAGGAAGCTGAACCTAAACTTTGGAAAACAGCACTGAGTTTTAATTAGGAAAAAAAAGATTATTGGAAAGTACCTCCATGGTACGAGACATATGACGGCAATATTTTTTTTCTTGTGATTTCAATGCGAAAAAGCACTTTTTAAAGATTCCAGGTAAACCAACTATTATACCAAATATTGTGCAAATTTTTCACGGCCATAGTGGGCTTTTGTTTCTGAGAAAAGGTACATTTTAGTTTTTTCCATAGCTTAAAAGTTGGTTCTCAACTACGAAAAAAAAAATTAAAAAGCGCTGCAGTAAAAACATTACACCAAATTAAGGCCGACGCTATTCCTATTGAGCGTGCAAAATTTCACGCTAATATATAAAACAGTTGTCCAGATGTAAAGCTCAAACCAAGATGGCTCATGCTCCCTACCACACCCCCATAAGTGCCCAACCTAATTTTAGCGCAGTTTAATATTGCAGGAATGTATTTAACGGCTACAAATTCAACTACTATTATCTGCCCAACCTTTCATTTTCACAAGGAAACGAAAGTCATCTGAACCATGTAGTACATTAGGCAGGTCAAACCACTTTGTTGTTATAATCAGAGGCGTTTGCTTTAACTTTATGTTTCCCGTAAGCAAAAAAAAAAAAGAGCTGAAAATGAAGTTGGGAAAATTTGGAATGGTCAAGAAACAAACTAAGACCTTCGGATTGCGAGAAGTGCTCGTTTTACTTATTAGACCTCACAGGATGGTTGCTTCAGGATAAATAAAAGGTGACCTACTGGATATGCCATGCGAAAGGCAGGGACTCGCTGACGCGTAACTTTAAACCCTTAAGGAAGAATTGCATTACAAAATTCAATATCCGTCAGGCAGATTTCATTCTTTTAGATCAAAAGCTCTATTTTTTCAGGTTTCGCCAATGTCATCTGAAGAGACATTTACTTTGAAGCCAGAAACTTCATGTTGACAGTTAAGTAGGCCGCTTCACTACGCGGGCCAGTTGCCTCAATGACATTTTGACATTTACCTTTCAGCCTTGTATATGACGCTCCGATCTCTCGTTCTGGGTCTAGATTTAGAGGAGTTAGACCTTCGTAATTTAAATAAGCGCTGGATACCTTAGCGTGGTGACCAAAATGAGACTGCTTGAAAACGTTGCTTTTCAGCGTTGTGGAAGGAGAAGAGCGCCGTTCTTTCCGATGCGTTGTCCGTGCTCGCACATGAATGTAGTAGCCGGGTTTTAGTGCGATAGAAATGCAAAAATAGATCGACGTTTCGGTGCAGTCATCAACGTTGATTGACACTGATAGGTAACTGCTGCTATTGTCTTCTTTTTTTTTTATGATTACTTTCTGTGAGTCTGGTTGGCTAGTGACGCTGATAATATGTTTATGAGTACGTATATACTCGTGCGTACCAAAGCTACTGCCTTCTCATTGCTTGCATTTTTCAGACCGACCTCGTATGGAACATGCGAAACAATTGAATAGCAAAACGAAATCAAAATGAAGTGATTGGTCCGACAGTCAGAAACACCGATAGCAGGCAAGGATTGTACATCGTATACGCTACGTATTAGTTTGCGGATATGTGAGTGCTTACAAGAGGAGTGAGGGAAAATATCCATGAAGGTTTCTTTACTGGCAGCCTTCTTTATGCTGTTCCTAGCGTACGCATAAGATTAGAACTCGCAACAACACGCATGCGCTTGTCCACTGGTCTAATACCGTACAGATTATTTCACAGCACATCTCTTACGACTCGGTTTTATAGAAATGTGGATGTGCGATGAAATGATATTTTGCTTGCTGAAAAACACAATCCCCAATTGATGGGGAAATAGCTCGGATCATTTTATTGTGTTCTTGTTTGCTTATGTAATAACTGCAAGTCACGCTTACACAGAGGGAAAAAAAAAAGAGCAGCAGTATACCGAACATAAAAAAGAAGCATTCATCATAAAGCAAGAGTTGTACTGACTGTTCTGTGACACTATAAGATCCTTCTATTGTGACAAAACATTTCTGTGAAAGAGTAGTGTAATGCCGCTGTTTGGATGCTAGCTGTATAAGATCGTTTTGGCTAGCACGGGGTGTTTGCGGCGCTCCTGCCGTCGGAAAGTAAAAAGAAGGCTCTGGATTTGATGATAGCCTGCACCCATATCAAAGAGCATGGTCCCTCTCCTAGTGGCCTCTAGAAAAATCGAGTGCGCTATGGAAGAGGGCTGCAACCTCGTGAGGCGGGTCGAGCGTAAAGTGCCGCCGCTGCAGCTTCGGATACTTAGGTTTAGCAAGGTTAAACCTTTGCTTAATTTTTTTTTCGACCGCCTTCTATGGCAATGGTGGCGTAAGAAGTTCGTTGAGGAGCGCTGAGATACCTCTTACGTGCGCTAAGGCAAAAGCCTTTATGCGACTCTTTCCACTCATGTGCCCCGTTTCGCCTCATTTGTGACGTCACCGCATCCACGTTTCTTCGCTTTTGACCCAAATTTATTTATTTATTTATTTATTTATCAAATATCCTAACGGCCCTCGGGTAGGGTATTACATAGGAGGGACATTAATTAATGCGTCGGAAACATTTTTGCGTGCTTTTAGTTTCAATTGCCCAACGTTACGGCGTCTCCGCAATACAGGGTTGCCACAACTGCCGCCTGCTAAAGCTGATAGTGAAGCCTATTCACTATCAGGTTTAGCAGGCTGCATTGGTTGTGGCAACCCTGTACTGCGGAGACACCATAACGTTGGGCGGTCAGAAACTAAAAGCAAACGAAAGAATGTTTCCTGCGCGTCGGCGCCTGTCTACCGGACTCCTCGCTTGCTGCGCGCCGTTCATTTGTTGGACCTCTCTCTTCCTTTCCCCCTCTGCAATGTTGCGCAGTGCGTGCCATGGTTTTCAGTAAAGCTGCAATGATATCACGTGAATAACCTCTGTAGGACGCGCAATGTGACAATGACATCAGTTCTGGCAGGTTCGTCATTATGAGGGGGCGGGGTGAAGGATGGCTGTTCCTAGCCCTACGGGGCTGGAACGGGTAGGCCAACACCGCTTGCGACGGGGGCTAACTTGCCACTGAATTTTTATCTGTTGTAGGCCGTCATTGCACTTGTCACCGCTTCGGAGATGGATGACGGCATTTGCGACGCGCGTCTTTCTCTCCCTCTTCTTTTATTGCCAAAGCAATATTACGCCCATGAACGGCCTTTCGCCTAAGCCCGGACAGTGCCCCGTTTGACCTTTAAGCGTCAACCGTGGATTATCTATGACGTCATACCAGCTGCGAGAGAGGAGCCACCAGGTCGAGTCGGCGGGTGATCCCAAATCGTGCCACGTCGGCCGTCTGCCGGCGGTTCTCCCGCTAGAAGCGCCGCGCTCGCTGTGACGTCATATCAGCTGTGAGAGATGGGATACCAAGTCATGTCGTCGGCCGATCCCGGATCGTGCCACGTCGGCTGGAGGTTCTCCCGCTAGAGGTGCCACGCTCGCTATGGCGTCAAACCAGCTGCTAGAGATAGGCTACTAGGTCTAGTCGTTGGGCAATCTCGGATCGAGCCATGCCGGCCACCGGTTCTCCCGGTAGAGGCGCTGCGCTTCCACTTTGAGTGACGTTATAAAAGAGGCGAGAGGCCGCAACATTGAGACTGCGGAGAAAGTTGCGATAGCGCTAGCTTGCGTAGAAACGGAAGCGAAGTTCATAATTAGCGACAGCAAAATGGCCATTCAAAATTTTGGAAAGGGGAGGATATCGCCGGAGGCGGCCAAAATCCTCACCCAAAGAACGCTGAATAGAAAAATTCAGTTAAATTCGACTCCCGCTCACGCTGCCGTCCCTGGTAACGAGGCGGCTCACGACCTAGCCCGAGCTCTCTAGTTCCAGGTAGCCGTCGAGCCCCCCGGACATTGGGCATACGACGAGTGTCTGCAAAATTACGGGGAAATCATTGACCATTATAAATTGGGACGTAGTACCCCGCCAGATGTTAGCCTAAATAATAGAGAAGCTGTCGCGTGCAGGCGGTTACAAACTAATATGTTCATGAACCCGGTCTGGGTGTTTGACGCGCTACCAGACCTTAGGGACAATGATCTGTGCAAACACTGTGGGGCAAGAGGGACCTCGACCCCATAATTTGGGAGTGCCCACAGAACTAAATATTACAAGTAGAATAGCCTGGGATACCCTGCTGCGAAGCGCGGACCCTGCGATCCAGCACCGCACCGTCCATCTGGCGGAAGAGGCCGCAACAAGCCAAGGGCTACCTGCCAGCCTTTAATCCGCGGGCGCACGACACCCTGTCTTCCCCGGCACGCGTGCCGGGGGCGGGGAAGAGGACGCCCATTTCTGATGGAAATAAAAGTTGTGCAACCAAGCACTGCCGCTCGTTAGAAAGAGGAGAGGAGGTGGTGAAGGGTGGCTGTTCCTGGGCTGGGACGGTAGGTCAACGCCGCTTGCGGCGGGGGCTAGCCAGCCACTGAATTTTTATCTGTTGTAGGCCGTCATGACACCCGCCACCACTTAGGTGGTGGACGACGGCTGTTGCGGTGCGCGTCTTTCTCTCCCTCTTTTTCTTTCTTCTCTACTCTCTCTCTTTTGTCCGCACGAGGCAGCGTAGGTCGCTCAGGTACAGAGTCATTAGCAGGCCAGTGCATTCGCTTTTCCTTCTTCCTACAGCCACAACAACAACAGAAAGACGTTATGGACAAGGAGAAAGAAAGATTGTTCCAGGTCGTCGCATTACTTTCGCAACCTACCAGGCTTAACCAAAGCTAAGCCCTAACAAGCCACCGTAACGAGGTGGCGGAGGTGGCTCAGCTACAGATCCAGTAGCAGGCCCGTGCATTTTCTTTTCTTTCTTCCTACAGTCACAAGAACGACCACTACACGATGTCATATTGGACGTCCTCATTAGGAGGTGGCGTCGGAATCGAGAAACTTTAGGGTAGGCAGTGTGGACTGCACGGGTGGTCTACCGCAGCGTCCGTCGCTTACGCCACAGCGTAGCGTGTCCGAAGAATTATGCGAGAAAACGCACGCGCACCAGGGCGGCCCACTCACGGGCGTCTGTGTCGAACGCTCGCGGCCGCGAAGCGAATCGCCGCGTATACGCAAGCAACGCTCACGACAGCCACCAGCTGGCAATGGGACAACGCAGTCAGGTTGGCCACGCGTAAATTTACATCTTTTTGTCTATGCGTGTGGCCGCCATTTTCCGTGTAGACATCTGTGTTCCGCTCGCATGGGGCCGGCTGGTCAAACGTGTTCCCTTGTACGCGGTGAAAGCACGCGACTGCTTCAGAATGATGCCACCAAGCTCGCGGATATGCGTGCACGTTCCTTGAGCTTCGGCCGCCATTAATGAATGAGAATTGAAAGCAACGCATTTTCGTCTTGCTTATAAAGCAGGGGTATATCTATTAATGCGCGAATTGGGATTTTTGTCTTCCTTAACGTTGATATCAAATGGACATTTTTCAACTGCTAAACTGTCAATGTTGCGACGGATGATGATGATTACCGAAATGGTTAACACTGCACTCAGAGCGGCGCACGCGATAGGAATAGAATCGAAAAATATGTTCGTGCTATAATTGCTATTTTAACACTACACGAATGTGTTGCACATGTAGAACTGTTACCCCGTGATAGTAAAGTAAATTAGGCGCTGTTTTAAAGAAAAGTCAATGACGTTTTCTTTACGAAGAAGATGCAACCATAAATGTTATAAGAGTGTTATGTCAGCTGCTTCATTGAGGAAGGAGGCAGCAATGAGACAAAACAAAATAAAAAGCGTTTCCTCAGAGATAAATTAGACGAGTTAATTATTGGCGCTGCAGGATTGCCATTCCAGTTTTCTCTATTTCTTTTTTTGCGAACAAGTCGTATCTTTGCTGTAAAATTTAGAAATTCTTTTTTTTTTCGGAAAATAGTTGAACGGGGCAGAGTCATCTCCATCATTGTTATTTACCATCATTCATTATCCTTTAAATGTAGCGTATGACAGCTATATAGAGAGGAGGGAGGACGAGGCAGGAAAGTTCAGCAGTCCAATTAATATGGAGTAAGAAGCACTAAGAAATTCACTTAATTGAAAGCAAAATAAAGTACAAATATAGCACTACAGACTAAGAATCAGTAAGATAAGTTTCCATTATTCTACAACAGAGTAAGTGACAGAAAAGTACAGGTAATAATAATCAATCAATCAATCTTTATTTAATGTGCGCAGGAACAACCATGTGGTCTTCGTGATAATAATAATAATAATATTAATAATAATAATAATAATAATAATAATAATAATAATAATAATAATAATAATAATAATAATAATAATAATAATAATAATAATAATAATAATAATAATCAATCAATCAATCAATCTTTATTTAATGTGCGCAGGAACAACCATGTGGTCTTTGTGCTGCAGCACAAAAAAAAAAAAATGAAAAAGCACAAACATGTTTACACACACAGAGAGAACACAAAAAAAAGAAATAAATAATACATGAAATGAAACTGAGACGAAAAGTATCACGGAAATTAAGCAAACAATGAGTATCATCACTTATATACACAGTGAGAGAATTTTTTAGCACACCAGGAAATAAAGAAAAAAAAAAAAAGAACGGTAGGTAGAAGAGAAAAAAAAAAAAAACAGATGACTGACATTGATTATAGTAATATAGAAATATACATAAAATAAACAACCATTCCAGGCGCAACAAGTGCATGGTACTTAAAACACAGGCTAGAAATACAGAATAATACAATAAAGAAGTAAAATTGAACAAGGGACAGTAAGATTCGAATATAAAGTTTAAAGTTGAAATATAAGCAAGAAACGGATAAAAAGTAGTTCAAGATACAGACAGCATTGAACAGGAGAAAAAGCAAAAAGTGAAGTAAATACAATTTAAGGCTAGAAAGTGGGAGTTATATGTGATAAAGTACTATTTAGAATACAACGCTACGAACATCCAATGTAAATGAACAGAGCGAGTTTTGGAAGATGTCAAGGTGAGGACAAAAAGAGTTAAATAACCACTGCATCCTGTCCAGAGGGGAGTGGGAATGAAGAGGAGAAACCTGAAATGGTCTGAATTCCCTCATGCTCTTTCGCGGAACGCGCAGTAGGATGTACTCTAAGAGCTGAGGGCACATAATGTGGCCATGAAGGAGTTTGTACAGAAATATGATATCAAGTCTGATACGACGGCAGTGAAGGGAAGGAAGATTCAGTTGGGCGCTCCTGGTGGAGCGAGAGGGGGAAGTTGCGAAAGGAAAGCGATAATGAAATATCCGTAAAAATTTTTTTTGTACTCTGTCAACCTTGTCCAAGTTCGATTTGCAAGTGCCATTCCAAACAACCGACGCATACTCCAAGACCGGGAGGCATATGGACAGGTACAGTTTTAGGAACGGAAGTGGAGTATGGAACTCTCTCGAAAGTCTGCAAACGAATCCGAGTGTGCGCATAGCCCGCTGAGCAATGCGTTTAGTGTGAGAGGAGAAGCTGAGGGTGCGGTCAAAAAGTACACCAAGGTCATTAATTTCATCAACCCTATCCAACAGCACAGAATTGACAGAATAATGGTAGAGAAAGCTATGTGTTTTACGAGTAAAGGACACAACCCTAGTTTTGGAAGAATTGAGGGTAAGTCGATTCATCGCACACCAATCAGAAAAAGCAGATATGTCCGATTGCAACAACACGCAATCTTGAAAAGAATGTATTACCTTGAATATTTTTATATCATCAGCATAAAGAAGAAACGAGGAGTTCTTTATCGCCGAGGAAACATCATTAATAAAAACGGAGAAGAGAAGCGGGCCTAGTACTGAACCTTGAGGAACTCCACTCGTTGCAGGGTAAACGAAAGAAGTCTGTCCATTGACACTGACAAAGCAGAAGCGATCAAGGAGATAGTTGCGTAGGAGGGCTACGAGTGAGACTTCAACGCCAGAGAGTAGAAGTTTTTCAAGAAGTAGTGAGTGAGTAACAACGTCGAAAGCTTTGCTCATATCACAGTACACAGTGTCAACCTGACCCCTCTGAAGGACTGCTGCAGAGGCATACGTCATAAACGTGACTAGGTTGGTGGAAGTAGAGCGACCCGACATGAAGCCATGTTGATTCGGTACTATGATATGTTTGAGATGGAAGGAAAGTACGCTGTGCAAAGCTAATTCGAAAAGCTTAGAGGTTGCACATAGAAGAGAAATCGGACGATAATTGGAAACATCAGTTTTGTTTCCAGACTTGAAGACAGGAAACACGCGTGCCATTTTCCACACGCGAGGAAAGGCAGCATTTTCCACACGCGAGGAAAGGCAGCAATAATAATAATAATAATAATAATTGGTTCACAGGAAGGAAGGCGCAAATGTAAATGGTCGATGAGAAATTGCCTGAATGTAGAAAAAGTTGTCTTTGTGGAAGTGGAAACATTTTCACAGTGTTGTTATTTGTTAGCATACACAGTTTCCTCTTATCACATACCAAACGAAAGCCATCTGCTAGCTTCCAGGGTTGTCGAGTGGCAGTTCAAGAGGAAACACTTCCTTTTATGTTTTGGTGGAGATAAGAGAGAGGAGGAAAGGGGAAGTTTCGAATAAGCATAAATAACCTGTAAGTACGGTTCCGAATTGTACGTGGCAACACACTGTATGTGTGGTATACATTATCACGTGGCCGACACTGCCAAATACCTTAAATGAGGATAGAGGAGTTGCGCTAAAATCAACTCTTTATTGTGTGACCTTAGCCCGAAAAAGAAATAAGCGAATCGGCAGTACCGGTAACAGCAAGCGTGTTGGGCATTTGTCGAAGTACGAATGCCTGTGCACTCGTCAGTCGTCAATTTAAAGTTGGCGAAGAATATCTACATAAAGTAGCCAAAGGTGACTAGAACAACGTATGAAACACGGAAACAGACGCGCGCGCTGCTAACGTTTCAGAAATATCTCGACGCATCTTGTGCGACAAAGCAAATTAAGACCCCTCTCAGCGACACTGAGAGTGAACAAAGAGAGAGCACAAGATCACTCTGCGACTAACTAAACTGCATGAGCTTCTTAGTTACGCGATTATGAAATCGAGTCAGGTCATACAAAAATCTACTAATTAGTGTTACTTTTGAAGTGGCAGCATATGATGCAATCGCCTGAACATTCGATGAAATAGCAGATGTCAATTCGCAGGTGAGGGTTTACTAAAATAATGTAAAAATATCCCTGGGGTAACACAGGTATCGCGCCAGCCGTTTCAAACGCATAGCTGTGGGGTACGAAGAACTTTGAGCGATTCCCAAAGAGCTGCTGACTGAGGATATAATGTTGGGCAATTCTGAAGCCCTCTTGTAATTGTGAGACTTTTTTACAAAAGCAAATTTTTTCACAAATGCTGGGAAAGGGTTCCCGAGAAAAGGTGTAACCTAAATTTATGCACTATATTCTTTACGCCTAAGGGTGTACCATCGGCGACTGTATTTGATGCGCCATGAATTTGAGAGACACCACACTACGTTAATGTGTGACGGATAGAGTTTTATATGTGTATTTTTGACGCCCGAAATTTCCAGCTGCATTCAGATAAAATAACTTAAAATAGTGGGCTTAGCTATGATGTTGACGGGCTTCAGATTTGAACTGAAATATTGCTGCTCTTCAATGGTAGAAATTTAAAGGTAAATTCGGTAATTTCATTTTGCTTATTTTTGAGATAATAATAATTGCAACGCTCATAATATCGGTCTTACTGTACAACTCACCTGCACAGATCACACTGAAGTATCGCTCACAGGTTCAAAAAGCAAATCTGTAAACCGGAAAACAAATCTCCTGGCATCGAGAGCGACAATGTGGAAAACAATTTTCATGTTTTTCATCTTGATCTAAAGGCTGACCGTAAGATACCTTTAGTAGACGATTCGCTAACTACTCAGTATTAGACCATAGCGCGATTGTTATCAAATCATACATGCGCCCTAGAAAAAAAAATATTTTTACTGTGGCGAAGCATTGCAGCGCCTGAACGTTGTTGCTAATATCGCGTAGCAATATAGTTGCAACCACCCGGCAAGGACTTGTGACCAGGAACCGCGCCAACAAGGTTGACTGACTCGTCACGGTTTAAAAGCTTCCTCTTTGCATCACGAAGCAGTGCGAATAGGCGACAGAGTGCGCGCGATTGCCCCGTGTCACTTATCGTAAATCCGCCTTTTGCGCGAGTTTTCTGCGCATGCGCGAAGCCCTAGCGGCGACTGACGAAAACACACTGAGAGGCGTCGACGGCGCTTCTCGTCGCCGCACTCATAGCCAACGCACGGGGGCTGGAGGCGCGGTACAGTCGAGCGCGATTTGAAGGTTATCGCGCGAGCGTCGACCGGGTACATGAACAGCGCCGTGGCCCAGAATTCTCTGCCGAGGCGAGGGAGGTATCAAGCCAGCTTCCCTCACTCTTTTTGCTGTTCCTTTAGTAGCCGTCACTCCCTGCTGGGACATCACTTTCATTTTTTTTTCGTTTGGTTCTACGAACAGGCAGTTATCGTTGTGAGCACGACGTATTCTTCGGTATTATCTGAAATTGGACACTTTATCGCAACAAATGGAAAGCTTAGAATAGAGAGAAAGGGCGGTGAGTATGTCGCGGGGGCGATGGTTGTTGCATGGAACACCGAACGAGGGAGAGAAGAGTGCGAAATCATGATTTTTCCTGTTCCAAACCTGGCCGCCAGGTGCCTGGAGTGCAAGGCTGGTCGACGCTCGCGCGATAACCTTCAAATCGCGCTCGACTGTACGTTCACAGCCTCGGTAAAACGATGCCAACCACCTGTGCCGCTTACGGCTGCCACTCTCGAGGCGTGCCGGGATGAAAGACGCGTTTTGTTAGGTTTCCTTCGGCGAGCCGCGACCTGCAACGGCGTGAAGCTTGGATTAGGGCAACCAAGCGTCAAGACGTGAATGGGCGACCTTGGCAGCCGACTGCGTGCTCTCGACTGTGCGAAAAACACTTCGTTACAGGTATGTATGCATCTAAAGGAAATGTGCATGATGAAAAGTATCTACCGGAGTTTGCACCAAGCCTGCAACCCACCAGTGATAGCCGCAATGAGCATTTGTTCGGCGCGTCTGATGGCGATGTCTTTTGTCGTTTGTTTTATTTATGTGCGAAGGGGCCGGGTAGCGCAGATATCACAGGCGGCTGTGTGCGCTAGACCGTAATATTTAGCGTGTTTTATTGCGACTGCCGCCTGGCTAAAAAGAAGAAAAAAAGGGTGTTTGTTGTGATGCACCGCCGTTAGCGAGCCGAGTGGTTGAGCTGGTCATGAGGCTCGCGAACGGCACTGCATTAAAACGCCGTATTTTTTTTTCTTGTTAGTGAGGTGGCAGTCACGATAAAACATGCTAAATATTACGGCCTAGCGCACACAGCCGCCTGTGATATCTAAGGTACCTAGCCCTTTCGCACATAAAGATAAGAAGGGACAAAATACATCGCCTTCAGGCCTTGGTGCAACTGAAGCAATCACGCACCGAAGAAATCCTCATTGCAGCTATCACTGGTGCGCTAAAGCCTGGGTGAAAACTCCAGTAGGTACTTTTCATCATGCCTATTTCGCTTAGATGCATACATACCTGTAGTATCTGTGTTTTTGCCGCTCGGAGCATATGACGCACTTGCACGACGCACAGTATTTTTTTTTTAAAATTAAAGGCTCGCCTTCGTGCACGCCAAAGAATCCGGACTTTGTTCCTTTAATGTACGCAATCAGATGCACTTCGTTAGGGAGCTTGATAATCGTCGTCTTCGTCCAACCGTTTGCAACGGCAAGGAAACCGCCCGGCACAATAAATGAGTCTCCTGGAGGGTTCATGCTCGTTCACTTGCAGAGTGGATCGCTCTGGACGTAGAACAGGGTTGGTTCCTGACCGAGATGCGCATCCGATATGTAGGAGATTCACATGTGTCACCAAGTTGTTGATTCCGCAGAAATCGCGGCGGAGGCAGAAATGAACGTTGGAGATCCTTTCACAACAGAATGACCATTCTCTGCGCACCGAGAACCTTTTCACCACTGCGACCACATCCGTTCTGACTCCTGAGGCCAGAAACCGGCTACAGCTCTGAATCATCCATTGCCAGAAAAATGCAGCGCGTTTCCTGCAGGTGTACATTTCGGCCGGGACAATGCCCTTTTCACGGGGTGTGTATATGTGACTCTCTGCCGATCTTCGTGGATGAAATCCTATAGCTGCACGGTTGTAGATGACGCGAGGAGGAAGCGACGCCCATTGCACCATGCCGGCGCCGCGGTGACCGCATTGTGCTCGGTAACTCAAGACACTCCGCGCATATGCGCCGCTTAAAGTCACAGGAGACGATTCCACCTAGCTCTGCAGCATCAACAAACCCCTGGCTGCTTTGCCCTTTGAGATCCCTCTCTCTCTCTCTGCCCCCACGCTCTCCTGTCTGCCGAAAACCTGCACGCTGAGAGCGTCTCATTCTGTCACGTCGAACACGGCCCGCGCTACACGCTCTTACAATACGAAGATAGTATATGCGTACGTGCGTTATGAGTGGATTGTGAAAACGCTCTACCTTCCCCCATACTGCGTGAACATGATATGCTGCAACCACTGTCACTACTTTCCGCTCCGAGGCCAAAAAAGGAGGGAAGCTTTCGCTTTCTACCAGCGTTGGCGTGGCCATTTCGTATGGTGCGCTCTCGCGTCGTCTGCTACACTGGCGCTCAATGTGTTTCCCGCCCGCTCCCGCATGACGGCGCCACATCCTCGCGCAAAAGGCGGATTACCAAGTACTGCAAAAAGCCGGTTTACCACGGGCAACTATTAAATTTTACCAGAATACTATGCTCACGACTCCTTGTTTTCTCACAGCTTTTTACGCCACATTCAATACTACACCAGTTGTTACCGAACCTCTACGATAGCTGTAATATTTCTTTGATTAAAACATTAAAACCATTGACCTCAGCTTCACGTTTTAATACGCACATGTATGTTTTATTGACCGTTTCTTTAAACGTTCGCGCACCTCTCTAATTTTAGTTCTCCGTCCAGCTTTTTTATTACTTCGCTAAGACTTGTAAGAAAACCCCGACTTTCCATCGTCGTTCCTGCAGCGTCAATACCGAAGTGACTAAAATGGTGCTGCATCAGTATGAAATCATTCTGGTGGCTTTTCTGTGGTTTCTGCGTAACATTTGTTACCCCTTTGAGGGTCGAAGTTTTTTGAAGAAAACGTTCCCAGATGGCCAAGTTACTTTATTGCAGATCTTGAATGTTCACTATGAGTAAAGTCAAGAAAAAGTTGTAGAAAAATATTAGGAACCGCATTTTGGAGTAAACGTTGCTCGACACTGCAAACGCAGGAACCTCAGGAAGCTCGGTAAACAAGGAGAGCAGGAATACCTCGTGAGCTTCAATTATAAAAAGCTAGCAGCAACCCCAATAAAGATGGAAATCAGGTTCTGGGTCCCCCGCACGGGAGTGGCGATAAAGATCAAACTCACGTTTCGCACGCCTCCTTTGCGACCAAGCGGGGGGGGGGGGGGGGGGGGGGGGGGTGAGCGGAAACCATGCAAGGGCGTTGCCGCAGAGGAGGCGACAATCTGCAGCTGGGAATCAGTTTTGCTTATCCCCTGCAGGACAGCGCCCATAACTTTCGTGCCTCCGTTAAGATCACGTGGTGGAGGTGGTGAAAAACTTTATATTTGGCAGCCTTAAGGGATTACATGCTAATGACAGGTCGGCTCTTGGCTGCGTGTTGTGGCCGGAAGCTGGTGCTTCCCAGCGACACCCAAAGCCCAGTCCGTCAGCCGCTTTTGAACGGCCGGGTCAGAGCTGGACACCGCAGCCTCTCATCGCTTGAGGTCGGAGAGTTGCCAAGTGGCTGGAGGGTGGAATTCCGAGCATTTGATCATAATATGCTCAAAATCAGCTTTAGGTGCCCCAAACAGGGTGCACTGCGGCGAGAACAGTCCTGGATGGATCAAAGATAAGAAAGCAGGGGATGGGAATGTACGGGACTGAAGCTGGCGCCACGTCACCTGTTGTAGCTTAGTCATAGATTTATGAGAAGGAGGGTAGATGGTTCGTTGATCACGGTAATGGAGAGAGATTTCGTGATAGGATACCATGCGCTCGCGAGCATCTCCCCAGGCAGTGGCAGTCCCTGCTCGGCTGACGTATCCTCGAGCAAAAGAGTGAGCTGCTTCGTTGCCTGGGTGACCCGTGTGAGCGGGCACCCATATTAGTTGAATAGGGTGTTCGGGTGGGGAGAGGGAGGCGAGGAACCGGAAGGCTGGGGTAGAGATCCGACCGCGGGCGAAGTTCCGTACGGCGGATTTAGAATCGCTAAAGATTGTTGTGGCTCGGGTGGTAGCTATGGCGAGGGCAACCGCCGCCTCCTCCGCCTCCAGGGAAGTGGAGGCAAAAGTTGTACCGGCCGCGACCAGTTGCAAAAAGTTGGAAACAGCGCTGAGGGCGAACGCTGGGCGGGAGGGGTATGAGGCAGCGTCTACGTAAAAGGTCTCTGGCTGGAAGCCATAGTGCTTGCGAAGAGCTTCTGCGCGTGCCTTGCGGCGAGTGACATGGTGCTCTGGGTGCATATTCTTTGGCAGGGGATGCACCTTAAGAACGCGGTGTATCGCAGGGGGAAGTGTATGTTGTGTAGAGCAGTGACCGGGAGGTGAGAGATGGATGCGAGCAAGGATGTTCCGGCCGGTGAGGGTAGATGATAATCTCTCCAACTGGGCTGAGCGGTGGGCTTCCTTGAGCTCAGTTAGGGAGTTGTGGATGCCCATGTGAAGAAGGCGTTCATTAGAAGTGTAGCGGGATAAGTTGAGGGCGGCCTTGTACGCCTGTCGGATAAGGGCGTTAACCTTGTCTTCCTCCACCCGCGTGAGGAAAAGGTAGGGGAGCGAGTACACAACACGGCTCAGGACAAATGCCTGTACCAGGCGTCTGAGGTCATGCTCGCGCATGCCGCGATGGCGATTGGCTATGCGGCGAATGAGGCGGATTGTTTGATGAACCATCACCGTCAGCTTAGTCATGGTTGCGGTATTCTTGCCATTGTTTTGTATCAGAATACCGAGAATCCTGATGTTGTCCACTTCTGGTATCCGGGTGTTGTCAATTGTCAAGAAGATGGGGGGAGGAGGGCCTTTGTCTGTACGACACCTAGGAGGTCGGAGTATGAGAAGCTCCGATTTGGTAGGGGAACAAGCCAAGCCGACATTTGCGGCAAAAGATACTACAATGTCTGCTCCGGCCTGTAATGTATCTTCCATGGCGCCAATGCTACCTGTGGTGGTCCACAGTGTAATATCATCGGCGTATAAGGAATGGGACAGGGCAGGAATTTGGTTGAGGGCGTGTGCCATGGGGATAAGGGTAATATTAAAAAGCAGTGGAGAGAGGACAGAACCCTGTGGGGTGCCAATGCTACCGAGTTTGAAAGATGGAGATGAGAGCGAGCCGATGGTGATGTCTGCTGTGCGATGACTAAGAAAGGCGGATATGTACTGGTGGACACGCGAGCCGACTTGAAGCGATGAGAGAGCATCTAAAATGGCTGCGTGACGGACATTATCAAAGGCCCAAACTCATTTCCTGCTTCATCTTTCAAGATGGAAGTTGGTGTAGAAGGAGAAGATATTTCACCAGAGGAATGTCATAACGATCCTCGTTGGACCCGTGCGGTGCGGGCCTGGAACAAGCTCTACCCCAACCTGAAGCAAGCCTCGGACAGCAGCGCGTCCGCGTCTGCTGGAGCCTCGACAAGTTCGGACAACCTTGCTTCCGCGCCGAAAGGCAAGACTTCCACTCTCAAGCTGAAGAGGCATGCTCCTCTTCCCCGGTTGCAGACATCGGACTACAAGGTTGTTTTCCGACCGGGCGGGGGCTTGGATCTTCGCCTAATAAATGGAGGTGCACTTCTGCCTCTGATCTGTGCTGAAGCAGTAGTCGACTACCACGAAGCGGGAATCAACGACAAGTTGCGCATCAACCCGCACAACAACTCTTTCACGGTGAGCACACCTTCTGAAGCTCGAATGAAACAGTTTGTCCGCATGCAAGGACTTCGCCTCAACGACCAGATGTACCCCCTGAAAGCTTATGCCGCCGCCCCCGACAACGCCGTAAGAGGCATTATTTACAAAGCCGTCAACAATCAGACGCAAGATGAAATCTTCCAAGACCTTGTGGCCCTTAATCAGAGCAAGTACTTCACCATCGCCGACGCCCGGTAGCTCGGCAGGACCAAGTCAATTTTAGTCACGTTCATCGACACCGCGGAGGTCAACTGAACTTCTACGGCACTATTTATTCTTGCTACCCATTCAAGGCAAAAGTTGAAGCTTGCTTCAACTGTCGGAAGCCTGGACACCGTGCCGACGTCTGTCCCAAGGAGAAGACTGACCTGTGCTCCCGCTGCGGCGTTGCCCATCCACCCAAGCAAACGCCGGACTGCACGCCCAGGTGCATCTTATGCGGTGAAGCCCACTTCACAGGGTCCAAACGCTGCAAAGTGCGCTTCGAACGCTCGGGAAACTCCTCCAAAAAATCCACACCACCGATAACGCTTTCGGACGCTCGACCTCCTGAGACAACTCTCAAGTCATCTAGACCATCAAGAAGCCGGTTTCGATCGTCTTCGAAGTCGTGCAGCCGCTCGAAGACGGGATCCCGCCATGGCCACAGCAGAAGCCGCTCGAGGTCCTTCCCGCCACTCCCGGGCCAAACAGTCCAGGAATCCACGAAACAGGCGAGCTGGAGGCCGCAGTCTTCTCCGCTCGAGCGAGAGAACGCGGAACTTAAAGCTCAGTTAAAAACACAGTCTGAAGAAATTGCCGAGCTTAAACGGCAGCTGCAACTCCTTTTAAGGCGAGAGCAGTCCCCTGCAGTATTGAGATCACGTGGCGAAACCGACACCACGAAAGGGCAGCGTTTCCGCAGACCGGGCGACACGTTGCAGCTAGGAATCACTTCTGTTTATCTTCGCAAGAAGGCAGCGCAATCAATTTCAAGGGCTTCTTGTAGGTCCTAGGAGGTGGCAGAACATCCCAATGAGCGTGTAGCGTCATTACAGCGCGAATTTTCAAACGGAGGATTGAAACCGTAACAGTACGGCAAATGCCTTACGGAACGGAAAAACGCCGTCGTACATTTACGGCAAAAACCCTCAAAAGGTTCATATTCAATACTGTGGTACAACAGCATTGGCAAAAGTTTAAATGCTAGAAGTCTCAATCACTGCGTAAACACATTTTGAATAGACCATAGCCATCCCCAATCTCACACTGAATTCACAGGCCACCATGTCATTAAAGGTGACCACATCTACAACGGCTTGGGCCCGGGTTTTGTGTATTCCACGGCAGTGACTAATTTTCAGTGTCTAACATTCCGCATTTCATAGTGCAGCGCCTCTTCACCTGCAGCAGCACCTCTGAAAAGGCTCAATGCTGTCTTTGAAAACACCTACTTTGTTAAAGCACTCATTCATTTGAAATTTCTTCTTATTGAAGGTTGATACGGCAGTAGAAAGCGGATGACCCTAACTGTGAATCAAGATCTTTGTACTTGTACACACATGCCCTGAATATCTGTGGAGGTCATCTCTACAAAATGAATTAAAATTCACAAAAAAGCAACGAAAGGGCAGAATATTTTGAATAAAGGCTGAAAACTGGAATTCACTCGACAAAGAGTTTACAGAAGTGATGAGGCCATGTCCGAGTAAATTTTTTTTCTTCACGACAAAAATTTCTGACGGCCACTCGGTTCAGCTTACTTTTTAGTTTCGAAGATGACATGCAGATTTATTTTCTTTGCAAGCACACTCTTTGCAAAACTCCCTCCTGCCTCTGAGTGCACGGGTTTTCATCATTACAACGCATCTTGATTCACATTAGTGACCATGAATGTTAGCACGTGTCAGATTATTCAGACTACCCTAACAACACAGGACGCATATCATCAGCGTACAGCTTTTGTCAAACGTTTAGAGCCCAGAGGGTTTGCTTTTAGGCCGTATATTATGACTTCAACGATCGTGGAAGTCCTAGCCATTGGAGAGGGTAG